>NC_061117.1:92010822-92019463 GCF_002878395.1 Capsicum annuum | reverse complement strand
CTAATACATGTACTTGAATACGGGGTGTTATACCAACTATTTTAAAAATTAAGGTATAGAAAATAAGGGCAAACTTATGGTACTCTATGCACATTGATTGGAACTTCTTTTGGGAGAGTGAGTGTCTTTACATAGTCCCTTTTATTTCCATGATGATACTGTGAGAATTAGGACTTCTTTTCTATGAGGGTACATGGGTTGTGTTGCTAGCTGCTTACTTATTTGGATAGTGTAACTTGCGTACTTGGTTGATTTTTTATTGCTAATGTGATGCCACTACTTGATTCTTTTGTGTCATACTATTGTTCTGCATAGATCCACACAATTGGTTTTGAAAAGTTGAAAATAGAAAAAAGTAAAAGTTTTTTAGCTGAAACTGAGTTAACTGTTGTAGGTGCCTTAGGTTGCTCTTAGTAAATCATCGTGTTGTGTTTGTTATATGTTAGTTGTCCTGGGACATAAAAATGTTCTAAGTAGAGGGTGTTGATGTTTCATGATTTTATGGCACTTTCGATGCTTAAAACCAAAAAATATGCAAGTACTTGGGTCGTTTTTGTTAGATGTGATGTGTTTTTCTGTTTGTGTTGCAAGAAACTAGATTCTGAAATTAAAAAGGAGAAAAAGAAGTTGAAATATGCAGAGGAACCACTTACGAGCTGTAAGTGGGACTTACGTCCTTCGTAGGTCCCTCCATAAGTGACAGAGAAAGTTCTTGAAGATCTGAAGTTTGGCCATGACACCTACGAAGGCACTTACGGGGGTGGCACCTATGACCCTCGTAGGTACCCCTATAAGTGGAAGTTCTAAAAATTGTTGAAACCTTCTGAGACCAACGACCCACCTAGGGTTTGTAGGTAGTACCTACAGCCCGTAAGTGGATTTGTAGGTAGTACCTATGGCCCGTAAGTGGGTCTGTAGGTAGCTACCGACCTAGTTTTTCTTTTTCGTTTTGGATAGGATTTTTAGGGTTTCGGTGTATTCTATAAATACCCTATTGATTTTTTGTTATTAGCTTATGAACTCTATCTACTCATAATACTATATTGAATCTAAGATACACTTTGATCTTTGAATCCATTATTCTTGATTTTTATTTTTAAATATTAATTTGAAATTCTGGTTTTCATTCTTAATATATTGTAAGATTATTCATATGCTTTCTTCTATGAATTTATTCTTGCAAACATGAGTGATTAAACCACCTAACTAGGGTTGTGGAAATCTTGATGGAATAACAAAGTAGAGTAAGTACAAAGTCATTCTTGATTGATGTTCTTGCATGTATTGTGATTTTATTTAGTTTGATTGTTTTCTTAACGACTGTAGAAGTTAAGAACCTATCAAAATTCGACACCATCTCCATAAGAGAGGTTGAGATTAGAAAAATAAGATCACAATAGTAATTTGAAGCTATCAACCTTTATCTAATTAAATTGAGACCCACAAGGTAATAGTTAATCTTGGATCCAGGAAAAGGGTTAGTAAGGAGACACCCTGAGACTCAAAAAATGATGAGTGAAAGTTACCATAGGTGTTTGCAAGACGATTGGTGATACATATCTTGTCAAATTCTGCATGCAAGGCATCAAGAAAGTTCAATGAGCATGATAAATCTGTTGAGTTAGAAAGTCAGGAGGAACACTGTCCTACTATTCATCTCATATTGATTTCAACTTAATGAGATCAAGATTTGTTACTACTGTTACTATTCTCACAAAATCCCTCCATTTATTTTTCTGCACTTTTTTGGCTATTTCAGTAAGTTATTGATAAAGATTTGGCCTATTTCCTATGTGTCCGATCTCAACCTTTGTTGGGTTATATATTTGATAGTGATCATGTTATACTTTCTTCGAGGTGTAATTTTGGGTGACATCGCACATGGTGTTCATTGATCTTGAGAAGGCATATGAAAAAGTCCCCAAGGAACTTCTGTAGAAGTGTTTGGAAGCTAGAGGCGTACCCGTGGCATATGCTAGGTCGATTCAGGACATGTATGATGGAGCGAAGACTCGTGTGAAGACGTTAAGAGGAGATTTAGAGCATTTTTTAATTTTGACAGGGTTGCACCAAGGATTGACTCTTAGTCTATTTTTATTTGTCTTGGTGATGGATATTTTGATGTGGTGTATTCAAGGAGAGGTGCCTTGGTGTATGTTATTTGTTGATGATGTAGTACTGATTGACGAGACTCAAAAATGAGTTAATGATAAGTTAGAGGTTTGGATACATGCCCTTGATTCTAAAGGATTTAAGTTGATCAGGACCAAGATGGACTACTTGGAATGTAAGTTTAGTAATTTGCGCATGAGATTGACGCGGTAGTAAAGTTGGATTCTCAGGTCATTCAGGAGAGGGAGAGTTTCAAGTATCTTGGGTCTATGATTCAGGAGAATGGTGAGATTGACGAGTATATCACGTACTGTATTAATGCAGGATTTTTAAAATGGAGGCTCGCATTGGGAGTTTTATGTGATAAGAAGGTACCTCTTAAGCTTAAAGGTAAGTTCTCCAAAGTGGCAGTCCGACCGGCTAATATTGTATGGATCGGAGTGTTGTCCAATTAAGAACGCTCGTATCCAAAAGTGAAAGGTGGTGGAGATGAGAATGTTGTGATGGATGTGAGGACATACCAGGAAAGATAGGGCTAGAAATGAGATTATTCGGGAGAAGTAGGAGTGGCATTAGTGGAGGATAAGATGTGGGAAGTAAGATTGCGATGGTTTGAAAATGTGATGATGAGGTACATTGATGCTCCAGTACGGAGGTGTGAAAGACTGGCTATGAATGGTTTTAGGTGGGGTAGAGGTGGGCTGAAGAAATATCGAAGGGAGGTAATTAGGCATGACATGGAGCAGTTACAGCTTATGGAGAAAATGACCCTTGATAGAAAGGTGTGGAGGACTCGGATTAGGATTGAGATTTAGTGGGTAGGAGTTTAACCATTATAGTATGGAAGAGTGTTTTTTTTGTATCTGCGCCTGAAGTTTCTTGTTCGTGGTGTTTCGGTGATGTCTATGATTTTAGATAAATAGTTTATAGTAGTACCCTATGGGTGTCTTATTTCCTTTATTATTTAGCAGTGTGTTATTCTATTTTATTGTGTGTTTTAATATTTTATTATTTGTTATACTGTTATATATCTTGAGTCGGGGGTCTATCAAAAACAGTCTCTCTGCTTCATTTGAGGTAGTGGTATGGACTGCGTACACTTTATCCTCCCCAAACTCCGCATTATAGGAATACACTGTATGTTATTGTTGTTGTATAGATTATAGATATATATTATAGATGTAAATTATAGATATAGAATATAATATATAGATTATAAATATAAATATGATATGGTTTACTTACCTGCAACTGATGCGAGATTTTGTTGCCCAAGTATTCTTTTTTCTCTGTTCCTTCATGATCTTCATTTTTAATCTCTTCATTCTTACATGATCTCTCCAATCTAATGAGGTTTCTAGATCAGAGGCGATGCATTACATAGTGTTGAAGTTAATTTTAGAATTAAAAAAGAACATGTCATTACCTGTAAGTTTGCAACGTACTTGTAACATAAACCAGAACTGACAGGTCTCGTCTTTGCTACATATATAAGAATGTCCATGCCTTCCACTCATATTAGTGGATTAGAAATTAGATTAAATACATCGCTAGACCCCTAATTTGGTACGATCTTTTACTTTGGCATCTAAATTAGACGTTATTCATTTTAAACCCCCTCAAGTAGCGTTCCACTGTGTCATTTTCACACTTTTATATAACTGACAACTCGCATGCTTTTCACTATCTAAGATGCGTAGAAGGCTTTTTTTCAACTAATATGACATCTGACTTAGACTTAATAGTACTCGCTCCATTTCAAAAAAATGAACAACTTTTCTTTTTCGTTCATTTAAAAAAGAATGATCTTTTTTTTGGCGATACTTTAATTATAACTTTTCACATGGCATGTTTGAAACCACAAGATTAAAGGACATTTTGATACATATGGAATAACTTTAGTGTAATACCACATGATTCAAATGTCTTCTTTATTTTCTTTTATATTGTGTCAAGTCAAAACAGGTCATTCTTTTTAAAATGGAAGAAGTAATATTCACCCACTCTCATTTATTTATCAAACTTCAATTTTGTCTTAATTTTATCAAAATCAAATTTGTTTTTTTTAATTATATTCACATACCTCCATTAAAAATATTGAGTTTCTCCTTCTTCCTCACTCATTCTCCCTCCACCCTCCACCACTACAAATTTTCAAAATACCTTATAGAATGTTGTTGGGTTACACCACCAACTCTCAATAGACAAGTGCATTACCTCAATTTTTTTCAAGGTGCAATAAAAGATAAATAGAAAGAAGGATAATCTCTAAAATGAAAAAAAGGAGAAGAGAGATTCGTTTATAATTCAAAATTGGATCAATTGAATTTTTATTTTTCCGCCTCATCATCTTCTTGCCACTACATCCGTATATATTCGTAATTATTTCTATATATTTATTAGAGGTGGAGTGAATAATTATTCGAAATTGTAGATTTTATTAGTTTCTAAATTTAAAATTAGCCTCCTTTGCAGTTAGAGTGGAAATGAATGTAGAAAGAAAGAGAGATAAAAGAAAGAAAATAATGAGGTAAATAAAATTAGAAATTTGATTGTGTGTGTTCATTGATTTCCGACACGAATGTGGTAATTGTTCTTGTGGAAAATGAGGAAAGAGGAAAAATTAATTATTGTTACAGTTGTTTGTCGAATTCGGGTATGAATTTTGACGGTAATTGAAAAGTAGGTAAATAACAGGAGAAAGAAGAAAGAAGAAAGAAGAAAGGGGATGCAATCAGATATTATGGAGAGAGAAAAGTAAAAGTGATTTAAACAATAAAAAATAAAAAATTACACATATCAGATTTGAATTCATTTACTTTTCCACGTAGATGACATTTGACAAAATGTGCTTTCTCTAATTTTGATAAAGGCAGAAAAATGACACACTTGGAAACTCATTTAGGTATTTAACTTTTTCTTTTCTCATTTTGTTCGATTGAGATGTTTCTTTAAATCTAAATAATACAATTGTATTTATTTTTTAAAGTTTTTTTTTTATTATATTTTTAAAATAAAATATTTTTTATAAACTATAAATGAACAATGTCTAGTTTAGGTGTCAAGATAAAAAGTCGTGCCAAGTTTAGAGTTTGACGACGTATTTGGCCAAGAAATTATGACTGAGTTGTTATGTATTTAATCATAATTATTATATTTTAAAAAGAAGTCCACCAAATTGGAATAATCGTGGAACGCAGTCATTTTATGAAATATTATATTAAAAGATCTTAGCGGACAATAGATAATATGTTACAGGGTTGAACTTTACAACATGAACGTTGAGGCAAGACGCAATCTGTTGAACTAGATATAATGAGTGGCAACAATTGGGGAGGAAGCTCAAATCTTCATCTATCAACAGGTGCTTAAAGGAAAGGGAAAAGGGTCAAATTTACCCCTCTACTTAAGTTTAACAGCTAAGTTAATCCTTCGTCATACTATGGGGTCATATTTGCCCTTACCGTTAGCAAAGTATTCACTTGTGCCCTTTAATTTAACAGAATGATCCAAATTACAATAAATTATCCATTTTTAAAGATAAACTCATTTTCTATTCTAATCAACCCATAAGCTCTCAACATAATCCACCACAAGCCTGAAAAGAGCACTTTGTGTTCGTCTCCTTCGACCTCTTAAATCCACATTTCAGAAAAAGAACTACCGACTTTTTAAGTAACTTGTTAAAGATACACTGCTGTAGAACAAGCTAAAACAACACAGATCAAATGAAATACACAAAAAAATAAGATCGAGAGCTGAAATTTAGACAGTTCAGAACAAATAAGTATAAGATACAACAAAAATGCAGCTAGAATTAGCAAAATGAAGTACAACAAATAAGAGATCAAAAAACAGAAACATGAAATTGGGAAAGCCAGTTGGAACATAGCTTACTAGAGAGAAGAGGGAAGAAGAGTTGAACGAGAAAATTGATTAGAACCAATGCAGAACTGAAGAGATTCGATGCCAAAAGCCTCTTTTTTATCTGTTCCTCTTTGTTTCTTTTTGTTTTTTCTTTTTTTTATTGGTCTTTTTTTCCTGATTTGTCCAGGTGATATATTCAGAGGAGATGTTTATGCACTGCCTAATCTCAGAATTGATACTGATACGCTGTCATCCAATATTTGGTTCTTGATTTTTCTTCATAAATACTAGTAGCTATCTTCAATTCTTGTCTCGAAACTCCCGAAACTTGAAAAGGATGGTTGGAATTTTAAGCTCCGGATGCTTGCATATTGACAAAGTACCAAACTTTATCCTCAATTCCCAAAATGCTCAACAAGGAAAAAGTTTGCTTCAAGAAAAAGAAAGCAAATAGACTGATGAGTACATCTTCTTTGAGTTCATCAACTCTGTTACAATTCCAAATTTGTGACGTTCTCTTAAGTTTTGAAGAACATTGAAGAGAACCTCTCTTGTCCTTGGGTCATATTTTGGTTAATTTGGGTCGGGCAGGTTAATTAGAATAGGAAATGAGTTTTATCTTTAAAAATGGATAATTTATTTTAGTTTGGATCATTCCGTTGAATTAAGGGGCATAAGTAAATACATAGCTAACGGCAAGGGCAAATATGACCCCATAGCATGACAGAGGGTAAACTAAGCTATTAAACTTTAGAGGGAAATCCTCCTTTTTTGAAACTGGTAACTCAAAAGGAAATCCTTCTTGGTTGAAACTCAAATCAAATACTTGAAATAAATTTACTAGTATATTACAAATGATTCGGATATACTTTTTATGTACTTGCATATTGCAAGAATATATTACCAATGACTGACCAACTCAAGTAGCTTGTATCGAATGCATTTGCAAATACGTGTACTCAATTTCCTACCTACAACCCTATCAAATATCCAGATCACTTCAACAGGTGAACATGGATTGAATTAAATGAGAAAACGGTAGATGTAAAAAGCATGGGGTACTGGATATGCAGAAGCTCCAAGTGCAAACTTCAATATGAAAAGCACGGGGTACACTGGATGTGCAGAAGCCCCAAGTGCAAACGATGGCACAAAATCTAGGGAGCCTCTGGATGGAGCTCTTCATCTTGACCTATCATCATCAAATCAGACTTCACCTTCATCCTTTTTTGCACTGATTCTCTTTTTAGTCTTGGATCTCTTTGCAGACAGCACAGACGATGCACTCTTGCCTTCAAGCCTTTTTGTTAGCTTCACAACGCTTGCCATTCCTTTTCGTGCTGCTGCCCGATGTTCAGGCCTCCGGCTCATCATCTTGCGGTCAAGGGGCCAGTAGGCATAAGGCTCAAGTTTGTCTTTCCTTTTGACATCACCACCTGCCCTCTTGCTTGCATACTCGGTTCCAGTGTAGGCCCATCCTGAATCAGACGTCTTCCTCCGTTTCTGAGTTTTCCTTGAGCTCTCAGAGAAGCGACTCCCTGCTTTGCTTCTTACATCCAAGTCATCAGTAGGTGGCTTGACTTGTTTTTGCTTCTTATCTCCCTCGTGAATGATCAAACGGCCTTCAGAGTTTATTTCTGCCTCATCTTCTGACTCGGGCTTCCGCTTGAGATTGCCAGATGCTCTAAGAGCTGACCTGGTCTTCTTCTGGTCAAGTAAGTCAAGTGGCTCATCATCTAATTGATCAAACAGATCTTCCAGCAAATTTCTGGCTGCTTTCTGTGATTTCTTGGACCTGGAAATATGGAATACACCCCACTCATCTTACATGTGAAATATAGTCTAAACAAGAAAGCATCATTAGTTTCCTTTTAAAAAGGATATAAACTTCCTATGTACTGTAAAACATCTTCAAGATCATAAATAGTAACCATTACATCTTAAAACATTCCCACTAACCGTAATAAAGATGCTTTGGACTCTGATACTAACGTAGCCTTGCTCTTACTACTTATGTCCATATATTCTGCATCACTATTCTCAGATTCCCCATCATCGAACTCGGAAAAGATTTTTGTATGATTCCATCTGCTTAGTCTGTAACAAGATGGAAAATTTAATATCACAAATATTATAATAATATTTGGCAAGATACCACGGCATTGAAATGATAAGCTTTTTATCCATGCAAGACAAAGATGAGAGGTCTAATGAGCCACCATTGTCCACCTTATTTGGGATAAATCTAAAGATTTAATATTAATACTGGTCAGTCAAAAAAGAGGGCAAACGCAAACATCCTTTTCATGACAAAACTTGTTCCAAACCAACCAAGGTACATAAAATACTGGATATGTCTTCGCCGCTTCACCATGTGTCGAACATCTGATATTCTTGTGTTTATTGTTCTCAACTTCATTATGCAGGTATACGGAAGAAAGAAAAGAACCTTGATGTTGTTGCTTTTGTCATAAGCGATCTGCTTTCCTCAGAATTTGAGGCGAGTTTCTTATCTCTTCGCTCCTTGATCTGCTTTTTCATCAGAAGAATAAAGAACTCATCTGAACATTTAATATCCCACGAGAAATTCCACAGGTTAAAGTCCAGTTCATAACTGACCTTTCTTATGTTAGTAAGGAGTTTCATGTGTTCTTCAGGCATC
>NC_061117.1:92000628-92007822 GCF_002878395.1 Capsicum annuum | reverse complement strand
GATGGAACAATTGCATACAATAACCAGAACTAACTCAAAGCACAGTAGTTTAGGATCTAGGAGAAAAGAAAAAACCTTGGCTTTGAAATGGTTCTTGGTATTATCTTGCCAACCAAGAAGGGCTTCTACCATGCTCCTTAAATGTGCTTGCAATCCCTCTGCCGGTGACTTTGTGACCAGTACCTTCAACAGCCCTAAATTAGCCTGCATTCAAGACAAGTTTCAGGTGACAAGAACTTCAGAAGACGGCAGGTGAACTCTCATTTTTGAAGAGAAGGTCTTACGGCAGAGTAGAACGCACCTTAATTATTTCTTTGTTGTCTCTCTTAAGGAGAAGAAATGTTGATGGTAGGACACTGAAAGCAGCAGAAACAAGGTCTGTAAATTCATAAGCCAGGCGAGCTAAGCCTTTAACCGCTGCACTGATCATATGAGGTGTTTCCCCAGCAAGACCCCCAGCAATCTGCAATCGAAACGTCAAGGAAAATGATGATTATGTCAAACTGAAGGAACCCACTCTGTTACGTAAATTCATCAGATTATTACTTGTCATACCATATTAAAAAACTGCTGTAGGTTCTCCTTTCTGCCACCTCTGTCTTCATCTGCACAAGCATGGCCAATCTTGACAAGAATCTCGTACGCTCGGTTCCTTGTTTTCTTGTTAGCCTTACATGGAATCCTCAAATAACTCAGCACATAAATCAAATAATTTTTCCTTTTCGGATTGGTGTATAAATCAAATAATTATGCTGTAAATAGTATAACTGTCCTTCCAGTCACACAGCCAAGACTAGTTAATGGTGAGAAATTACTACGTTATGAACTTCTAGAAAAACTCAAAGCAAAATGAACATGAAGAAGAAATTAACCGTTTTTAGGAACTAACTTGACTTTAGCCAAGTTACCCAATCTTAAAGAGAAATGAAAGATCATTTGAGCCTATAAATAAAAATAAAAAAATAATCTTCACTTGGGATTTTTCTGTATTTCAATGACCGAAACCATGATTATAAGAAAAATAAGTAGAAGAATGATGACAGTTGGAAACTGCAGAGCTCAAGGAAAAGATAAAAATCAAGAACATGAATTTGGAGTGAAATATCAGCAGAAGGAACAAGACTAACTGTAAATTGAAGGAGGTGAAAGATGAGAGAACAAAAATGAGGATACAAGTGCAGTTTGTGCAATTATATTCCATCAGAATCCGACAAAGACTCATGCTTAGCCCACTGTACTTCAGATGCCGGTTCACATGTAAAGACTAATTAACTATAGCATGTGTAGGCTAGAGACTCTTAAATGTTTGACAACATAAACAAAACCTACGAAAAGCAAAGCAAAATTCATGATGGTAACATTGATAGTAGCTGGCAACTTGTTGCCACAGAAACTAGCGAAGGGCTCAACACTGATGTACAGAGCATTAAAACATTAAAGGCAAAATGACCTAATGGACCCTTGTAGTTGTTTGAGTCTGTATTCTGGACCGTTCTACTCAATCACTTGTCAATTGAACCCTTAAACTCAATAAAACACAATATTTTAAGCCTTTTTGACCATTGACCGAACATGTGGCATTAATATTGCTGAGCTGGAAAACCGCGTATTTGCAAGCGTTTTTAAGCGAGTGGAACTACACTCCCCCCCCCCCTCTTGTTCTTCTTTCTGCCCCCCCCCTTCCCCTCCCCATTTCTTCTCCTCCGAACATCCCCCCCCCCCCACCCAAACAAAAGCCCACTTCTTAGACACACCCCCAACCCCAACACGCACCCCAAATAACTCCCAACCCACTTCTTTGTAAATTTCATTTTTTCCATGAAAATAAATATACATATAAAAAAAAAATATGAAAAGGAAGAAAGAGAAGATAAAATTAGAGGTGGGAGGGTGGTTTTTTTGGTATTGTTAATGGATGGAGTATTGGTTGTTCAAATTGTTGTGTGGAAGAGTAAAGAAAAGGAAAATGGCATGAGGGATGTGGGGATTGCGTAGCCTGTGGTTGTGGGTTGAGGGGAGGTAGAGATGGTGGTGATGGTGATTGTGGGTTTGGAAAGGTGGAGGAAGGTGAGAAATATGAATTTTATTTTAAAAAATATTTTTAAAATTTATTATTTTATTTTTTATTTAATATTGTTGATTAATAATTTTAAAAAGTAATTAATGACGTGGATATAATGTGGCATTAATTTATGTGACGTGGATCTGACATGTAATTTATTTTAGAACGAGTGAGCTACACACATGATAGGAGGGGTTTAAAATATTGTGTTTTGATGAGTTAAAGGTTCAGATGACAAAAGGCGAAAGGCTAAGTAGAGGCGTCCACTCTACAAACTCGGAGAAGTACAGGGGTCCAGTAGATCATTTCGCCAACATTAAATAATAACGGAGCATACATTTTCCTATATGTTCATCCCATTATACCACCATTATGCAAATGAAAATTCATTGGATTTATCTTCTCATTTTATTAATAACAGGACTCTTGGTTGAGAAAATAGAATGTCAAGATATGCAAATGAAAATTCATTGGATTTATCTTCTCATTTTATTAATAACAGGACTCTTGGTTGAGAAAATAGAATGTCAAGATATTGAATTGTGCACTTTCCGTAGTCAAGGTCCCCACAAAACAATTCATGAAAATTCTTTCATGGCACTGCTTATTGCCACACAGGTTTAGAGTTACCATAAGTTTCATTTAGCCAGTCACCAACCACTACTTGGTACCACGTCACAGCTACGGGAGAAAATCATGGGAGAACAAATTGGCAGATTAACAGCTATATATTTCCTATGGAAAAGATATATTAGTAAACTCTAGAGTGGAACGCCTTAACAATTAATAAGTATACCTCTTTGATCATGGGAGAACAAATTGGCAGATTAACAGCTATATATTTCCTATGGAAAAGATATATTAGTAAACTCTAGAGTGGAACGCCTTAACAATTAATAAGTATACCTCTTTGAGTGCAAGCAAAATTTCAGTCATAAAAGAAGTAATACTGCCATGCCTCCTCTGTTCTGATTCATCCTGTAGAATGCAACGAAGTGTTAAAAGACTTCGCAAAATTCGGTAAGAATTTGCAAAAACCTGAGGCATCCACAAGAGGCTGACCCTCACCCTCGTAACATGGATAATTAAATAGTATAGGCAGTCAAGTCTGTGACGTTTGGCTGAAAAATGACATGCAGGTAGTGCTTCAATCATCAAGTTAAGCAACTCTTCAGTCTTCCTTGAAATAAATTCAGCACGGTCCTGCACAGAAGTTGCAAAATTTATTAGCCATAAAATAATGCCAAACTATAAATAAGAATCAAAAAGAGGTGCTTCTGCAGCATAAGTTCGTATTGCTTTCTTCAGAACAAGGACTAGAACATAAATTATTTTCATGCAAAATTCAACCTTGGAACTTCATTCAATTGGTACCATCGAATGATATAAGCATCAATTTGAAAACCCTGTTATCACCTTTCCTCCGAATATTTTGAACCGTGATAATGATATTTCACAAAGCTTACCCCACTCACAAGTTATCTTATAAGTTGTTTCTAATTTTTTGGACATCACCATCCAGTTAAACAATAGAGACGTTAAGAAGAGCTTCTGAGTAGAAACTACAATAATAACTATACATGATATTTGGTGACAATACTTACCCGAAGGATCATGGAGAGAACTTTATATGCCTTCTTCTGGATCAAGCCTTCCTCGTCCTGTGCCTCATATTAGTTATTAAACCTTCTATATTGAGAGCTAAAGGTGCAGAAGCAAAACCCATAACTGCTACCCACCTTTAGGGCAGGAATTAAAGCCTCAAACAGCGCATCATATTCTTCAGCATATAAACCAGGTAATAATGAAACTGCCAGATCATACAACTGTGCACTATGTGATAGAAGCAAGAGATACTGATGTCATTAACGCAAAAAAAAGGACTTAATGGCAGAAGGAATGAAACAACGGTGATTTGTCTACCTCCGTGACAAAGAACTTTTACTGGATGACTCATCAATCTGCATTGAATAGGAATTTTTGTCCTTCTCTGCGTCCCCAACTTCTTTGATAACATTCCGGAGCTTCTTCATGGTTCTTGTTAATAGCACTCTTACTATCCTTATTTCTTCTGATTTGCCGGGCCTTTTCACTCTCACTTTGTCAGCAATAGAGGCCAATACACCAATTGTTCTCTGTATTTAACACTTGGATTATCAAAAACGAAAAGAGCTAGCAAAATATTTTCCAAGAAAGTAAGTCAAATTTTCAGATATTATGACTTTGGAAAAACAAAGTTGCCAATTCACCAATTATGATTCCTATAGGTATATGAATCATCAAACAAACCACCGACAATAAGTGTTGATTTGGAGCAAGAGGATCGACCCAACCAATTTTCAGTCTAAACTTGGACACTGATTAGAATAACTTTTTGCAAAAGAAAAAAAGATTAGGATAACACGATGTAATTAATTTTTCGAATGGTAAAATAATGCCAATAATTATATCAAGAAAAAATTAATTATATTAAAATTTGACCTGAATATAAAACAACTCTGGCAATGGGGAAAAGATCCATTCAAGCGCTGAGCCTTAGGTTGCTAGAAACACAGTATAATAGGTTGATGCGGCTTGGTCACAGTTTCCTTGGTTCAGCTCCATCACTTTTATAGGATATACATAGAACACTTAAGAGAAGTGGCTTTTGGAGCCATTGTTTGTAAACACCTTTGGAGCAGAAAAGAAAAAGGGTTTTTTGATCTCATATTAAATGTCATGTGGAACAGCACTAGACATATGTTCCAGAGTGGTCGAAATAGCTACAGGCACACTAATTATTATTGAAAGACGTAGTCCCAACAAGCTTCTTAGGTTTCTCTAATGCCACTGAGAGTATCTGCAGAATATGCAAATTTTTTTCTTTTCGTTTTCCCTTTCCATTGCAGTGTTGTCTAATGCAGTTGTGACTGTGATCGAAAGATTCATATATCAAATAAAATATCAACAAAAGATATTCATTCATCCTAGTAATTCCACATTGGGAACAGGGCCGTCCAAACAAACCTGCAAAAATCCACCAGTGTCTTTAGAGGATTCCAGGAAGACGTCATAGAGAACAGGCAGCAGTTTATGAGAAGAAAGGCTCAATGCCTTCAAGTTACATTCTGCAACTTGCTGGCTGTATCGTGCAATGGCTCGTCCTTTGGGAACACTTATTTCAGTATCAGACAAATCCACCTTCCCTTTTAAAATGTTGTCATTCTGCTGAACAAGGATCTCCAAACTGGAACATATTATCCCAGAGACATCAGGCTCTTCATGTAGAGCTTTGCTGAATACCATCTCCAGCTCCTTGAAGCTTTCAGCAGTGTCCATAGGGTAATTGCAAAATGAGGGTAACAATGACCACAGTGAGTACACAATTCCATCAATAGTTCTCGCTGAATATATCTTTCCCTCGTGCTCAAGCTGGCACAAAACATAAAAATGAGCTCACTGTGTAAATACAAGAGGAGGGAGGAGGAGGAGGTGTGATTTAGCATCAAACATACCATTGCAGACCTCTGCTTCATAGCTCCAACCATCGACAAAATTGAGTTGGTAAAGAAACTTAAATGCGCACCAACAATGTTTTGCTTTAGAATTGGCAAAAGCCAGATGTTGGACTCTGATATATCTTGTGCATCCAACTTAAGAGGAAGAAGAGTTAACAAAGATTCAGGTCCCATTGCACCAACAGCTGATCCAACACATTTGTGAAGCTGTTATCACAAAATCCATAAACTATCAGTATGTTCTATCAGATAAGCAGATGTTATAGCTAAACAGATACTTACAAGTCATATCCCAAAGAAAATTCAGAAATTAAAGAAAAAAGCAACTCCACAAGGGAAAAGACCAGCTAGGGCACAACCTATATTCCCACAGATAATAGTAAGGGATCCTAGAGTATATGTGATATTTTGCATAAGTATGTCTTGCTTCAATGTGGATCTGCTTTCTTGCCTAAAATTGGATTCAGTCGGAACGAGAACCATATTCGGAGAATATGAAACCATTAATGTTCCAGAGACCAGCATCACTTTGAGCAATAAAGTGAGCACTGCAGAAAATATTAGCAAGGTAGTCAAATCATCCTTACTGTGACAACTGACACATGTATGTTGTGTCAAACAGATGGATGCAAATTCGCTGCATTGACTCACATTGTCGGAAATGGTGATCATATGGACAGTCAAGTGGTCAACCTGACCTTATTTAGTAATTGATGGTATTGGTGAAAGACAAAAGATTGGGCACCTCGACTAACAACTTGTTTGGGTGGTTGTTACATATTGTATTGTTACTTTAAATACAACGTTTGTTTTGAGTGTTATTTAAATTTTACTGTAATCATATCATTAAATCCATCATTACACAACGACGAAAAGTCCCAATTTATGTTACGACCAATTTGGTGCGTTCGCATTGTTACCTTATTTTTTCCCCCTCATTTTGCCTTATTATTTAATAATCTTATTTATTCTTCACCCAACCTTTTTAAATAATAACTCTACTCCATACCCAACAACTTCTCTCTGTAACTCTCAAGCTGTTTCAGAGCGGGTCGGTCCTATTTTTGTTAGGGAGGTTCTTTCCATTTTTGTAATAAAATATCATCTTTACAGCATCATTCCAAGATGTCTTCAAACAAAGACTGAAGTGTGCTACTCCATCCTGAATTTCAAAATCTTATGCTTTCATGAATTTCTGCACAAACTTTACTAACACCTACTCAGAATTACTTAACAAGTTCTATTCTTTACTCATGTAGTGAATCAAGTTGATCTATTTAGAAATCCATATACTTAAATTTTCATTCATTTCCTTTCCTTTGTCCAAACATATGAAAAAGGGCATCTCGGTGCACTAAACTCCCGCTAGGCGCGGCAAGGGAAGGGTTTGTACCCTTTGAGTGCAGATCCCAGTTCGAGTGCGACCCGCGGAGCCTGGGTTCATGCTGATTTGATACTGTTCAGAATACTGGTGTACTCCTCATCTAGAGCATTGTTTTAGGCTTCCTCTTATCACTATTGTCTTTATTTACATTCAAAGACAAGATTTTTATGTATTATCGTACAATTTCTCAGCTCTTCGAGTGTTCTTTACTCATGACACTAGATTTTGGGATTTGAGTTGTATTTATTTTA
>NC_061117.1:91997055-92000528 GCF_002878395.1 Capsicum annuum | reverse complement strand
ATATATATTGTAGTATATTTAATTTAAAGTATTACATATACATAGAATAGAGTGTATATATGTGAATATATCTTCTACAGACGTGTATATTTAACATATATATGTGTATATATTTTATAAATTAGTATATAACTATATCTATATATATTGTAATGTGTATATATTGTAGTATATTTTATTAGTAGTAGTATATATACATTGAATGGTGCATTTACACGTGTATATATCTTCTATAGATATGTATATTTAACATATACATGTATATATGTTTTATAAATTAGTATATAGCTATATATATATATATATATATTGTAATGTATATATATTGTAGTATATTTTATTAGTAGTAGTATATATACATTGAATGATGCGTATACATGTGAATATATCTTCTATAAACGTGTATATTTAACGTATACATGTGTATATGTTTTATAAATTAGTATATAACTATATCTATCTATATATATTGTAATGTATATATATTGTCGTATATTTTATTAGTAGTAGTATATATATATTGAATGGTGCATATACATGTGTATATATCTTCTATAGATGTGTATATTTAACGTATACATGTGAATATGCTTTATAAATTAGTATATAACTATATCTATATATATATTGTAATGTATAATATTGTAGTATATTTTATTAGTAGTAGTATATATACATTGGATGGTGCGTATACATGTGTATATATCTTCTATAGACATGTATATTTAACTTATACATGTGTATATGTTTTAAAAATTAGTATAGATGTGTATGTTTAACGTATACATGTGTATATGTTTTATAAATTAGTATATAACTATATATATATATATATATATATATATATTGTAATGTATATTTATTGTAGTATATTTTATTTAAACTTTAGAGTAGTACATATATATTGGATGATGCGTATATATGTGTAATGTGTATATACTTTTTAAATTCTAATATAGTATATACTATATATATAGCGTATATATATTGTTTAACGTATTTATAATGTATATAGGTGGATATATACAATGTATATTGAAAAAAAGTTTTTTGTTTTTATATTTTTGACAGGGTTTGACCGGATTTTTAACCGGGTTTGATCTGGTTGAGTTAAGTGGGTCGGGTTAGGGTTGTTTTCAATTTTTTTACTGTTGAGTCCGGCCCGGCCCACTTAGACCCCAACCCGGCCCCAGCCCGGCCCACAAATCGGTTAAATGACAAGGGCCGGTTCCGGGTTGGCCCGGGCCGGCCCACATGACAGCCCTTCTTTCCTCACTAGACGTGACTTTTGAAACAATTTTTATTCTCTATTTCTCCTATTTGGTATTAGGAAGCAAGACTATGTTATGAGTGGTTGTAATAACTTGATAATTTTTTGACATAACTTGATAACATTTAAAATCCAATATGGTGAACTGGTAATTTTAGTCATGAGTAGTAAAAAGATATAAGACAGTTATGTGAAAGTTAGAAAACAACTAGCGATCAAAATGCATTAGAAGTGCTCCATTAACAAAGAAAAATAACTACAATATAAGATTATATTAAAAGAATCAGAGTGAAACAATTCAAAATATAGAAACAATACTTAGGATTCATAAAAGAAAGAAAATCAATACAGAAACTACAACACAGAACCTTCTTCAAAAAGGTCTGAAGGGTAAGCTACATAAACAAACAATATACTGATCTCCAGCAACTGCAAATCGGGGAGAGAAAATATTCATATTTTCTTCTCTTTTAAGAAATTGTCTCGAAATCGTGCCTTACTTGAAAAACCGGGGGGGGGGGGGGGGGTCCTCCTTATGATGCTAGGCTTTCTACCCAAGGAAGAAATCACAACTAGGACAACCACGGATGGCCTACCTCAAGGAAGAAGTCACAACTAGGGTGGTCACCTGTATGTTAGGTAGCCTCATCACTAAACATAAGTAAGAGATAGCTTGCATTGAGAATATTCTCTTCTCTATGATTTTTGCTTCGTTTGTCCATGAAGTTGCATGTAAATAAACTTCTTTCACTTTATATTATGATTAAAAGTTTGAGATTCTAACCAGATTTTTGAAATTGGAGACTGAAGAATTCTCATTTCAGGAATGGACCAAATAATTGTTGTAACTCACAGATTAATAGTGATGACTGAGTCGAAAACCTTTCCTTCTGAAGGTCAGATTTAGCTTTTATAACGTAGTTTCTATAAATTCTCCATTGTTCGATCTTTTTTGTCGGTTTCACAGTGTTTCAAATTCTCTGATTCTCGAGTTCTTGACTAGGATAATTGTGCTTTTTCATAGAGGATATGGGACTAGTAGCAAGTGTGAGCGCAATTATTTCCTCAACTATCTTTTCAAGTTTTTCAATCATAAACTATTTAACATATTAAACAAAAAATCATGTTTGCTTTCTCTATCAGTTGCTACTAATTCAATTAAATTGGCAGTCGTATTTTCAATTCTTTTTGAATCCCTTTAGCTTATATAACTGGAGAGCGATCAGCCATGTAAATATCAAGTATGGTATAAAAAGTACATCCCTTGGCATTGACTAAACACTTATCTGTATCTTTTAATGTGTTCTCGGTGCGTTGATCTAACATTTTGAAATTTTTAATTGTACTAAAGCGAATCTAGACTTGATGTTATTTTGTTATTATTTTTGAATGTATAAGGAGATGGGTATCGTCAAATCTGATAAAAATCATGTATCTGCTGTTTCATTTTATCGATTACTTGGACTTATCGATTACTTGGACACAAGTCATCCAATGATTTCTATGATAGTTTTTGTTTCTTGAATGAATTTATTAACTGGCAGTTTTTGTTGCTTTCAATGCTAAGTCCAGTATTTCACAAAAAATGGGACGGAGACACTTGGTGTCTGTCCTAGCTTGAGACAAACCTGAATGATTGAAAGTTCTGAAGAATTTAAGGAACTTTCTGAAAGACTACAATCTACTGCTGTCAACCCCTTAAAAAATGACATGCTCAAATAGGGTAATAACATGAATTATTCTAACAGAACTCTAATTGATTGGTGGTCATGGAAGGTCAATTTGCCACCAAAGATTAGTGGTTTTTACTAGCTAGCACTAGAAAATTTATGTCTCAAGGGAGCAGTTTACTTAGGAGATGGATTTACAAATGACAATCTTCATGTGTTTGGCTTGGACAAGTCTGTGTTTGGCAGAATCGGTGGTATTTCACCAGCCATGGATATGTTATGTTTTGTAAAGTGTAATGAGAATTATTTAGGGGAAAGGATAGAAACGACACTTCAAATTAAACTATTTCCATGAAAATGGCCATGGAATTTAAATTTCACTTTCTATCCATTTCAATTTACTGGCTTGTTCTATACTTTTTCTACACACCTTCTATATAATTTCTATACAAATCTTACATATATAAATATTCTATACGAAAATTATACAGTTTTGATACACAATTTATACAATAATTGTACTTTTTTTTTTT
>NC_061117.1:91990840-91996955 GCF_002878395.1 Capsicum annuum | reverse complement strand
TTATATAATTTTCATACACTTTCTATATATTTTTTAAATATATATTTTATACATATACATATTTGATAGAATTATACAATTTCTATACATATATCTTATATAGATACATATTCTATTTAACAATTATATTATTTTTATATAATTTAATTATTATTTCTAAACAATAAAAAAAGTAGAATATTTGATCAGTTAAAAAATTTATAGCAAAAAAAAATTAAAATATTTTTAAAAGGGTCAAATTGCCCAAGTTGAATAATGTATCAATATTGTATATAAACTGTATCAGTATTGTATATGGATTGTATATGGACTACGTAGGCCAAAATGACAAATTAGGAAATGACTTAAAGCGGAAATAGTATATCCGAATGGACACTTTTTGGAAAATTTTCAAATTAAACTTGAGCTATTTGTTTTAAAAAGTGTTAGAGTGTCTTTTTTCCCAATTATTTAATGGTGATGTGTGACGTTGGGGCGTTGAATATCCTTTCTTCGTTGTTGTGGTATAGTTACTAGGGCCTTACATAGTTGTCGTAATATGATAGGGGCATTATACATGTCGTCGTAGTACATTTTGGGGTATATATATATATATATATATATATATATATATATATTGTGAACTTGTCGGCATGCTAGGTTGATCACCTTCACTGTTGTTTATGACAAGTCATAAAGCATTTATTGGACCTTATTGAGCTTTATATTATTAGATATATTTTGTGCATACTATTTTATTGATCTAATTTATAACACTGGTTCCAGAGATATTGAAGTAGCGGGTCCAAGATTTTAGTTGATTATATTTATATATAGCTCACTCTTTACCTGCATGTCTATGCAGATATCGTTACGGAGAGCGAAACTAGTGACTGGCAAGTCTGTACATAGATTTTATTGCTGAGGTGACCCGCCGCATTGTTTTGTGGAGGACACTACTTCAGCCTTCTTTGTTTAGAGTCTTTTATTTCTTTCCTTGGATTTGCATAGCCGACAGTTGAAGTCATGGAATTCTATTAAATGCTCCATGGTATTAATAAGGAATTTGGGGTGGATAAATAGTTTTCAAGTAATTGTTGAATTATTATATTGATTATCAAATCTTGGTTTACTATCCTCCATTTGTTGTTTAGTATTGATGTGTTTCGAGTTGCACATATCTTAACTTAGTGCTTATTGAAATGGTAAACTGTATGAAAAATTAATTTTTTGTATAGGTAGTCTGCTAGCGGATGTCAGTCACATCTAGGGGGTATTTTGGGATGTGACATGCACAACTGATATTAATGTATGAGATATTTTTTTTATTTCACAAGTTAATTTGATTTGATATTTTCGTTTATGCATTGCGTATTTTAAAAGTATATATATATATATATATATATACGAGTCTATCGCATTTTGCACCCTAACATGCATTTTCTTTTGTAATTTGCACCCTCTCCCTTTTTTTTAAAGATTTACGTCCCAATCTCTATATTTTCATAGCTACAAAATAATAAAAATACCATTTTCATAATTTTTCATGAGGGTAAAATAGGAATAATAATGTATATATTTTTTTAAAAAAATTATTTGTTTTTCGAATGTAGGAGGTTAGATGAACTAAATTCTTTAAGTCATCCGTTTTATATCGCTGGTCTCCTGCAGACTTATAAGTCACTAGCATATAGCTAAACAAATAGTTGATGACTATGATGTTAGGTCCATTGATGAATGTAACAGGAGGTGAATATATATAAGAAAATACTTATAAAATAGAAATAACAGTAACTAACATGAAAAAAAATTGAATCTTAGTTGCAATAAAAAATCCTACATAATGTGTTTTAATTTACAAGAATCTTCAAGTTTGAACTAAATGTTGTTAGGAGAAATTAAGAGTTTGTATAATTGAAATAATAGGTTTGTGAATTGATAGAAATTAAAGAGAAATTAAGAGAAATATATAATAAGTCATAAATATATATATTCTTATTGGGTTATCGGTTTACCCAATAACCCAATAAAAAAATTAAAAATTACACAAATACACAACTTATGTTTTCAATATTACAAAAAATCCCAACTCCCTAAACATATTACAAAAATCCCAACATATACATAGAATGCTATGTATATGTCGGCTATGTTGTATATTAAAAGGAAGACAGAGTAAAGTATTTTAAAAAGTGGGAGAGAGTGTAATTACTTTCAAAAGGGTTGGTATTTATGTTATTTAACCGAACCAATAACCCAATAATTTTTTTTTTTATAAAACCATTAACAAACCGTTAACTCAATAACCCAATAACAATAAACCAATAACATTTTTATTGGTTCGATTTATCGGTTGATTCGATTTTTGCGCACCCCTAATTAAAAGTGCTATATATATTTCATGGCCATGTTGGCAATCTATAACCAACAAGAAACTTACACTACTGGTAATTAAAAAGTTCGGTAAGCTACGTTGATTAGCAAAAGCAAGTTCCTCCCACAGTAAGATTTTCACTTCTAGTATGATTCAAGACTATTGAATCTCTTTTAAACTTTAACGTGATTTGCTTTTAGTGTGTATAACATGTCAACAATTTAGTGGATGTGTAAATAGTGAATAAAATAGGATCAATATATATATAAATTAGATGCAGTGGCCCGTGCTGAAATTCGTCATTTTTATCACTGAGAGGAAGACAGTAAGTAATAATACGTAAATATATCGTAGAAACATCATAGATTTTCATTTGTGATATATTTATACAAAAACTATTAACCTGTAGGTTTGTCACATGAGTTTTGACCATACATTGAAGATGGCGATTGACAGTTACATAAAAATGGGAAAAGTCTGTTGCTGCGGCGGATTGTATGACATCGGTGGAGGCAGGCAAAATGAAGCTGTGCATGCTACCATGTGCTGACACCAGTGGAGGCAACCAAAATCTAGTTGTACATGTCACACCACTTGTGCAAACTTGATTCCATTTAACTTTGGGCACTCGCCACCTGCAGAGATAATTTAAGCAGGTGAAGGAAAATATAGTGTTCTATTTTTTATTAAGAAGATGCAGTAAAGGGAAGCAGTAATGAAGGGGTGTATGATCGTTCTATTTACCTGTCGACATCGAGAGGCTACAAAAAAGGGAGACAAATTAATTTTAATTGTAGTGAGTACGAAGAAATAATAAACGGGAGCATGATTATTATATTTACCGGCTTGTTGAGGTTAACATGCTATAAATTTTCAGAGATAAAACATAATTCCTTGCAAGTTTAAATAGCGCAAATAAATTTTTTTCGAGTAGCAAACTTCGAAGCAGTTGTTGGAATGACTTGTAATCTATATTTTAGACATGCCTATTTGCATCAGTAATACTAAAAATTGAATTACGAACATGACCTAGTGCGAAGACAACATTTGTCGCTTCTTTTCACATGTCATTTAATGCAAATATTCTGAGTAAGAAGCTAGAGGGGAATAGCAAACAAAATATTAAAAGTATTGTTACCTTTAAACTTTTTTCGTTGGAGTGGGCGATTGGACTTTCTGCTTCTTACCTGTTTCTCTGGAAGCCATTGGTAATGATAATATTCCAAGAACTGGGGTTTCTGCTTCATATAGCATACTAGGTGTTTGGTTGGAAAATCTGTAGATTGGCTTTTGTACCTGGAGTCTAAACAGTTTATGAGCAAACAGTTGATTTGTACGAACAATAGACAATGGTTCTCTCGGAGTGAATAGGAGAAAAGATGGCACAGTGAGTAGGAGCTTACGTAATGTGGCATTTTTCTTTACTGGTATAATAGGATTCAATGAAGTTGAGTTTTGCCTACCTGTAGCACTATGTAGTTATGTACCTGGGCAGCAACACTTTTATATATTTGTTCGGCAGTGAGGAACAACATTGTTTCTGCCATCGTTTCTGAGACTGTTGCGGTAATTGTATCACTGGCTTCCGCAATGTTAAGCTCAAAGTGACACCTGTGATTCAAATAGAAGCAAACTAAAATACGTAATGCTCATATATACGGTTTTATCTTTGAAAAAAAAGTAAACCAACTTGTAGTAGTACCTTATTTAATTTCAAATATTAATTCCAACAGTAAAAGTAACTATCACGAATTCGAACTTTTGTAGTCAATGCTGCTAAGGTCGGTCTTTTTATTGCTCTGCTAAATTATGTGCAACAACAACTAATCAAAAAACGATATTACGAAAAAAATATTTGGTTAAGAATGTGATATTGTATATGATTGACTAATGAAAATTCACCTGCATAGTAAAGAGGTAAATGTTCTCTTTGCACTGAAAAGTTCTTCATTTCAAGAATTTTGAAAATCATACCAAGTAAAGAATTAAATAATACTATGACTAATACATGTATTTTCATTTTTCTATTATATCCTACGAAATGATCCTTCAACTTTAATTCTTTTGTTGGGTATTTCTTGTTTCGTCGGCATAGTGACAAGGAGTTAATTTTCCTGATGGGCTGATCAAAAGAGGAAAACATATAGAAATGAAGTAAACCATTTTTTGGAGAGAAGTGTAGTCGTTGCTCGCTATTCTCAGTTGATATATACTACCGCAAATTTGGTTTGCTTTGTTCCTAATTGTCAGTCAGTCTGTTTTTATTGGTTTCATTTTTAGCACGACATTGTATATTTTGGTTCTATGAAGGTAGGATCTTGGCAGATAACCAACAGATGTAAAGCTGGTTCCATATTCTAAGAGTGTTAGAAGAATAAGACTCTAATGTGAAGTGGTGCGCATCGAGGTTGGATACTAGCAATTACTGTGGAAAATTAGGATTAAAGAATATAGGAGAAAACACATTCTTTTGTAAATCAAAATTTGCAGGGAAAAGAGGTTTTACTCAATGAGCGATCTGAAAGTTGGAAGATATCACAGTGAAATTTAACCATTAAAAGAACTTGTGTGTCACGATCCGAACCAGGGCCTGGCCGTGACGAGCATTTCGAACTATGGAGGCCCGAAACACCCCTATCTATCTGGTAATCATGCACCTAATTCATATGATCAAAGTAATGGGGAAGAAACACAATAATTCGGAAACATAGTCATAAATATGAAAAGAAACAATAACGGGGAGGTAAGGTTCCCTCAACATCAATTAACCTCTAAACAACTGTTTGCGAAAATCTCTAACAAATGACTGAGTCAAATAACCATATATAAACTGGGACAAGGCCCCCAGTAGACCCCAAAACTGAATATAAGATAAAAGGACTGCAAGACATAAGACCTTCCGAAACATAGAAGGCTCACCACTTGTCTCTGCAACTCTGTCTGAATGATCTACTGATTCTCTTGACCCCTAGACTGGGCCTCTGAACCTGAGAGGCTGGAGAAGGGAGGGGGTCAGCACAAAAGTACTGGCACACAGAGATATCAAAACAAAACATAATATTTTTACAAAATATAGTTGAGAGCCATTATAAAGCAATTTCGTATCAAATCATTTGAAAGCACATGGGTGTGATGCAATAGTTTTCTCAACAACAATGAAATGCAACTGCGCTAAGTGGAATACCCTACATAATTTACACCAACTGTCTAACCTCAGTTGCCGCCGAGATTAGAGTATAAGTGAGGGAGAGACACTCAAGACCACAAAGCATGGTGTCTCGACCTACTGGTAGTGCCCAAGATCACTTAGCCCGGGTTCCTACCTATAGTCCCAATTTGGGAATGACATGAATTCAAGTACAAAAGATCACTTAGCCTGGTACCAAAATTCCGTGTCGGCAAACATGTTTTCCAGCGATGAGCCCTTACTCTCAAATGCCTTCTTCGGGCATCCACCTTTCTCATGTAAAAATCAATGCATTCAAATTTCATCTGATTCAATCACATATCATGTTCTGTAGGGTATCGTCATATCCAACTTTCAAGTCCTCAATATCACTTCCACATATGCATAACCATGTAAAAACCAAGGTGCTTCATCATTTACAAGTGGTGAACAATATTTATTTCAAATTTATGCTCTCTTTTGTTGATCACAATATGATATGGGGTATGAAGACATTATCATGGGAATTTGAAAGCAATTTATCATTCATATTTATCAAACTTCCATGGAAAATCTCAAATCACATATGCATGGTT
>NC_061117.1:91914123-91990740 GCF_002878395.1 Capsicum annuum | reverse complement strand
TATTAGCATTTGATTGAAAACCCCCATTTAAAAGCATGCATGTTCATAAAAACTACACCCATGAGATTTTAGGATAACCCCACGTACCTCTATTTCCAAGGATAATAGATGTTTCTTGAAGCTTGCGGATTGGTGATTCCTAATATGTAATTATCTTTGAAAACCTACGGTCGAATCTTGAGCTATTTGGGTTTTTTATTTTGAAAACCTAAGGAGAATCTTTGAGCACTTTTGATGAATGAAGGTGTATTTTGGGGTCCTTGGAACTGAATTTCGTGTTTTAGGACTAAGTAAGGGTGGAAAAGGACCACTTTGTCCCCAAAACGGAGTGTTTAAGTCACTAGAATTCTTTACATAGGCGCCGCCCATACCATTGCCTATGTTCACATAGGCGCCGCCTAGGCTATCGCCTATGTTTTCATAGGCGCCGCCTAGGCTATTGCCTATGCTTTCCAGTGGCCATAGGCGATTGGTTAGGCGGCGCATATCACTTTGAAAAGCCATAACTTCTTGCTCGGGTGTCGGATTTTAGCCAAATTGGTATCGTTGGAAAGCTAAATCGAATACCTATCATTTGAAACATAGTAGGCTTCCTAATTCGACATATACAAAGAGTTATGGTCGATGGAAGCTGACACACTTTACAACGTCTACTAAAACTTAGTCGATCGAAATAGTTTCAACTCGTCCATGAGTTGAAGGACCTCTATGGTCTAAATTCAAGCTTGAATGGATTCACGTATTACACAAATAATTAACATGCCATATTGGCATAGGATTTTATGGCTTTGGGATTATCAACGCATCGAAATCATGGTCTTTATTGTAGCCCAAAATGCGGGGCGTTACATTATCCCCCCTTAGGATCATTCGTCCCCGAATGATGATGCGGGACACAGATGGACACGATTTCAAGCATAATAAAGGACTAGGAAAAATAAGATAGGAATAGTACCTTCTGTCTCATCCTCCATCGAAGCAAACAAATTGGGATATCTAATTCTCATGTCATCTTCTGACTCCCAAGTGGCTTCTTCGACTTTCTGATTCCTCCACAGTACCTTTACTGAGGCTATCTCTTTGCTCCTCAGCTTTTGAACTTGGCGATCTAAAATTTCAACGGGCTCTTCTTCGGAAGACAAGGAATCTGTCACCTTGATACCCTCTACTGGCTATACCATAGAATGATCTCCAATGTATTTCTTCAACATGGATACATGGAATACCGGATGAACGGAACCCAAACTTGCAGGCAATTCTAGCTCATATACAACTGTACCAATCTTTTTCAGAATCTGATATGGCCCTACATAGCGAGGGCTCAATTTATCCTTTTTTCCAAACCGCATAACTCTTTTCATAGGAGAAACCTTGAGAAATACCCAATCACCAATTTCAAACTCTAGTCTCTTCTCCGAACATCGACATAGGACTTCTGACGACTCTGAGCAGTCTTGAGTCGTTCTCTAATGATCTTCACTTTCTCCATCGCCTGATGAACAAGATCAGGCCCATACAACTGAGTCTCACCCACTTCATACCATTCTATCAGAGACCTACATCTCCTCTCATACAAAGCCTCAAAAGGAGCCATCTTGATGCTGGCATGGTAACTATTATTGTAAGCAAATTCAACCAGTGGCAGCTGATCTACCCAACTACCTTTAAAACTAATAACGCATGCCCTCAACATATCTTTGAGGGTCTGAATGGTACGCTCTGCTTGCACATCAGTCTGAGGGTGGAAAGCTGTGCTCAAATTCACTTGTGTACCTAAACCCTTCTGAAAAGATCTCCAGAAATGTGATGAAAATTGTGCACCTCTATCGGATATAATGGACACTGGTGCCCCATGCAACCGAACTATCTCCTCAATGTAAATCTTAGCATAAACCTCTCTCGGATAATTAGTCCTCACAGGCAAAAAGTGGGCTGACTTTGTCAACCGATCTACAATCACCCATATAGAATCATACTTGTTTCGAGATCTCAGAAGTCCTATAATGAAGTCCATGTTTATCATCTCCCACTTCCATAAAGGCAAGGCTATCTCTTGGGAAGTACCACCTAGCCTCAAGTGTTCTACCTTTACTTGTTGACAGTTCAAACACTTGGACACAAAATCAGCTACATCACGTTTCATGTTATTCCACCAATACAAGGTTTTCAGATCATGGTACATCTTAGTAGATCCTGGGTGAATGACATACCTCGAAGTGTGTGCCTTATTAAGGATTCTTTCTCGTAGCCCATCGACATTCAGAACACACAACCTACCCTAAAATATCAGAATACCATCACCACCAATTTCAAATGACATAACCTTTTATTGACCCACATCTTTCTTGATTTGCATCAAGATGGGATCTTCAAACTGCTTCTCCTTAACCTCAGCATAAAGGGATAACTTAGCTAACTCATGAACATCACCCCTCCATCTTTGGAATCTAAGAGTCGCACTCCCAGATTTGCAAGGGGTGAATATCCTTCACCATCTCTTTCTTTCCTTCTTCTACATGAGAAAGGCTATCCATAGACAACCTGATGAGGGCGTCGGCTACAACATTTGCCTTGCTCAGATGGTAATGTAGACTCATATCATAGTCTTTCAAAAGCTCCATCCAACGCCTCTGCCTGAGATTCAATTCTTTTTGTGAGAAAACATACTATAAACTCTTATGGTCAGTATAAATATCAACATGCACTCCATAGAGATAGTGCCTCCAAATTCTAAGTACAAACACCACGGCTGCTAACTCCAAGTCATGAGTGGGGTAATTGCGCTCATGCACCTTTAACTGCCTAGATGCATAAGCTATTACCTTACTGCGCTGCATCAATACACAACCAAGTCCCACACGGGATGCATCATAATAAACCACAAAATTATCTACACCCTCGGGAAGGGTCAAAATAGGAGCAGTAGTCATCTTGTCCTTCAACTTCTCAAAACTTTTTTCACACAAGTCAGACCACGCAAACTTCATCTTTTTCTGAGTCAGTTTAGTAAGCAGAGCAGATATGGAAGAAAAACTCTCTACGAACTTTCTGTAATACCCCGCCAAACCCAAGAAGCTCCAAATATCAGTTGGAGTCGTGGGTATGGGCCATTTTCTTACTGCTTTAACTTTCTGGGGATCCACTCTTGTCCCATTACTGGACACAATATGCCCTAGGAAGGAAATAGCATCTAATCAGAATTCACACTTAGAAAATTTAGCATACAGCTGATGATCCTTAAGGGTCTGAAGAATAATTTGGAGGTGATTGGCGTGATCCTCTTTACTCTTAGAATAGATCAGAATATCATCAATAAATACAATGAAAAACAAGTCAAGAAACTGATGAAACACTCTATTCATAAGATCCATGAAGGCTGCAAGGGTGTTAGTCAACCCGAAGGACATGACTAAAAATTTGTAGTGACCATATCGGGTTCGGAAGGCTGTTTTAGGTATGTCTGACTCCCTAACTTTCAAATGATGATAACCCAAACGAAGGTCTATTTTTGAAAAACACTTGGCACCCCGAAGCTGGTCAAAAAGGTCGTCAATCCTAGGAAGAGGATATTTATTTTTAATTGTGACCTTATTCAACTGATGGTAGTCTATTCACATCCGAAGGGACCCATCCTTCTTTCACACGAAGAGCACGGGTGCACCCCATGGGGAAATACTAGGATGAATAAAACCTGTGTCTAGGAGGTCTGCAAGCTGTTAGTTTAACTCCTTTAGTTCCATGGGAGCCATTCTATATGGCGGAATAGAAATAGGATGAGCGTCTGGCAACACATCAATGCCAAAATCTATCTCCCTATCAGGGGGTATCCCTGGGAGATCTTCAGGAAAGACTTCTGGGAATTCATTCATTACAGGGACTGACTGCAGAGAAAAGTTTTCAACTTTTGAATCTTTTACTCGGATTAGATGATACATACAACCTTTGGAGATAAGCTTTCGGGCTCTAAGATAAGAGATAAAGTGACCTCTAGGTTCCACAGAACTCCCTGCCTATACAATTGGTGTCTCATTCGGGAAAGAAAAAGTTACCTTTCGGATTCTGCAATCAAGGGTGACATAACACGAATGGAGCCAGTCCATCCCAAGAATGGCATCAAAATCTATCATATCCAGTTCTATAAGGTCTGCCACAGTTTTCCTACTATGAATAGACACGACACAATTTCTATACACCCTTCTAGCAATAACAGAATCACCTATAGGAGTAGAAACAAAGAAGAGTTCTACAATGAATTCGGGCTTAAATCCGAAACCAACATCCATATAAGGGGTCACATAAGATAAAGTAGACCCAGGATCAAGAAATACATAAACATCATGAGAAAAGATTCGTAACATACCGGTGACAATATCTGGTGAAGCTTCCTCCTCCTGGTGGTTAGTCAAAGAATATAACTAGTTACGACCGCTCCCGGCAGCTGAAGGGCCACCCTTAGGAAAAGGAGCTGCGGAGACAGCTTGGGACTTAGCCCCTCCCCCCCCACTGTATTTACTCCAACGGAAGGACAATCTCTCTGAAGGTGACTTACTTTGCCACAAGTATAGCAGTTTGTCCCCTCAAACCAGTACTTCTCTAGATGATTCCTTTCACAAACCTCACACCACGGATAAGTACGATGCTGCTGGGCCACACTGCCCTACGACTATGTACCTAGAGCTTTGGACCCATGAGGAGTCTAAAAACTCTGAGTTTGTCTGTCTATCGGTGGTTTGGGTGCTGGGGCACTGGCTGCTGACTGTGCATTATTCCAAAACTTCTTTTTTTTTGACCACTTATTACCCTAGTTACCACTCTACGGCTGACTCTGGTGCTGGTCCGTAGATCGAGCTCTCTTAACCTGTTTGTCTTTCTCTCTAGATTCAGCAATCTTTTTCTTCTTCTCTTCCACCTACTGCATATGAACGGTCAGTCGAGCAAAGTCTAACTCCTTATTCAACATTGCCCCCTGGCACTCAAGTACCAGGTTATCAGCAAGGCCAGATGCAAATTTCCTCATCTGGGCTCTCATATTACTAGTCAACTCTGGTGCATAGCGGTCTAGTTTATTTAACTTCAAAGTGAACTCCTGGACACTCATACTGCCCTACTTCAGATTCATAAACTCTTCCGCTTTGGTCTCCCTCAACTCCAGAGGAAAGAATCAATAAAGGAAAGCTTCCATAAATTTGCCCCAAACTGTAGGCTCAGCACTTTCACTTTTTGCATCTTCCCAGTTAGCATACCACTGATTCGCAACGTCCTTGAGCTGATAGGTTGCTAGCTCCACCCCTTCTACCTTATCCACATGCATCACCTTAAAGATATTTTCCATCTCATCCACGAACACCTGTAGATATTCCTCCACCTTGGTGCCAGTAAATTTTGGTGGGTTTATCTTCATGAAATGTCCCACTCTAGTAGCCTCAGATGTAACAGATACAGACCCAACATCTTCCGATCATTGAGCCTGGTTAGCTACCAACTGTGTCAACATATGAATGGACTGTCTGAATTCTAAATTTGAAATATCTCCCTGAGTAGTTGGGGGACGGTTGACATTAGTCTGCGGAGCCCGAGGTGGACTAGTCGGGACTGGAGGGACTCCCAGAGTAGGGATAAATTCTGAAGCGTGAGCCTGTTATGGTCCGCATCCCATGGGTGGGACGGACCTCATCTTCCTGAGTATTCTGATCAATGATACAACGTGGAGGCATAACTGTGTTTCTAAAACACAAGTAATCATTGATTAGGGGACAGTTCAGACTCTGAAGCACGAACTAAATCACAAAGAAAGAAAATATTTCCTAAACACCTAGTAGCCGCCTGCTTATAAGTGTGGCGTGCTACACACCCATAAATAGGACTCTACCCGATGCGATTTTGCAGACACCCTCGGACCATAAATCGTGCTTTGATACCAAGTTTGTCACGACCCGAACCAGGGCCTGGCCATGATGAGCATTTTGAACCATGGAGGCCCGAAACACCCCTATCTGTCTGGTAATCATGTACCTAATTCATATGATCAAAGTAATGCGGAAAAAACACAATAATTCAGAAACATGGTCATAAATATGAAAAGAAATAATAATGGGGAGTTTCTTTATTCTCAAACTTGTAACTAGATGAAATCTTAAAATATCAACTTTCAGGACATACGATTTAATCTTATGAAAGCAAGGAACTTCTTTGGAACTTAATAATCATGACACTTGAGAATCTTAGAAATCTCAGGATCATAGCTTTCAAAATACATATACCTTCAAACTCACACTTTTATATTAAGGATAGTAAAGCTTCTTTAAAACTTAAGGACTTAGTACTTTTGGAACTTTAAGACTTGAGACTCTATGAAACTTGGGTGTTTCTTCTAACCGACATAAACTATGTGAGCTACATGGAGTCCAACATCTTTCCCACATTGGGGAGAGCTATTCTATCCTTGCCATCAGAGTAGAACCTTTGCTTTTAGTGATCACTAGCTTAACCCACTTGGGGTAAATCAGAAACTTACAGGGGGTACGTAGTTCTGGGGCATGATACCTCGAAATCAAGCCCAACTCAGTTCTAAATACTACTCCCTTACTTAGCTCAGAACTTTTAAGAAAATCCACCTTAAACAATTCAAAAATATGTGATGGGAGCCAATATGCTTCCCCTTATCTTAAATAAAAAAGATATGGATTTCTTTCTTAGCTTAAGACCAAAACTCAATTCTTTTATTGAAATATTGATAGACTTTTCATCAAAGCTTTAAAATCTCAACAACATGGAAATATAAGTACACTTCTTGGAGTATCAATAATTCATTCTCAAAGACTTACATTTTCACAATAAAGCTCAATTCATGACAACAAATCTTAGCAATTCTTGGGTATATGATATCAATATAGGAATGTGAAATTTATATCATGAACTCTCAATTTAGATCATAATTAAACAAGATAATCATGCAATTCAAGGCTTAAACAATTCCATAATCTCATAAAATTGAAATATAGCAAAATAATATGAATTCATCTTGAAAATACAAATTTCTTTAAGAAAACTAAAATTTTGGGGCACAAGAATGAAAGAATGTTCTTGTTCAAACTCCACATACCTTGAATTTGAAGCTTTGAATGAACTCTTAACTTTGGGTTGCTAATCGTTAAATTAATGGGTGCTTCTTGTAGCCCTCGCAATGGGGATCCTGAATCTAAAAAAATTATTGAAAACCTATGGTTGAATCTTGAGATATTTTAATCTTTAGGTTGAAACCCTAATGAGAGTTCTTGAGAGATTTTGATTAAATTTGAGTGATTTTGGGGTATTTAGGATTAAATCCCATGTTAAGGTTGAAAAGGGAATGGAAAATACCAATAATTCCCTTAAAATGATGGAAGAAGAACTGAAGATTTTTGGCATAAGGGGAATACAAGGGAGGAGCCTTGCTTTAGACATGGGAGAACCAAGGTGGAGCCTTACTTAAGACAGGGGTGAACCAAGGCCGAGCCTTGCTTCAGATAGGAGAGAACCAAGTCTGAGCCTTGCTTCAAATAGGGGAGAAACAAGGACGAGACTTGCTAGATCCTTTAGCTACTAGTTTAGGCCATCAAACACACCCTTACTATAATACCCCGTATGTTTCTAAGCTAGGAGACGAACCTTTTTTTTTCTACGTATGAAACCTCCTATCCTGTGAGTAGTATTTTAATTCATGACTTACAATGAGTATCCTAGCGATAAGATAGCTTATGATACATTAAGCATGTTCATATGAGTCACTTAAGGTAATACAAGCTAAGAGTTTTTGAATCCATCAAGTTTTAGTGTTCGATTTTGCAAGGGTCATCTTTGAACGAGTATAACTCGATGTTAATATGGTATTTTGGCTGATTTAGACCCACCAAATTGTAGAGAATCAAATTATCTTTCCAACGATACCAATTTTGCCTTAATCCAATACCCGAGCAAAATGTTATGCCCATTTTCGTGAGAGACAGTAAGCATAGGCGATTGGTTAGGCGGAACCCAACCCAAGCATAGGCGATTGGTTTGGCGCCACCTAACCTAACTTAGGCAATCACTTGGGTGCCGCCTAAGTCAGTTTCAGGTGCCAAAAATACTCTGTTTTGAGTTATTTTAAGGGTAATTAAGTCTTTTAACACTCCTTACATGTCCTTAAACTTAACCCTACGAAATATATAGCTTCTAAAAACATTACAACCCTATTAACATCTCAAAGCTCATCATCCAAGAGCACTAAAAGAGAAAAACAACTAGGGTTTCACAATCAAGCTTGAAGATCAAATTTCAAGGAAATTCCTCCGTCAATCATTAAGAACCTCCCTTCCAAGGTATGCATAGTGTTCATCCACGGATTTCTTTCATCCGTGGAGTTCAAGAATCAATCTTTAAAATACAAAATCTTGGTTGATTGTGGTGATATGATCATACCCAGGTTGATGCTTGTTTGTTTTGCTATATAATAGTATGCGTGAGTTGATTTATGGATCCCTTTCATCCATAAAGCTCAAAAATCCTCTTTTTCATTATAAAGTATGATTTCTATATTGTTGGGTATTGATGATCATGTTGTTGATATTGGGTGATTCCCAAGATGGAATCTTTATATGTTTTTTTTTGAATTTCATGATATCATATGAGTTGGAAACATGTAAATTTGGTTGTTCATGATGTATAATTTGATGAAATCCACCTATGCCTTAAAGAATGCATGCAAGGTGTTCGATAAAATGCCTAGTATGTTAGAACTTCATATTTACATGATTTCATGATATCTAAATAACAAGTTCATGTTAGTCATACACTCCAATATGAATTTCCATGAAAATTATGTTTAGTTATTGTTGTGATATAAAGCATGTATGATAATGGAGATAGATATAAATTATGTACATAAAATATATCCATGCTTTCCCTACCATGTTTGAGATGTTGAATAAATACATGAAGTATAATATCCCAAAATCATTACAATATGAACTAAACGTTACATGTTGTCGTTCCCTTACGCTTGAATGGTTTCCATGCGATTGCTATGAATAGTATATGTTGTCGGAATGCCCATGATATTAGAATATGAGATTTATGACTTGATTATAAGCATTCCTATACATGATAGATATTATGATGACCATGTACTTCATGAAATCCCCCACTCATGTATTATGGATTTTTATTGATGGTCGTGTACTTAGAAATTCAAGTTGTGTCAGTTTTCTTCAATAGAGTCCTGGGGGTACTTGTACCCAAAAAATATAGCTGTGTGCCTAGAGCCATGTCATGTTTTCACGATACTCTCAGTCAAGCCATGATCTATAGAATTCAATCAGTCATGTGACTCAGGAAAACTCAGAAATCTCAGTAATCTTAGTAGTCCAGTAATCTCAGTAATCTCAGTGCTCAGTAACCTCAGCAACCTCAGTATTCACAGTCAATCTCAGTAACTTCAGTACTCTCAACCAGTCCTCAGAACTCAGTACATTCCGTCAGTCATTGGAATCTAGTAAACTTAGTTTACCTCTGCTAAACAATACTACTAGTATCAGTCTAGTTAATCAGTATCAGTTCAGCTAATCAGTTCAGTTTAGTTATTCAGTTCAGCTTAGTTATTCAGTTCAGTGTCCTTCAGATGGGAGTAAAATTTAGCACCGAGTGAACCCAAGGATGGAACTCATCCGCCAGTTCAGGGTGTGATTCTTAGTAGTCATCCTTGTGTTCCAGAACTACGTAGCCAGCGTAGGTTGAGATATCTTAACCCGTCAGATTAGGGTTGATGAGGTGGCTTAACTTGTCAGTTTAGGGCTCTCACCATTCTCATTGAGTACCTGCCAGTATAGGGTTCTCACAGCTGTCCTTACTAGTGGTGCGGTATTGACACCCCTTCAGTCGGGGCAGAGATTGAACTACAGCTTAGCTATTATAGTGTATTTAGGGCATGTCGATTAGATAACTACTTCCCACAATTTCAGTTACAGATTTCAGGACTGTCAGCTATAGCTACCCCATCTCAGTAAAGACTCAGATAGCTCTTCAGATTTCAGTATATCAGGACTGTCAGATACAGTCAACTCAAAAATAGAATTGAACTCAGATTGTTTCCTTCAGATTTATGGACTTTTAAGTACAGTCATTTATGCTGTCAATCACAAAAGTTATCAAAACTCATGCTATCAGTACTCAGCTTCAGGGCTGTCAGATACAGTCAATCAGACCAGTTCTTCATAATTCGAACTGTTAGAAACAATCATTCCTTTATCAGTAATATAGTATCAATCTCCCAATATTCAGTAATACAGAATCAGATCCATCACTTATTAGTGATTTACTTATCAATATCAGTAAACTCAGTCTTTCAGAATCTCATTATCAGTACACTCATGTTGTCAATAGTCAGACTTAGTAGTCAGTATCTCTACGAGTTCAGTTACAGTTACGTATACATGTATGTACTCTCACGTTTATATCAGTCACTATTTTCATGCATATAACCCTTTGTATTTATCCTACCTCACTCGTATACTCAGTACATTCAGACGTACTAACGCATTTGCGCTATGGTGCTTTCTCTTATATTACACCATAGGTTCAGAGGCATGAGCTCCAAATCAGCAGTAGATTCCAGGATCAGCAGTCAGAGTTAGACATGAGTCCTCATCCCTCGAGGACATGATAATTTTATTTCTATTTCAGTTTTTAGTTTATTTCAGTAGTTGGAGTTAGTTAGGGACATGTCCTATCAACTCCTTATTCAATTCAGTTAGAGGCTTTCAGACTATAGTCAGATTAGATGTTCAGACTTTAGTATTTATGTTTCTCTTTGGTGTTGTTATACCATATTTTTCAAATATGTATTAATATTGAACCTTATGGCCTTACAGTTCATGTTTTCGCATATTTTATAAGATATTATGCAGTTTAACGGTACAGATATCAGTTATAGATTAGCTTGTGGTCCTTTGGGATCATGAGCATGGTGTTGTATTTCGGTTCAGAAAATTAGGATGTTACACGAACGAAGGCCTGAAAAAGGAGTCACTGCCTAGGCTTGACGGGGCACTTGACGGTCCACAAGGGACCTAACAGTCTGCCAGGTCGACCGTCAAACCTGGGCGATCCGATACTGTTTAGTAAAATGGCCATACAACTTGGTTTAAACATCAATCACTTTGGAAGTCATACATATCCACTCAAAAAATGGATTTAGGATTAAGAAATGATCGGGGTATTACAATATCTCCTCCTTGGACATATTCGTCCTTGAATGTTGCCAAATAGGCCAAGAACAAGAGAAAATAAGGACGTATCGCTGGAATGACTCACATCTAAGGGCTCACTTTACTCTAAACTATTGAGTACTTCACCAAATGCACGAATCGTAGAGGGAATAACCATATAGCTGAATACATTAGATTAGGAGAAAATTAAATTAGGGAAATAGTACCTTCAGTTTGATTCGAACTTGTGGAGAAAAGATGAGGGTAACTGGCTCGCATATCTGCTTCTGCTTCCCAAGTGGCACCCTCGACTGATTGATTTTACCACAGAACTTTAACCAAGGGAACTTCCTTGTTCCTCAGTCTACGGACTTGATAATCTAGGATTTCAACTGGGATTTCATCATACGAAAAGCTATCCTGAACATCACAACCTTCCGATGGATCAACAACAACAAAGACTCCAATGTGCTTCTTGAGTATAGAAAGATGAAACACAGGATGGACAACTGACAATTCTGCAGGCAACTCAACCTCATAAGCTGCTTTCCCAACACGATTCAAAACCCTATAAGGGCCAACATATCTGGGACTCAACTTCCCTTTCTTTCCAAATCTTTTCATCCCTTTCAAGTACACCATATCACCAACATCAAACTCAAGAGCTCTTCTTCTCATATCTGCATATGACTTTTGATGACTCTGGGCAGTCTTCAACCTCTCCTGAATTAACTTAACTTTTTCCATAGCCTCAAATACAACATTAGGTCCAATCACAGTAGCTTCACCCACTACAAACCAACCTATGGGCGATCTACATATTCTCTCATACAAAGCTTCAAATGGAGCCATTCCAATGCTATCATGAAAACTATTGTTGTAAGCAAATTCAATCAACGATAAATGTTTATCCCAACTTCCTTTGAAATCAAGAACACAAGCCCTCAACATATCCTCCAAATTCTGGATAGTCCTCTCATCCTGACCATCTGTCTACGGATAAAAAGCGGAGTTAAGATGAACTTAGGTGCGAGACTATTCTAAAAGGCTCTTCAAAACTGAGAAGTAAATTGAGTACCTCTATCGGAGATGATAGACAACAGAATTCCATGCAACCTTACTGACTCTCGAATATATAGCTTAGCATAGTCCTTTGTAGTGAAAGATGTATGTACTGGCAGAAAATATGCTGACTTAGTCAACCTGTCTACAACGACCCAAATAGAATCATGATGACAAAGAGAGAGAGGTAAACTGGTCATGAAATCTATATTCACCACTTCCCACTTCCAAGTAGGAATGTTAAATTCTTGCATCAGGCCACCGGGTCTCTGGTGCTCTATCTTTACCTACTGGCAAGTTGCACACTTCTTTACGAACTTCATTATATCCTCCTTCATACCATTCCACCAATAAATTTCCCACAAATCGCGGTATATCTTGGTAGCACCGGGATGAATAGAATACCACGCACCATGCGCCTCAGCCATAATTCTCTGCCTCAGATAATCAACATCAGGCACACACAATCTATTCTGAAATCTCAATACACCATCTCCCCCTTAGGAGAAAACCTCCACCTTTTGGTTTTTGACTGATTCTTTCAGTTCGACCAAATGAGAATCTTTATCCTGTTTTTCCTTCACTTTCGAAACTATGGAAGATTCGGAACTACTCTGAATCCAAACATTACCCTTAGCTGAATCGAGCAATCTAACACCCAACCTAGCTAAACGGTGCACTTTACGAGCTAACTTCTTCTTATCTTCTTCTACATATGCTATACTACCTATGGATGATCTGCTAAAGGCATCTGCCATTACATTGGCCTTGCGCAGGTGATACAACACACTCAGATCATAGTCCTTCAGTAATTCTAACCATTGCCTCTACTGAAGATTCAACTCTTTCTGAGTGAATGCATACTGTAAACTCTTGTGAGCTGTAAAGACATCAACATGAACACCGTACAAATAGTGTCTCCAGATTTTCAAAGGAAAAACCACTGCAGCTAACTCGAGGTCATGGGTCGTATAATTTTTTTCATGAGGTTTCAACTGCCTGGAGACATAGGCTATAACATTACCCTTGTGCATCAACGTGCAACCTAAACCAATTCTGGAAGCATTACAATACACCACAAAATCATCTACACCATTAGGCAGGGTCATCACAGGGGCTAAAGTGAGTCTAGTCTTCAACTCCTAAAAACTCTTCTCGTAAGAATCTGACCACTAGAATTTAACCTTCTTTTGGGTCAACCGGGTCAAAAGAACAACAATGGAAGAGAAACCTTCGACAAAACGATGGTAGTAGCCAGCTAGACCCAAGAAAATCCTAATATCAACTGGGAAATAGGTCTAGGCCAATTCTTCACAGCTTCTACCCTTTGAGGATCAACTCGAATACCATCAAAAGAGACAATATGACCCAGAAAGGCAACTGACCGAAGCAAAAATTCACACTTGGTAAATTTGGCAAACAACTGCTGATCTCTAAGGGTTTGCAAGACAATTCAGAGATGATCTTCATGGTCGTTTTAACCCTGGGAATATACAAGGATATCATCTATAAACACAATAACGAACAGATCTAGGTATGGTCTAAACACCTGATTTATAAGGTCCATAAAGGCTATCAAGGCATTCATTAGCCCAAAGGACATAACCAAGAATTCAAAATGATAATAACAAGTGTGGAAAGCTATCTTTGGAATATCACACTCTCTGACTTTAAGTTGGTGATAATCGAATATCAAATCTATTTTCGTGAAGTAACTGGAACCTTTCAGCTGATCAAACAGTTCATCAATTCGAGAAAGAGGGTACTTGTTCTTGACTGTGACCTTGTTAAGCTGACGATAGTCAATGTACATGCACAATGAACCATATTTCTTTCGTACGAATAGAACGGGTGCACCCCAAGGAGACACACTGGGCCTTATAAAACCCGTATCAAGAAGATCTTTGAGTTGCTCTTTCAACTCCTTAAGTTGTGCAGGGGCCATACAATATGGAGAAATAGAAATAGGCTGTGTATCAGGGAGAAGACCAATTCTGAATTCTATCTCTCTATTGGGAGATACCCTTGGGAGATCTTCCAGGAAAACATCAGGAAACTCATTGACAACACTAAGAGACTGAATAGTTGGAGTCTCAGACTTAGTGTTCTTAACTTGGACTAAATGATAGATACAACCCTTGGATATCAATTTCCTAGCTTTAAGATAGGATATGAAATGACTTTTAAGAGATACAAAATTTTTGGACCACTCAAAGACTGGCTCAATGGGAAACCGAAACTTGACCACACGGGTACGACAGTCTATAGACACATAACAAGAGTGGAGCTAATTCATTCCTAGAATAATATCAAAATCAACCATGTCTAGCTCAATCAAATCTGTAAGCATGACTCTGTTAAGAAAAGTGAAAGGACACTTCTTATATACTTGCTTAGCAAAAACAGATTTACCCACTGGTGTAGAGACTAAAAAAGGCTTGAAAATCTTTTCAGCACTGATTTCAAAATTCACAGCCACCAATGGAGTCATATAAGAAAGACTTGATTGAGGGTCCATCAACACATACACATCAAAATGAAATACACGAAGCGTACCAGTAACAACATCTGGTGAATCCTTCTGCTCCTAGCGGGGTGGTATAGCATAAAAGCGATTCTACCATTGACCACCTACAGTACTAGACGAGGCGCCCTGAAGAGGAGTAGGACGAACTACAGGGGCTGGAACACTAATAGTCTAACTGTGAGGGCGACATCGCGACTCCCCTGTCTAACATATGGGCAATCTATGAACTTTTGGCCCAACTTACCACAACCAAAACAACCCCTCTGAATGACTAAGCACTCACCGAGATGGTCTCTACCTCACTTCAAACATGGGGGAGGATGAGGTCTGTTACATACTTTTTCCTGGGACCTAGACATAGTAGGCCTATTACCCTACTCTGGCTTAATTCTGAATGCAAGAGTACTAGATGATGAAGGCGCTGTAACAAGAGAACGTTTCTGGAACTAAGGGTGGATCCCTCCAGAAAATCTAGCCTGACTATACCCCTGTTGCTCTGATCTAACTCTCTTATCCCCTCTCACTCTGTCGCTCTCTTTTACCTTATCCACTTCAATATGCTGAGCATGAATCATTAGTTTTGAAAGGTCCATGTGCCTATTAAGCATAGCGGATCTATACTCTTTCACAACATAACCAGACACACCGGCTAAGGACTTACTCACACTAGTTTTAAAATCAGCCATCATACTGGGAGCATACTTAGATAACTGGTTAAACTTATGGCAATAATCCTTAACTATCATACGGCCCTATCTCAAGTTCACAAATTCTTCTAATTACTCTTCCATCAGCTCCGGGGGAAAGAATCTATCTAAGAAGGCATCTTGGAATAATTGCCAAGTCACAGGAGTATCATTCTCCCCTCTACTTTTCCTCCACATCTCCACCCAATCATAAGCAACATCTTTTATTTAATAGGCAGCCAATTAGACACTCTTCTCCTCAGTCACGTGCATAATCTGAGTGATCTTTCTCGCTTCATTTAAATACATTGTGGGTCTTCACCTACTTTCAACCCAAAGAACTCAGGTGGATTCATTCGTATAAAGTCACGAACCCGGGCTACAGCAGAATTATTCCCTTACGGAGGTGGAACAATTGCCTGGGTGTTTGCTTGGGCGTTGGCGGTGACCGCCTGGGCTAGCATTTAGAAAGCTACCCAAAATTTGGCATGGGAACCGTCTCATGAGGAGGTATTTTCTGTAAGCTCTACAAGGAGGCATTTTCTGTCATAAGAAAGCACAAATTAATAGTAGAGAGAAATAGTCATAGGCACGATAGACTCTTGAAGAAAAGAAACAACTTTTCCTAATACATCCCGTAGACTCTTGCTCATAGATAAGGTACGCTACACACCGATGATCAAGACTCTATGTAACGCGGCTTTTCAGACTTCCTAGGACTCCTTGAACCTTAGGCTCTGATACCAAGCTTATAATGCCCCAAGAACCTATCCCGAGATGTCACATAGTGTTCAAGGACACACGTGGCCTCAAGCTAACCCTCTAATCCTGTCATGACTTTTAAAACTCATTATAGCGCAAATCATGCTAAGATAAAGTGGAATAACCTTGTCATGAACATACTAAAATACGAAGTAATACTGCCCTATACAAAAAAATATTGAAATCTCTATACACGCTGGTACACTGGTCTGACAAAGCCTCCACTACATAGGACTGAGGAGCCATTGGGACAGATCCCTAACTGACTCATACTGAACTGAAAGTAAACAACCATCTATTAACAAGACAAAATCGGAGACACAGGTCCTCAAACCATGAGGACTCACCAACCGCAGAAATATAGATAAAGGTACTCAAAGATCACTGTCACTACTGAGACTGAGCACCTAGACCTATATCATGAGGAAATATAGAATACAAAGAGTATGGAAGTCAGTACTTGGGAATGTATTGAGTATGTGGGGGTAGATGCAACATTTTAAACAATATCATAAAATTATAAGAAAATCATGCATGCTAACAATAATAATTCTCTTCGCTTGAATTATCTAAAACATCATTTCCAAAAGTCATCAGTAATAACATGTGCTTCATAAATCTCATAAATCATTTAACTTAACTCAAACTCTTTGACTCATGACTTAGAGTGACTCAGTAACTCATGGTACTTAGATCATTATGGACGTGGGAGTTTCTTATAATTGACATAACTACACCATATGAGCCGCATGACGTCCAACATTTTGCCCTCCTAAGGAGAAAACCCCACATTAGCAGGGGTGTTGTACTCTTGCCAGGGAGTACAACCTCAATCTCATTATCACAGTTCCATACTCCGCCTATGGCCCACAATTATCAACATCAATCCTACGGTGGCACATAGTTTTGGGGAAATACCATATTTCCCACTCGGTGCTAAATACTCCCCCCAGACTCAGCTCAAAACGCGGTAGGAAATTCACCTTAATCAATATCAACTCATGGGTCTATCATAGAGACCAAAACATAAATAAATCTCATCTATAAATCATGAACAACTGTGGATTCCTTACTCGGCTCAAAATCAAAACAATCTTTCTCAACATCAACTACCTTTGCTTATTAAATCATTTCAAATATCAATAGCTTCAAGGAAACATCATAGGACTTACTCTTGACTTTTAATCTCAAATATCGATATATATTCAATAGTCAAATTTTTCATGGAAAGGCATAACTCATGACTCTTGTCTTAAATCGCTTAGAAATCATCAATACGTAATGACAATATACAACTCATGGAATAAATTCTCAATTTAAGAAACATGATGGTGAAATAATCATAAATATCAAACTTATTCAACTCAAATCTCATAAATCATAAATAAAGAAATTTGGGTGTAAACCCACTTGCAAAATCATGTAAATCAGTAATAGAAAGTAAATCTTTAGGCACAAGAACGAAAGGAGTGTTCTTGTTCAAACCCCACATACCTTGGATTATGATTGTGGAGATGTAGAAACTTGTTTGGAACTTCTTCCTTACACTTTTGAGCTAAGATCCTTGATGCCCTTGACTTAGGGAACTTAATTCTTGAACAACTTGGACAAATGTATGGAAGATCCTTGAATTTCTTGGAAGAAGATTTGATTTTTGGGTTGAAAGAAAACCCTAGTTTTCTAAAAAATTCTTGGAGAAATTGGAGAAAAATAAGAGAAAATGATCTTCTCTTTACTAATTTGATATATATATAAGGCAATAAGGAGTGGAAATGACTAAAATAACCTTTTGAAAAACCTGAAATTCGTTGATCGGGGCCTGTGATAGTGTCGATCTGACGGTCCATCAAGTCTCCTGATGGTCCACCAGATCGTCCGTCACTCGAGTGCTAAAACTGGAACGTTCTGCCTCGACGTGACGGTCGAAGTTACAGTCCTTCAGGAAACTGACAAACCACCAAGTCCTCCGTCACTCGAGGGCCAGAAATGAGATATTCTGTCTCGACCTGACGGACCCCTTGACGGTCCACCAACTTGGCCATCGCACGATGGCCTGAAAAAGGAGTCACTACCTTGGCTTAACGAGGCACTTGGCGGTCCACCAGGGACCTGATGGTCCGCCAGGTCGACCGTCAAACCTGGGCGATCTGATACGATTTAGTAAAATGACCATAACTCCCTCATCTGATGTTGGATTTCAATGAAATTGGTATTGCTAGAAAGCTTATTCAATGCTCTACATGACAAAAAGTAGAAATTAGAGAAATACAACATGGTTTAAACATCAATCACTTTGGAAGTCATACATATCCACTCAAAAAATGGATTTAGGCTTAAGAAACGATCGAGTATCACACCTAGCAATTGGCAAGAGTCATCTTTTCAGCTCTTATTCAAGAGCACATGCTTTGTCACGAACAAGCCAAAAAGTGTCCTGAACATCCATAATTTCTCCCATAGTCATCAAAAAACACATTTTTTTTATCTTTTTCACGAACTTAGCATCTAAAACATGATTTTCTACAAAGCATACCCAAAACACATCATATCTAACAAAATTACCTCAGAAACTTACATATTTTCATAGTTTTAAGCATCGATACACAACAAAACAAAAATGATGCTTAACTAGGAGAATCTAAGATATTCAAGGCAGTCAATCAACACTTTAAGATCAAAACACAACACCCCCTCCAACCTAACTTTTCAAAATGAACTGTGTATAAACATGAAGCACAACAATGTGATAGAATGGGATCAAGGTATGACATTGCATTAGCAACAGACAACCACATATATGTACAAGTTATACTACCCAAAACAAGCAAATAGCTAGCAATCTGACTCATGTGCCCTCACCACAGTGAAGTCCCACTCACTCATATGAAATTATGTAAGTCAATGAAGGGATAGTCAAGAGACACTCAAACTGAGAAGAGAAGTTCCAATCAATGTGCATAAAATACCATAGGCTTGCCCTTATTTTCTTTACCTTAGTTTTTAAACAATCAAGTTACGATCAATATAGGACTTTTTCTGCTTGTAATGTAGGCTTGGTGGCTTGTATGGTACATATGGACATATCAATTAACTAAGCCTTCATGGGACTACACTAACCTTGGGATCTCACTTCCCTTTTTATTCATTATTGCACATTCAGGTTGGGTGTGGTCTTTTATTCTTTCTTTTTCACTTTTTAACAATTTTTCTTCTTACCACACCCAGCCCTACTAACTTTTTCTCTTATTTTATCATTCCACATACCCACTTTAACTACACACCCCTATGATAGCCACCCTCAATTAGGAAGTTTTCCTGAGTTAAGGTGCAAAATGTACAAGCAGGACCAGGGCCAAATGACTGCACCTAAGCCCACACATAAGTGTACGTGGCCTCACAAGTAGTAAAGTGGCCCTTTTACAAGCCAAGTATCGATCCTACAGGGACTAGTGTTAAGCAACTATCAAATTTAAGTTCAACTATTAAGATTAGAATGGTGCAACGTAACCAAAAGAGTTTTGAAAGTTAAACTAAAAGTAAAATACACAGTGTGTAAAGTAAAAAATTGAGACAATCAATGGATTAAAGCCCAGGGTTAAGGTATTTTGAACAAACATACTACGCTATTGAACTTCACTCATTAGATTTCTTATCTTGGTTATTGATTCATAGGTTTTATCACATGATCATGGTCTCCAGACCTCTAGTAGTCTTCCAAACTTGGACATTACAACTACATCGTTGAGCGGGGATGTGATGATCCAATTAAGTGCTTAAAACTATCATCTTACATGTGAAACAAGCAAGACTTCTAGGTACATCCCTTTCCTATATGCTAATTCAAATTCCTTATTTTATAAAAGAATAAGAACCTTACTCTACTTATCCCCTTGTTCTATCTTCCTATTCCCCCCTCCAAGATCACAAGGTCAAATATATATGTATTATAATGGTGTAAAAAAACATAAAATAGTTTTAAAAAGGATAAATAACCAAATATGATAAGAAATCCAAAGAAACTCAATTCAAAATGATAGCAAAAATATTCTTGGCCATAACCCCAAAAAGGGGGCGCTTAGCTACTATTAGACATAACCATAATCACCATGGATGAATCCATGGTGTATTCCATTAAAACAATAAATTAAATAGATAGAAAACCTAAAGTAAGTTTTTAGAAGCCTCCTCTCTAAAGACAATACGTCCAAAACTATTTCCAATAAGTACAAAGAGTCTTATTTATAAGAGAAATATTTTGGTCGTGTTTGAAATAGTTAGTGTGCCGCCTTTCTTGCTTAAATTGACTAGGGGTCACATTAAGGTGATGGTTTAATTCAATAGTGGACACATCGCGTTGCTTTTGTAAGTCAAGTAGGTGTTGCATCGCGGCTCCAATGCGATAGCTCACTGAAAAATACATTTTCACATCCAAACTTTACCTTGCACTTTGATCTTCACCTCAAGACTTTGTGGTGTGTTTCCACTTAATTTACAGCACTATAAACATCCATATATCATGAAAATCAAATCACAAAGCATTGTACATCATCATAAACAATGGATTAGAGGTCAAAACAACACAATATGAAGAATGCTGGACTAAAACACGAGCTAAGTCTAGGCTTGCCCACGTTGATCATAAACTTATGTTTCGACTCTTGAATTTATTCAATTGACCCTTGGACATTATAAAAAAGTTGTTAACCACATAATTACACAATAAAAACCTTATTAACTCATTGAACACATCAGAAACCACCATGATAGACTAGAACAAAACCTAGCTCAAGCTAGTCAAACTAGTTTTCTTGTTTCATCTCTAAATGATCAATTTGCATCCAAACTTGTTTGAAAACACCTTTACACATTGTAATTACATACTTAAACACTTAGATGCTTATTTATATCATTATTAACATGTAAAGCACACGAATCATCCTCAAAATAAGGCTAAATAGGCTAGTATAACAACACTAAAGTGCATAAATACACCCAATATCACCACCCCACACTTAAAGCCTTGTTCATCCTTGAACAAGTCTTTACTCTAAGCATCATAAGCTGAGGAGACTCTACACTTATACTACAAGTAAGACAATCAAGATAGTACTACACTGACTACACAAAATGCAAGTTCAACCCTAAGCATGTTATATACACAATTGAGAGCTTAAGAACACCACTTTAAAACATCCTAGCCTCAAGAATTAACTCACCTAGTTGGAAAACTCATGCACATTGTTCAATCAAAGACATCATATAATTCACCCAACCATCATCAAACATGTTCTTTTATAATAATGGAGTTACCCATAACACTCACAGAAATGCAATTTATAACAGAACGGGAAAAGAAGTCAAATTTTGCTCACTCTCACAAAGAATTCACCAATAACACATAATGAACCATATGCTTTCCCTTAGTGTAGTACTCTACTAATATTAGAATATTGAAGCTTAGGACCAAATAGGACTTCAAGGGTTGTAATGTAAGCTAAGGGATAGGTAGAAATAATTTTGTCCAAGAATAGTGACTGTCTTCCCTAAGCGCTTTAATAAATCACATATGTCATTTCGCTTGTCTTTAATAACTACTTTACACCTTTTTTTATACCCCATTCTTTTTTTTGCCCCATCTCATTAAGCTCACTAAATACACTATGGTGGGAGTTTTCTATGTACACAACTTATTAAATTTGAACAATTTTTTTATTTTTACATTACTCAGCTCCCAACCACAACACATATAATTTTTTTGAACACCAATAGCTATTACTCAATGGCTTCACTTTTACCTTTCTCCTACTTTAATTTCCATCTTTTCACTCAATAAATTATAAACTAAAGTACTTAGGAGCTTTGAATCAAATTAAGGTCATCAAAAAAGGGATTAGGCTACATATGAGGCTTCCAAAGTATAATCTAAAGGCTCAATAAGGCAAACTAGGATTATGCACAAGGGTAGGTAAAAAGAAGGTCTCAAATATGGCTATCAAAGAAATGCCTATATCATCTCCTAAACATACACTCTTTATTTTGCTTTGCACACATACTAGGCATGTTCTATACATTACATGCAACAAGGAATATACAATACCTCTCATATACATGGCACATGCTCAACTCAAGCAGGATCATCATCGACTCTTAACAAAACAATAACATGAATTCCAATTAAGCTAAAAAGTACAAAAATCATAAACTAGAGCCCAGGTGTTTAAAAAGTAGTAATTCATACAATCAACATTCTTTCTCAACCAAAACACTTGCATCATGCAACCAAATATAGAACCAACAAGAACATCACACATTTATTCTTAACAAAAAAAATAAATTTAAAATTACCCGAAAAATGGGAATTTCCCTCGAGCATTGACTCACCTGGTTGGCAAACTCATACACATTGTTTAATAAAAGGCATCATATAATTCATCCAACTATGATCAATCATATGCCCTCACAATAAAGGAGTTACCCAAAACACTCACAACAATATAATTTATAATAGAATGTGTACAAACATAAAATTTTGCTCACTCTCACAAATAATTCACCGATTACATATAATGAACCATAAGCTTGATCTTAGTGTGGTGCTCCACTAATATCAGAATGTTGAAGCTTAGGATCAAATAGGACTTTAAGGGTTGTAATGTAGGCTAAGGTACGGTAGGAACTATTTTGGCCAAGAATAGTGACTGTCTTCCCTAAGCGCTTTAATACATCACATATGTCATTTAGCTCATCTTTAGTAACCACTTTACACCCTTTTTTTCTACCCCATTTTTTTATTTTTCCCCATCTTATTTAGATCACTTACATACACTATGGTGGAGTGCTTTATGTACACAATTTATACAATTTGAATTATTTTATTTTATTCTTTACATTACTCAGCTCCTAACTAAAACACAGATCATTTTTTAAACACTAATAGCTATTACTGAGGGTCTTTACTTTCACCTTTCTCCTACTTGAATTTCAAACTCCTCACTTAATTAATTATACACTAAAGTGCTTAGGAGCTTTGGATCAAATTAAGGTCAATCAAAGAAGGGATTAGGCTACAATGAGGCTTCCAAAGAATAAGCTAAAGGCTCAATGAGGATAACTAGGATTATGCACAAGTAAAGTTCTAGACATCACATGCAACAAGGAATATACAATACCTCACACAGACATGGCATATGCTCAACTCAAGCAGGATCATCATCGACTCTTAACCAAACAATAATATGAATTCCAATTAAGCCAACAAGTACAAGAGTCATAAACTAGAGCCTAGGTATCTAAAAAGTAGTAATTCACACAATCAATATGCTTTATTAACCAAAACACTTGCATCATGCAGCCAAATATAGCACCAACAAGAACATTCCACATTTATTCTTAACAAAAAAATTTAAATTTAAAATTTCCCTAAAAAAGGGAATTTACCCCGCCCCATAATTAATAATCAACTTTGTCCCCAAAGTAGACCCAAAAGTAGAGATATAAATACTCCCAGAGGCCTTTAGGCCTAGCTAGTAGTAGCATATTTACACATCAAGGGGGTCTAAGGACCCCACACTTAGTCTTTTCTATGCTCATTAGCTTAGGTTTTCTAATACTCAGACTTTCTATCAGCCTGTGACTCAACAAAAACAAAAACTAGTAAAGTAAAAACAAAAATACTAAAAATAAAACCTACCTTATCTTAGGTTGCCTCCCAAGTAGCTCTTGATTTAGTGTCGCAACATGACCCAATCTTTGACTAATCCATATTACTTCATCCTCTTTCTCACACTCGGATGCCATCTTCTTATTCCTTTTTGACCTCTTAAGTGTGAACTCTCAAGGTTAACAACTACTTAAACTTTAGCCTTTTCAGGCTCATCAATCTGCATCATGTCGGGAATAGGTATTGGAGGCTTAGGCTACTTAATGAGAAAGTCCAAAAATGTCTTTTATGGAATAAACTCCACCACCTCATATTTATCCCCTTCAATCACTGTAATTATGCATAAATCTTTGTAGTAGGATAGTGTGTTGAGCCGTTTGTCCACTTTAAAAACCACCTCTTCATTATCCAACCATATTGTAAGTGTGCCCTCCTTTACATCTATCAAAACTCCTCCCATCGCTTAGAATGGATGTCCCAAGATGATCGGCACCCTATCATCTACCTTAAAATACAAAATAATAAAATAAGAAAGAATAATAAACTTACCCACCTCTATGAGAACATCCTTTATGATTTCTTTAGGATGAGTTAGAGTCTGGTTGGCCAAATGGATTATCACAGAGCTTGGTCTTGGCTTCCCCAAGCCCAAAGTATTGAACAAGGATAAGGGCATCATATTTATGCTTGCCCTTAAATCACTAGGTTCATAGACCACCTCACTATTCCCAATTTGAATGGCGAGAGTAAACTTTCTAGGGTCCTTGAGCTTTTGGGTCATCTTCTGCATCACCACAAAGCTATACTCTTCAGTGAGTGATACTACCTCTACTTCTGCATCTTGACCTTATTAGTTACCACTTTCTTCAATTACTTAGCATACTTGGGCATTCCCTACAAAATATCTAAAAAAGGTAAGTTAATGTGAAGCACTCTGAATGTATTAAAGAATTTCTTGAAACATGCATCCTTCTTCGTAATTAGCCTCTGTGGGAATGGTGGTAGTAGTCTCTTCTTCACCTCTTTAGAAACTTTGGTTTTTGAGTACTCAGACTTCCTTGAATTTTCAACAGCCTGTCCATCTACCTATTTAGGAACCAAATCAATATCTACCTCCTTAGAGTTCTTTGGAGGTTCTTCACTAAGATCTTTACCACTCTTCAAAGTAATTTCCATTACTTTTTTCAGCTTGTCAGTGTCACTTGGCAAACCATCTTAAGGCCTAGTATTTTGTTCCTACTTAAGATGACCTATCTACAACTCTAAACTCCTTATAGCCGCTTGCTGGCTCTTTATATCTACCGCCAATTGTGCTTGACCAGCCATAATTTATTTCAACATCTCTTCCACATTGCTAATATAAGTTGTAGCCTGATTTGCTTGAACTTGTTGCTGTTGTGCGTTCCATGTATTATTTGGTAGTTGTGTCTGCCACTTCATATTGTAGGCATTCCCATAATTAGTCCTATAAACATTTCCAACAAATATCACTAACTCTGTATTGGTAGCATACATCTCTACAGAATGACCACTATTTCCACACACTATGCACCAAGTGCTCGTTTGTTGAATTGCATTCACTATGGATGCATGTTGTGTAACTCCTAACTTTATATTACTTATCTGATTATGCAACACAGCAATTTGGGCAGATATAAAAGTAAATTGATCCACCTCCAACAAACTCAAAACCTTCTTTGTAGCATTTCTTGAGTCTGAATGTCATTTGGGATTCTTTTATGCGATCCGATTTAATAAGGTACACAACTCATCATACGTCAATTCTAAAGCTTGACCACTATAACTAAATCTAGCAAATTTTTTATGCTATGGTCAAGTACCCTATAAAAGTATGAGTTAATACCTCTTTGGACTGCTGATAATGCAGACAATCTCAAAGAAGTTCTTTGAACCGCTCCCAAGTATGAGATAAATTCTCATCTGGCTTCTTTATGAAGCACACAATCTCTTGGCGAAGTCTTGTAGTCTTTCTAGATGGAAAGAATCGGATAAGGAATGTATGAGCTAAGTCATCCCATGTTGTGATTGATTTTGCTAGCTCAGCATTCAACCACTTTTTTGCCTCCCCCAACAGTGTATAGGGGAATAGTGTCAGCCTTTTATAATCGATTAACACGCTCGTAGGGATGAATGTGTCACTGATCTCCCAAAATTTTTGCACATAAACTTATAGATCTTCATATGAAAGCCCTGTAAACTATCCACTGTAGATCAAAAGATGCACCATATTTTATTTCTGCTCAAAATTTTCTCCAACTGCCGGCTTCTAAAAAGGGGAGGTTAAATGTGTCGAAAATGGGATAGCCACTTTGCAAACTATCCTACGAACTAGTTTATCTTCAGCCATGAGAGTAGGATTGTCTCGATCTTCTTTGATTTTTGGAATACATGGGAAAAGAATTGCTTCTCTCCTTCATTGATGGAAGCATTGCTTGGGTTTGGATCTTGGTTCAATTAATTCCCTATCCCTTACTAGCTTATTAACCTGTAAACCTATTTCATGAAAAATTAATCCCAAGACCAAGAGTAAAGCACCAAACAAATCTAAAGAGTAAAACTAAAAATAAAATAGTTTCCAAATTATAGTTCCTCGGTAACGGTGAAAAAAATTTGACAGTACCCAAGCGCACACGAAAGTGTACGTGGCCTCACTAGTAGTAAAGTGGCCCTTTTACAAGCCAAGTATTGATCCCACAGGGACTAGTGATTATCAACTATCAAATTTCAGTTCAACTATTAAGATTAGAATAGTGCAATGAAACCAAAAGAGTTTGAAAGTTATTAACAAAAAGTAAAGTAAATAGTGTGTAAAGTAGAGACTTGAGGCAATCAATGGATTAAAGACCAGGGTTAACGCACTTCGAACATTCATACTATGCTATTGAACTTTATTCATTAGATTTCCTATCTTGGTTATTGATTCATAGGGTTTATCGCATGATCATGGTCTACGGACCTCTAATCGTCTACCTAACTTGGACATTGTAACTAAATCATTGAGGAGAGATATAATGATCGAATTAAGTTCTTAATTCTATCATCTTACATGTGAACTAATCAAGTTTTCTAGGTACATCCCTTTCCTAGATGCTAATTCAAATTCCTTATTTCATAAAAGAATAAAAAACTTACTCTACTTATCCCCACGTTCTATCTTCCTATTCACCCTCCCGACATCACAACGTCAACAATATATGTATTCTAAGGGTCATGAATCCTTATAATAGTTAAAACAAGGTTAAAAAAACAATCAAATATGATAAGAAATCCAAACAAACTCCATTCAAAATGATAGCAAACATTTTCTTGTCCTTAATCCCCGAAAGGGGGCGTTTAGCCACTAATAGACATAACCATAATCATCATGGATGAATCCATAGTGTAATCCATGAAAAAGCTAAAATAAGGAGATATAATAACTCAAAGAAGTACTTATCAGCCTCCTCTCTAAAGACAAGACGTCCAGAAGTGTTTCTAACATGTACAAAAAGTCCTATTTATAAGAGAACCATTTTGGCCATGTGTGAAATAGGTAGTGCGCTGCGTTGCTTTCTTAACTTTACTAGGGGTCGCATCATGTTTATGGTTAGGCATTTCATCGCAGCTCCAATGCGATATCTCATTGGAAATTGCATTTTCACTTCCAAACTTTGCCTTGAATTTTGTCCTTCATCCCAAGCCTTTATGGTGTGTTTCCACTTGATTTACAGCCCTATAAGCATCCATATATCACAATAATCAACTCCCAAAGCATCATACATCATCATAAACCATAGATTAGAGGTCAAAACAACACAATATCAAGAACGTTGAACTAGAAACACGAGCTAAGTCTAGGCTTGCCTACGTTGATCTTCAACTTATGTTTCAACTCTTGACTTGATTCAATTGACCCTTGTACATTATAAAAAAGTTTTTCAACACATAATTATACAATAAAAAAATTTGTAATTCTTTCAACACATTAGAAGCCACCACGATAGACTAGGACAACACCTAGCTCAAGCTAGTTAAACTACTTTTCTCATTTCGTCTCTAAATGGTCAATTTGCATACAAAATTGTTTGAAAACTCCTTTAAAATTATAATTACATACTTAAACACTTACATACTTATTTATATCATTAGTAACACATAAAGCACACGAATCTCCTAACAACACTAATGTGCATAAATACACCCAACATCACCAAACTAGGTTCATTGTAATATAAATAGGAAGGTGAATAAGTGAAAGCAATAGGCTATAAGGCTCAAACAGGGATCAAAGGATACTATTTAACACATGGAAGGTCATTTAGTCTAAAAGGGGACAAAAATAAAAAAGTGCCTAAGATCCTTTCCTAACCGATTATCCTGCAACCTAGGCAAGACTAACCAGGCAAGTTATGGATTTAACACACAAAGAAAACTAAGTAGCATCTCTCACACACATAACATAGAGTCAATATTACAAAATACTACTTTTGAGGTTCATAAAATTGTTAGTAAGTGATTACCATGTCTCTAATCCTAATTCCATAACAAGATCCACAATATTCACACATATATACATTCACACTGTTCTAAAACACACATTTTTGGAGAGGTATTATTTTCTCAAAAATCAATGAAAAACATGATAACTGCCTTAAATACATCAAAATCTCCTAGTTACACAAAACATATCACAATACAAAACAAAACACAACACGATACAAATTAAATTATTCTAGACATTCCAATTATACTACCATACTGCGACCGACAGGAAAAAAAAACACGACAATAAAAATCCACAACGGCTATGGTACATCCACCCCAATTAAAAAATTTCACACTGTGTTTAATGAACAAAAATAATACAAAATAAAGGGAAGTGAGAACATACCTAGGACACACTAGGCGTCCTGTCATGAGCATCCCTAGATATAGGCATATTAGCTTGCGTAAGCAGTGGTGGTGGCAGTGTAATACTAGAGGATACATCCCAGCTATCTCAATATGCCTCTGCCTGTTAATGACTACAGTCTTTATTGAATTATGTCTGGCCCTTTTAACGTCTTGGTCATATGGCATATTTGGATCCTGTAAGTCTTCTATGTGACCTTTCTTGGCCCAAGCTACTGGGACCTCCTCTTTATCCTCCATGAAGAAATAAAAATATCTTGATACATACAGAGGTGATATTTGGACCATTGAGGGTATAATTGAGGAAGTGGCTACTACATGGCTCTTTATGAGAGAACGTACTATTGCTCGCAATATTTCAAAATCTTACCTTATCTGGGATAGATCTGGCACCTCTATCTATAAATTAGGTTGTAACCCATCTCACAAACTCATCAACACCTTCCTAGAAGTCAGCACGTAGCTTATGCAATGCAACTCTCTATGCAGCCTCCTATCTATCCTCTACCTACTAGAATCTAGTCTAAACCCCAGATATCATTAGCCCGTATAGGGTAGCCATCTCGGTCTCAACAACCCTTAAAGGAGCATCATTGTCTCTCTGACTGTCCACTAAGATATGCAAGAACTCTCTATATATAGTAATAATACCTGTAGAAAGAGTTGTAGTGGATAGACGAGTAGGCTATAAAGATACGCCAACCGACTCTAAGGTCAAAGCCGGGGTTGATGAAGAAGTGACTGGTTCACCGTTTCCCTGAGTACTTATACTAGGACCTCGCTCTACTCCTCTATATCCATATAAACACTAATACCTACATCGCCTATATATGCATCATCATGCTCTATGGAACTGATGGGCCATCAGACTAGATCCTCAGTACTACGGTAGGTGCTCTAGATCTCCTAAGAAGGGCTGGACGTTGTATATCCTCTTTGTCTGTAAAGAATCCATCACACATATATACTCTCGGTATCACAGGTACACAAGCCTTGTCACATAATCTCTAAATCATGTAAGGGAATGATAGATTAGTCATCTCGCAAATACTCTGTTATTGATCTCAAACCAGAGGATGGCTACAAAATCAATAGAATATTTGACCATTATTCTAGAAATTAGGGATGCTCTCTCCAAAGTCAACAAATTATCTAAAATTATGGGGAATAGTTGATATTTGATCAGCAACCACCAAAACATGGCCTCAAAGGTCAATATACCCTTCTTGATCGCATCATGACCCTAAATCCATAGAGTACCATCACCCAAAAGTAAAATATAGATTGTTATCTGATACCTAGCCATCTCAAACCTCTCTTGTCTATGCTTAGCCTCGCATAAAATGTTGATCATGTGCGACTCTCAATCTGTAGTCATACTCAACTGTAGATGTGGGAGTGGTCTAATTTGGACCAAAAATAACCCAGCAGATAGTCTCTACTGACAGATCAACTCTTACCCCTTCCAAAAGTGTATGATCAACCTGTGGCTACTCCACATGCCTCATTGATCCTGGCAATCTACTCATAGAAAGATCTATTATAGCTTGATATAATGCATAAAACTCACATACCATTGCCCAGCTATAATAACCGATTGGTCAGGTCATCCACTCTGATTGGTAATATTCGAATACAGACTGTAACTATGGTACTTGCCTCAGTCTAGAGAGATTAATCCTGCGCTCCTCATAAATAAACCTCTTAGGCCTACCAGTATCTGAGATATGACTGTGTATACCATAAACTTCCTATATATCCTCTACGAACTACTTTAGAGGTGCCTCAATGTCAAGTGTGGGTGGAAGACTTTGTCTCTGCTATATTGGTACCTTAAGGAAAGCCTGCTCTATACCTTCCTCAGGCTATGTACATCTGACTGTTGTACATGTGTGGTGGTACCCTCCTCAAACTGGGGTACAACTGATGACTTCTCTTTCTCAGCATCCTCAAATAAATCTTGGGACCCGTCCTCAGACTGGGGGTCCTGAGCTGTAACCTATGGAGTAGACTCAGAATCTATCTAATACTCCTCATTATCATTATCTGCTGGAGGAGTGTGTCGAGGTGATATCTGTGCTGAGTTCATTCGTAGTTGGGTTGCAACTTCATAAGCAGCCTAGATCATTTGTCCTCTAGTAACCCTATGTGTCACCCCAACTGTAGTGTCTTTATGTTGCTATATCAGGTACTCTTCTACTGATCCACTAGGCTCGAGAGACTCTGCCCGTCTCCTCAAGATATCAAACTTATTCTTCTTAGAATCTTTTGGTGCCATGTGTACCTAAAAAACTAGTTGTTAGTTTCCAACAAAAGTAAGAGATTACAAAAGTTGAAGAAATACTCAAAAAGTAAAAAGTTTGAATTTTTCCTCAAGTTTTACACCTCTATAACCTGTTGAAATACCAACAAGTCCAATGTGCACACATCAATCAAGAATCATGATTTTCAATGCAAACTAACATGGTCAACTTGTAGTATTACTCTATTTATTCAAGTTCAGCTTTTGGTTGGGGCCTAACCTTAGAATTTAATTCAAAACAAGGCCCTACATTAAGATTTTAGTCTACTTCAGGCTCCTATTTACAAGAATTATAGAATCTATTTATTTTGCATGGGAATACACATATCAACTTGTTTAAACAATAAATAAATCAATACATAACCATTAGGAACCGAGAAAGTTAACTTTTTTATGATGAACCAAAGTCAAAAATGAAGAACTTGAGAAAAATCAAAGTTGGAACTTATTTTTGATGTGTTGGAACAAGATGGTATCTCAAACAAGTGTCAATTTAGCCTTTACTTATGTGTGGGATTAGTTTATGTTTTGATAGGGACGTTTCAATTCAAAGAGAAAAGTGAAGTTTCATGGATGTGAATGAGTTAGAATAAGTTTAAATGTGTTTAAATAAGGATGCGAGGCTATTTTAGGTCTTAAACATGTGTTGGTGGGCCTAAAATTTTAATTAAAATTTAGGTCCACAATTGACCTATCCGTGAAAGCTACTTGCGCCTACCATATGCGGCCAGACATAGGGCGCAAGTGGCACCTGCACCCAACATGTGCAGGGCCAAAGACTTTGGCCCGCTTTCTAGCAATCTGGACTTGGCTTTTGATATTTTTCCAGCTACTTATGGTTCTGTAACCTAAGTTTATGGTATCATAAGTATGATTAGGTGCCAAATTCCATAACTTTCCATTTTTAATCCTCAAACTTTAGACTTTTAAGTTTATTGCTCAACTCATCTCGCCTGAATAGGACTTATGACCATGATGGGTTGATTACACCAACCCCTTACCTAGAAATTGATAAATGTAATAGTATTCTCATATTTTGGGCAAGTCCAAAAGCTAAAAACCTACCAAAAAAACAATAAAAAGCGATCACTAACATAGTGGGTTGCCTCCTACTCAGTGCTTTATTTAACATCACAGAACGATGTGGCTGTGTTGGTTACTCAGACTTCACCAATAAGACCGTAAGTTCCCTCCAAAAAAATGCTTGATTTAATACCGTGGTACAATGTGGGTATCTTGATTACTTAGAATTCATCAAGACACCCATAAGAATATCCTCTAGGTTCATCAATAGAAACGATCATCAACACCGCCCTCATGTTAGTTGGTTGCTTTATTGATTTTTGAATGTTGAATATGGCCACCTCACCATTGACTTTGAACTTCAACTCTCCTTTCTCTATGTCAACCATCACTCTATATGTGGCCATAAATGATCTCCCTAATATAATGGGCATATTGGTGTCAACTACACCATCCAGAATGACAAAGTTAACTAGGAAAATAAAATTGTCCACTTTTATAATCATATCAAAAAAAATGCCAATAGGTTTCTTCACCATTCAGTTAGCCATCAATAGTCGTATTGTAGTTTGTTACAGAGGATTCAAACCCAACTACTTGAATACTGCCAACGACATTAAATTTTGCTGGCTCCTAAGTAACATAAGGATCTGAAAAATTGGGATGACCCAATAGTACATGGTATAGTAAATGCTTTGGGGTCACCCTTTTTTTAGCCAAAGATTGAGTAGTGACTGCACTACAGTGGTGCAAACCATCAACATAATCAATCTTTGCTCTTTTTTTCTTTGTGACAAATTAATTTATACACTGGCATATCTAGGCATCTTCTCCAATGCCTCGAGAAGAGGAATATTCAAGCTCAACTCTTTTAGCATCTCAATGAATCACTTGAATTTTCCTTCTAATATTTTCTGCTTTAGTCGCTGAGGAAAAAGGTGGGGGCGGTATCGAAATTTTTCTTATTTGCTGCTCAACAATCAAAACCTTACCTCTTTCCATAGCAACTGCATCATCATCACCCATTGCCTTTAATAACTCCCCAATAGGTGTCTCCTCAACAACAGCTCTTGCAGCAGGCTATGGGGGATCCATAGTAGTAATACCACTCCTCATGGTAATGGAAAGAACAAGACTATTATTTTTTAGATTCTACATAGGGTTGCTCAAAAGGGTACCTGGCTGCCTCTAGCTCTGAGTTGCTGACATCTACCCGAACTGGTGCTCCAACTGCTTGATAGAAGTTGTATGATATTTGACCTTTTGGGTCAACCCTAAAATGTTGGCCTTAATCTCCTTAAGGATGATCTCATAATTTTCTTGACCCTTCACCAGCATAGTCAGCATCTCTACATTCTTGATTCTGTATCTCATCTGCCAGGTAGAATATACCTATCTCCCTACTCTCTGTAGTTATCTTTTGTCCTTCAATCACCATCTCACTCTCTACTACAATCTTTATATAAATCACAGTAGTTTATACCTTGGTTCCCTTGCCCTTGGGCTCCAAAACCCACCAACTGTTGATCCAGATAATTTTCTTCCTCCTCTAATTCTGACTCATAATCTATAGAAACTAAACCCTATGTTGCTACTGCATTTACTTTCTCAAAAGTTACTATTGTAAGATGTTTTTGTCGTATCCCTAGATTAGTTCTTAGCAACGTAATTTCTTGCGTTACTGAATCATCAGCTACTTTTTATCGCAGGAGACACCACTAACATATGTGAGAGTCCCCCTTTTAGCCTCTCGAGTTTGCCACCCTCGGTTAGTGAACAAGATCTGATCTAGTATCTTTAAAGCTAACTGCCAGTGTAGTCTTATAAAATCTCCTATAGAAGTAGTGTCTTCCAATGCTCTAGAACTAATGGTCAAGGTTGTATAGAGTATCTCCAATAAGCTCATCCTTGACATACGATGGTTGGGTACCATACTCAGCTTTTTCTTAAACCTAAATCATGCCTTGTACATAGATTCTTAGTGAAACTACCTAAAACTATAAATCTCTTACTTGAGCTACAATATCCTGGATAGAGGAAAGAATTGGTTCAAGAATTGTCTGCGCAACTCATTCCATGTAGTGATAGAGCCTTTTAGCAGTTCCCCTAACTATAAAGATGTTTCTCCTATAAGTGAGAAGGGGAGCAACCTCAGTCTAAGTGCTTCCTAGTTTACCCCTGGAATAGTATACAAACTTCAGATCCGCAAACACACCATTCAGATTTAAGAGCTGGATCATTGCGCTCATTATTTCAAACATAATGCCTAGGGGTAAAACAGGAGGAATAATGGCTCTAGTCTATGCCTGATCAACATATCCCAGATTTTCTTCATCATTTATGTTGTTGCATATATTGATATGCTGGGATCACTTAAAAAGGGGCACCTCAAGCTCTGTTTTGATTTCCATCTAGTGTTGCCTGTCTTTGCTCAGTTAGCTCTACCTCCCAATCTACCCGTTGAGCTTATTCTGTTGCCCTCTTCTTATTTTTAGCTTAAGATAAAAGTTCACTAGTCTGTCGATCAATAATACCCTGTAGTCCTTTGGGAGAAGGGGGAGGTACAACATCACGAACCCTTTTAGGATTATCATCTCGTTTCTATTCTACCATTCTACCAGGTGTTTGTAGGATCCTGTCTGGATTCGGATTCACTGGGAGTAAGGGATTTCCTCTACTTCTTGTTCTAGTCATACATCAGTGTATACCAAACTAAGAACAAAATCAAAAAAGAAAAAAAACCCAAAAACTAAAACAACTTTAACTCACAAATCAACACCGTATTTCCAGGCAACGACACTAAAATTTGGTGACGTCCAAGCTATATCTCATCTCAGAAGATGATACGGTCACAGTCAAATATTGTAAACCAACAATGGTTGGGATCAAATCCCAAGAAAAAATGTGGAATTGTGGCTCTCACCTATAGTAATCAACTGGAGAAACTGTAATAGTAAATAGGGGGTTTTTAAGTATCAATATCAAGATAGTTTCAAATACCAAATTCCATTGTAATCAGTCGAACCAGAACACTAGGATTATGTTCCCCCTAGATTCTCAGCTCCTCAGGCTTATTATGCTTTGGTTAACCAACCCGATACTTTGCATGCAGAATTGATAAGTTATATTACCTTCTACAGTTTTTTGTATGAGCAGAAGGATTTAACCCTTTATCTTTTAACTCTTAGGATGTCAGCTTACTAAACCTTATCTTGATCCCAGTTAACTATTACCTTTTGAGTCTTTAGTTATTAGATGAAAGCTAACCATTTTACTATGATAAAACATACAAGCATGGATCGAAAGTTAAACTCCAAATTACTGCAGTCTTTATCTTTTCATATTCACTACTCCTCTTTTGGAGTAAGTTGCAATAATCTAGGTAGGATCCTAATGCGTGCCCCCATGAAAAATATTGTCGTGAAGATAAAGCAATGCATGCATGGGTATCGATTTAGAACAATGATAGCACTTCCCCTACTTCGTTGATCTGCCAAGGTTTCCATATCCTAGCTATGGATTTCTAGCTGCTCATGCTTATGAAGTAATAAACAACATTCATGATTGAAATCATTGATGAAATCGCAATAATATGAAGTAGAAAACCCAAAACCATAACTGATTTAATCAACTGAATATAATACAAGGGGTTTTCAAGACAAAATTGAATCTCAAAATCAAAATATTTTTTTGAGTATAAAAAGTGTGTTTTTTCTACTAGAAAATACTTAAGGGGTATTTATAGTACATGAGGAAACCCTAAAATCGAAGCCAAAAAAAATACTAGAAAAAAGGGTCGGTGGCCACATATGTTACCTACTTGTGCCCTGACCTGGGCGCAGGTTGTACTTACAGCCTGTAAAGTGGGCGCAAGTGGTGACCACAAGTGCCAGGACCAAAAAATCTTGCAGCTAATCTCTCGGGATTTTGGACTTCTAACACTTGCTTTGCCCACATATGGTCCACAGGTGCTACATGAGGTTCACATATTGACTTAGCAAGTGTTGGGGCTCATCTTTTCAGCTTTTCTTGAATTCCTGCATATGCTTTGATCACAAACAAGCCAAAAAGTTTCCTGAACATCCATAATTGCTCCCATAAGCATCTAAAAACACCTTTTTTCATGTTTTTCATGAACTTAGCATCCAAAATATGATTTATTGCAAAACATACCCAAAACGCATTATATATAACAAAAAAACTCAGGAACTTGCATATTTTCATAGTTTTAAGTGTTGAAGTGCTATTTTCTTATAGCACATCAATTTATCGTTCCAATCTAAAGTTCCTCCTTCTAGGACCACAATAGAAATATAGTTGTATTCTAGAGGTCACAAATCAATAGAATAGTTCAATCAAGAATATATGAACAACCAAAAATAAGAACAAACATTGAACCAATATAATTAGAAGCTTAATGTTCATATTCATAACCTCAATCATAGAATGAGGGTGTTTATCCACTTATAGTCTTAGGAAGAATCACAAGATGGGAATACATAAGTAAAAACTAAAATTAAACAAAAAGTGAAGAATAAGAGCCTTAGCCTACTCGTGCTTTTTTTTCTCTCCCAAAGTCGTCCAAGGTGCTTAGAATAGGAACAAAGTGTCCTATTTATAGTGTATAAGGATTTTGGTCGAATTCACCCTTGGACATGGCACGTCCTTATCATGCATGTCCTTGGATTTGATACGCTCTTAACGCAAATGCTTACTGGAAATTGACATTTACTTTTTTCCCTAAGACATAGTACACCCTTATCTCAAAGCTCTGAGAGGGTGGGATTCCATTCTTCTCCAAACGCCAAGTTTTTATTGTAGTTAAATTCTTCTATTTGTCTTCAAGTCCCGCACTTTGGGATTCCTTACAAACTTCATTTATGCGTGTTTTGCTTCTCAGTATTGCTCCTAACACCTTCCATGGCCTCCTAAAAAATCAAGTAACACACATTGCTGCACACAACACTATAGAGTTAACCAAAGTACACTAGAGCCAATCGTAGCTCAAGCTAGCAACACTAGTTTTCTCATCTAAACTGAATTTGATTATTTTGAGTTGTAACTTATTAAATGCATCATAACCACTTTTAAGCAGGTAATTCAACACATAGATTCTCAATTACATCATTAACACTTTTTAATTTCTCAAAGAAGTCCTCAAAACAAGGCTAAACATACATAGATAATGACACTTAGGGGTTGTTTGGTTGGGAAAAGCTATTCCAGGATAATTAATGTATCTCCCCAAATCTGGTACTCAGAATGCTACATGGTGCTCATGATCTCTAAGGACCACATGCTAACCCATGATTGATATCTGTACCCGGACACTGAATAATTTACAGTATAAATGCGAAAATAAATGCTGAAAGGCGATAAGGCTCCAAAATGGAACATAACTGATAAAACATAACATTTGGAGGGGGTATGAAATACCCAAAACAACTGAAATAACTATCTGAACATGCTAGTCTGAAAAGCCTCTAATTGACTGAACTATCTGAGCAAAGAGTTGATAGGACATGTCCTCAATTAATTCCAACTACTGAAATAAATTAATTAATAAGATAATAAAGTAATGGTCATGTCCTTGAAGGATGAGGACTCACTGCTAACTCTGACTACTGAGACTGGACTGCTACTGGTGCTCTAGAACTCGTGTTTCTGAACCTATGGTATAAACACCGTAGCATAAATACGTTAATACGTTTAAATGTACTGGTATGCATGTGAGGTAGGCTGAATAAAAAGGGTTTACATCCATGAACTATACTAACTGACTAAATAAAATGAACGTGAGAATACATGTATGAATACATAATAATTAAAATTGAGTTCATGATAACATGATTACTGAGTCTGAGTACAGATGACATAAGATATTGATAGCTGTATAACTGAAATAATTGATACTGACGACTGTATCTAACAATGTAGTTTCTGATGAAACTAGCTGAGTTCTGTTCTATTTTGAGTTAACTGTATCTGACAATCCTGAAATTCTAAAGAACTATTTGAGTTCTATTACTAAAAATGAATGAATTTATCTGACAGTCTTGATCTATAACTGAAATTATGGGAAGTAGTTATCTAACTGAAATGCCCTAAATAATGCAATATAGCTAAGTTGGGATCCAATCTATAACCCCAATTGGAAAGGTGTCAATACTGCGCCACTAGTAAGGACAATCTGTGAGTAACCCTAATATAACAGGTAAATATAGTGAGAACGGAGGGAACCCTCATATAACAGGTTAAGCCACCTCATCTACCCTCATATAATAGGCTATGATGTCTCAACCTACACTGGCTACGTAGTTCTGGAATACAAGGATTTCTTCTAAGAATCACACCGTCATATAACAGGTGGGTTCCCATCATTGGGTTCACTCGGTGCTAATTTCTACTCCTATCTAAATAGACACTAAACATGATTAACTAAACTAAACTAGACTATAAGTTAACTGAGTTCCGCTGACTGACGGAATACTACTAAGATTACTGATTTTTTTCTAAGACATGAGACTGATTGAATTCTATGCATCATGGGTTGATTTAGAGTATCTTGAAAACATGACACTGATTCTAGGCACACAGCTAAATTTTTGGGTACAAGTACCCCCTGGACTCAATAGAAAGAAACTAACAGAGCATGACTTTCTGGGATACACGACCAACATCACAATCCATAATACAATAAGTTAGAGATTTCATGAAGTACAAATTCTAAAGAACCACAATGGATACACATATATCCATAATTCATTGACTAAGACATTTCATCAAACACTGGACATGCATAAACTTGTACATAAATGGGGATTTCATATTATCATACTAGTATGGCACTTTTACTTCACATAGGCATTTAATCGAACACATGGGGAGCATGATTTGGTTATTCCATCATCAATGCATCTACTTGTCATGGTTGCATGAATAATTTTTTAAGTTTGAAGGGTTTATCATGATTATTATGCAAATCATCACATACTAGGGTCAACCATTAGTATATGTAATTTAAAACATAAATCAAAACCCGACAATATCATGAACATAAATTTTAATTCAATTTTAATCATAAACATTCATACATACACAAATCTTGGATTTTGAAAAGAGATTCTTGAGCTTCATGGGTGAAAGGGACCCATGAATCAGCACATGACATACGTGGGTTATGAGTTTCTTGAAGTTCTTCGACTTGAAGAACTTAGAATCTCTTAGTTTCTTAAAGAATGATTTGGATGTTGTTCTTGGGGATTAAATTTGAGAGAAAACCCTAATTTGATGTTGTAGATGAACAATGAACTTATGAGCTTTGATCTGATATAATTAGGGGTTAAAATGGGTGGAAGAGACCCAAATACCCTTTCAAAAATAGCTTGGAATTCGCTGAACAGGATCTGTGATGGTCGTGCGATGGTTCATCGCTGGCTTGATGGTTCGTCTTTCTGACCGTCACACCTGGGCTAGAATAGGGACTCACTGCCTTAGTAGCGATGGCTTGGGTGATGTTTCGTCGCTAGCTCGATGGTCCGTTGGCCTGAACTATCATCCTTAGGTAGAATATGGTCTCACTGCCTCTACTGCTACGATTTGGGTGATGGTCTGTCGCTAGCTCAATGGTCCATTGGCCCTTATTGTCGCACCTGGGTAGTTTTGACTGCTTTTTGTAAAACAACCATAAATTTCTACCCCAATACCAAATTTGAACGAAATTGGTATTGTTGTAAAGCTAATTCAAGCTAGGTAGAAGTACGGGGTATCTTAATAATATCACACATATAAAAGTGAATTTATCTTGCAAAGAAAGTTTCTAATATTCTTTGGACGATTTCAAGCTAGGTAGAAGTACGGGGTATTACAATATCTCCCCTTGAGAATATTCATCCTTGAATGAGACTTAGTGAGAGGTGAGAAGATAAACTGACATACATACTAAACATGAACTACTGGAACATGTTCTCATAACTGACATACTGAACATGCATATCTGACTATGTGTAACTGATTTATGAATGCATGACTGAGTGTTCCAAGGAACTAAGTTTCTCACAGTAAGAATGCATATTTGATGCATGATTATATGACTAAACTAGTGCATGAATGCATGAATGAATATTTAATGGTATTTAATAACAAGTTTATAACGGAATTCTAAACATGAAATGGATACCAAGCTTGTAACTAAAATCTGAACATGAAACTGTAAAGCTTAAGGAGAACTATTACCTTCAGCTAGATCTGAGTTAGCAGCGAAGAGGTGAGGATACTTGGTACGCATGTCTACTTCTGCTTCCCAAGTAGCTTTCTTAATGGACTAATTCTGCCAAAGAACTTTGACTAGAAGGATTTCTTTGTTCCTCAGTTTGTGAGTTTGATAGTTGAGAATTTTGACTGGAATCTCTTCATAAGAGAGGTTGTTCTAAACATATATTCTCTGAATAGGGACTACAACTGTTGGGTCACCTATGTACTTCTTGACCAAAGAGACATGGAAGATTGGATGAACTGAGGCTAGATCTGAAGATAATTCGAGCTCATTAGCTACTTTGCCTAAACGACTTAGAATTTTGAAGGGACCGATATATCAGAGACTGAGCTTTCCCCTCTTTCCTAATCTCTTCACTCCCTTCATGGGAGTGATTTTTAGATAGACATAGTCACTAATTTTGAACTCGAGATCCTTTCTACGTACATCTGCATAAGACTTCTATCAGCTCTGAGCAGCCTGGAGTCTTTGTCTAATCAACTGGACTTTCTCTAAGGCATAGAATACTAAATCAGGCCCTATGACTAAGGCCTCACTAACGTTGAAACAATCGATTGGAGATCTGCACCTCCTACCATAGAGAGATTCGAATGGAGCCATCCGAATACTAGAATGATAGTTGTTGTATGCAAACTCAATCAAAGGCAAGTGGTCATCCCAAATACCCTTGAAATCAATTGCACATTCCCTTAGCATGTCCTCTAAAGTCTAAATGGTCCTTTCTGCTTGACCATCTATCTGAGGATGGAAGGCTATACTGAGATGAACTTGGGTACCAAGACCCTTTTGGAATGCTTTACAGAAATGAAAGGTGAACTAGGTACCTTTGTCTGAGATAATAGATAATGGAACACCATGAAATCTAACCAACTCTCTAATGTAGAGTTTGGAGTAATCCTCAACTGAATAAGAGGTATAGAGTGGAAGAAAATGAGATAATTTGGTCATCCTATCTACAATGACCCAAATTGAATCATGCTGATGACGAGTATGAGGCAAACCCATCACAAAGTCCATGTTCACTTTTTCCCACTTCCAAGTAGGAATACTGAACTTCTATATTGATACGAGAGACACTAGGAACTTATGAAATGACACTAAAATAGTCCACTCAACAAGGCACAAACCAAGGACCCTTTGAGAGTTAGTTTCGGCCAAGAACAAGAATATGAGTTTCACAAGTTAACAAGGTGTTGGTGACACCAAAATCAGAAAACCAATCTAAGTTACAACACAATATAATGAACAATGAAGAAAAACGACAATGTTATAAAAAGACAACACCACACGGCTTACAACACAAGATACAAACTACTACAAGATGAAGACAAACAAAAGTATAGATAGTTAGACAAAGGTGGTGTAAATCCTAGTAACAAAGAGTACATAAAACTCTAATACCCCTAACACCTCCACACACGATCACCTAACTCTTACGATGATAGAAGAGAGGATTCCACCACTCAAGAGCCAAGGTTTCTCAAAAATAAGCATTTACAAGAGATTTCATCCTTGAATTGCTATCTTAGTTACAAGTTTCAATTTGCCTCAAGTAGAGAGAGGACTTTGGTGTTTCAAATGTCAAGACTTACAACAATAATCAACTAAGCCTTAAAATACCTATCTTGTTCTATTTATATTACATAACAATTTAGACTTAAAATGACAAAAGTGCCCCTTTAATGAAAAGCTTTCAAAGGCCACCCCTCTAGTGTAGCAAATAAGAAAATGGGTGGCTTTGGGTGTATCTTTGGTCCATCTCACGTCTCAACATTGAACTTCCTAGGATGATAATTTTTTACACTTGTACACACGTTGATCTTCGTAGTTGCACTTGTATCATCCTCTCCATCTTGAGAGGAATTTGCCCTCAAATTCAAGGAATCATCACCGGCAAGCTCTCCCCTTTTCATCATCTCTTCATTGATCTTCCTAAGGTTTGGATGTTCAACCAAGGGTCCCATGATATCATTAAGAATTATCCTTGGATTTATATGTTCTACAACCTGCACATAAGAAGATTTGGTACTAGGCAAAGTGCTAGTATCTCGGTTAGTAATCAACAAAGAGTCCTTGTGGGCAAATCCCACAATCCCAACTCTCGGCTTCTCTCCTTCTTCATCCTCCTCACTCTTGGCTTCTTCTTCCATACCCTCACTAAGAATGACTTTACTTGCCATATACATAGGCACTACAATCTCACCTTCACATGGACAAACATCTTCCTCATCCCCCTCCTTTGGTTCCTCGGGTTCTACCTTCTCTCCATCTTGAGATTGATTTCAATATCCTTCGGTTCAAGTCCCACCTCCTCCCCAAGAAAGTACAATTTTTGCTCCCTTAGGATCACATTTCTCCTATTTGGACATTCATTAGCTTTGTGTCCCCAACTTTGGCATTTAAAACATTGAAAGCCCTTAGAACTAGAAAAGGAATGCGGTTTACCTTCATTTCTTGGAGGGTGCATTTCGTGAGCCTTGTTTTCAGGTTGTGCAGCCTTGTCCTAGGTTTTACCCACATTGGATAGGTTATTTTTGTCCTTGTGCCAACTCAAGGGAGATTTTCCTTTGAGCTTGACACTTGGTTTCTCTCGTAATTCCTTCTCCACTTCCAAGGCGGCTTAGAAGATGGCATCAATGGTGTCAAACTTGTGAAGTGTCAACCGTGAGGAAATGTCCCTATTCAACCCCACCTTGAATTGAACGATGTCATGCCATACTTGCTCCCCTCAGTGATCAAGTTTCAAAATGAGTTGTTCGAATTCATCATAGTAAGCCACAACGCTTTTGTTCCCTTATCTCAAGTTATCAAACTTAGCAAGGAGATCTTGATGGTAACTCTCGGGTAAGTAACTTTCTCTCATGAGGTAAATTAACCTAAACCAAGGAGGGGGCTGCCCCTCAATCAAAACATTGCCAAATCGCTTCACATACTCCCACCATATAGTAGAATAACCCTCAAAATATGCAATCATATGACAACTCTTTTTCTCCTCGATAAGGTCATTAACTTGGAAAATTCTCTCACAAGTGGACTCCCAAGCTAGAAATTCTTCTGGATCACTCTCACCTTTGAATGTTGGACCCCACCTTGATGGTATTTAGACCTACATCACGGTTTTAGTTCTCTTGTTGGTTCCAAAGACCAACTCTTTCTTCTCGGTCGTGAACTTTCCTTGGATCACCTTGCCTACCCCTCATCTCCTCCCTTCTCATGTAAACAACATAATATGGTCCATAAATAACATGTTGTTCTACTCTACCATACCCCTCAACATGGACGGGTCTATTTGGGTTAAGTGGAGCTTGTAGCAGCGGGATTGGATTTGGATAGTGAGGTCTTTGGTCAAGTGGATTTTGGATGGGAGGGCTTGGGTTTGGTGGTGGTATTTGGGTTCCAAGTCCTTCTTTTTGGACTTGGTGAAGTGAAGGATGGATTGGTCTATCATGATCTCGAATTTGGGAGTAAGGGTTGGTTTGATTTATCGCAATAGGTGGATATAACATTTGGTGCCTGGCCTCGGGAGTACTAGTTGGTGAAATATGTCGAGGGGTAGAAGGTTAGCTTCTTTGGATTTCCACTCTCTCCAATCTGCCACCCATTATTGACACTTCACCCTTCATTGATACCACATCCGAGTCTAGTTTTTCAATACCCGCAGTCATCCTAGCCATGTCTTGGGACATAGCTTCAAGGAGAGCCAAAATGATACTAGTAACATTGTGTTCCCCCGTGGGTTGAGAGTGTGAGGTATCGGGTTCCATAGCACCAGAAATAGTCCAAAATGTCACACACAACACACCAACAAAGGTTCAAGTCTTTGAACCGCAAGCAACAACACCACAAAAACGGTAACAAGACAAAGCACACGTTGTTGTTGAAGAAAATTTGTTCCAAGACTTTGATGTTCAATACTACACCTTTGAGGAAGATATTTCGGCTATGGTGTAGGTGGACAAGATTTTAGACTCTCTTTTCAAGAGTCAAAAGTCTTCTACCAACTTTTCACCAACTTGCACTCTTTGGGCAAAACATCCTTTTGGAGTAGCCCTGTCTCTTTCCTCTTTTTTCTTGAAAAGTGTTGTTACTCCTTTTTGGTAAGTATGCTTTTTGAATGTCTCTTTTTCTTTTACTACTTTGGTGTTGTCTTGTAATTATTTTCAAGACAAACAAAAATTCTTATACTTATTTTCTCTCTTCAAGATCAAAAAACAACTTCTTCAACACAACATAAGAACACAAGACGAACACCAACAACAACAAGAAGAAACCGTCCACTTAACACCACAACACAACCGGAATCTTGCTCAGGAACTTGGGTGGTAGACTCAATAAGTTTTGAGGAGAAAGAGAACAAAAACTAGAAAAAAACTAATAAAGCAAAACACACTCAAATCTAGACACAAATCTCATCCAAACACAACAACAACAACAAGAACACTCGACCAAGAACACCAAACTCAAGAACACAACTCTTTTTGTGAGATTTTTGACCTTAGACGCCTCTTCTAGAGTTAGGAAACAAAGATCTAACACTAGAACACACAAAACACACAAAAATCACAATAAAACTAGGCACAAATCTTGTCCAAAACAACAACAAGACACAATTTCGGCCAAGACAACAAGAATGGACAGATTTGCTTCTTTTTTGGAATTTTCACTTTTCAACACCTCTTTTTGTTTTTTGATTTTTCGACTTAGAGAGCCTAAGATTGGTAGTGTAGGAACACAACCAGCCTTATATCTGATACCAAATGATACGAGAGAGACTATAAACTCATGAAATGACACCAAAACAGTCCACCCAACAAGGCACAAACCGAGGACCCTTTGAAAGCTAGTTTCGGCCAAGAACAAGAATACGAGTTTCACAAGTTAACAAGGTGTTGGTGACACCAAAACCAGCCAACCAATCTAAGTTACAACACAATATAATGAACAACGAAGAATAATGACAATGTTATAACAAGACAACACCACACGGCTTACAACACAAGATACAAACTACTACAGGATGAAGACAAACAAAAGGATAGATAGTTAGACAAAGGTGGTATAAATCCTAGTAACCAAAGAGTACATAAAACTCTAATACCCCTAACACCTCCACACACCATCACCTAACTCTTACGATGACACAAGAGAGGATTCCACCATTCAAGCCCCAAGGTTTCTCAAAAACAAATAATTACAAGAGATTCCACTCTTGAATTGCTATCCTAGTTACAAGTTTTGGTTTGCCTCAAGTAGAGAGAGGACTTTGGTATTTGAAATGTCAAGACTTACAACAATAATATAATAAGCCTCAAAATACCTATCTTTCTCTATTTATATTACATAACAATTTAGACTTAAAATGACAAAAGTGCCCCTTTAATGAAAAGCCTTCAAAGGCCACCCCTCTAGTGTAGCAAATAAGAAAATGGGCGACTTTGGGTGTGTCTTTGGTCCATATCATGTATCAACATTGAACTTCCTAGGATGATAAGTTGCTGCACTTGTACACACGTTGATTTTCATTGTTGCACTTGTATCATACATAGACCCACTAGGTTTCTGATGCTCTATCTTAACCTGCTAACATGTAGAGCAATTAGCCAAAAACTCTGCAACATCTCTCTTCATCCCACTCCACTAATAGATTTTCCATAAGTCGCGGCATATCTTTGTGGCCCCTGGATGAATAGAGTAGCGTGCACTATGCGCTTCTTCAAGAATTCATTGCCTTAAGTCATCTACACCTGGAACATAAAGACGACCCTAACAACGTAGGACACCATCTCCCCCTTAGGAGAAAATCTCTACTTTATGATCCTTGACTATTCTTTTAACATAAAAAGGCTGGGATCTCTATCTTGCTTTTCTTTCACCACAAAAACTAGAGATAATTCTGAACTAATCTGAACCCATATGTCACCCTCCTCTGAATCGACTAAGAGAACACCTAGTCTGGCAAGCTGATTGACTTCCTGAGCTAGCTTCTTCTTACTATCCTCAACATGAGCAATACTACCCATAGGCAATCTACTGAGAGTGCTGACCACAATGTTGGCCTTTCCAGAATGATAAAGGACACTCATGTCATAATCTTTCCAGAGCTCTAAACATATTCTTTGACGAAGATTGAGATCTTTTTGAGAAAAGGCATACTGAAGGCTCTTATGATCTGTGAACACATCTATATGAACTCTATATAAATAATGCCTCCAAATATTCAAGGCAAAAACTACACCTGCTAACTCAAGATGATGAGTAGGATAATTCTTCTCATGGGGTTTAAGCTGTCTAGAGGTGTAGGCTATGACCTTACCTTGTTGCATGAGAATACAACCCAAACCTAATCTGGATACATAACAGTACAACAAAAACCCATCTAAAGGCTAAAGATCCAAAACTAGAGTTGAGGTGAGTTAAGTCTTTACTCTTGAAAACTTTTCTCACAAGATTTTGACCACTGAAACTTGACTTTCTTCTGAGTCAATTTAGACATAGGTGATACAATAGAAGAAAATCCCTCAACAAACCATCTGTAATAGCCAACCAAACCTAAGAAACTCTTGATATCTGATAGAGAGACAAGTCTGGGCCAATTTCTTAATGCTTCGATCTTTTGAGGATCAACCCTAATGCTATCACCGGAAATGATATAACCAAGGAATGTAGTGATAGCCAAAATTCGTACTTACTGAATTTGGTAAACAACTAATGATTTTTGAGAGTCTGCAATACTATTCTGAGATGGTCTGCATGATCACGCTCATTGTGGGAATAGACCAGAATATCATCTATGAAGACTATGATGAGCATGTCCAAGTACTGCTTGAACACATGGTTTATCAAGTCCATGAAAGTTGATGGGGCATTGGTAAGACCAAAAGACATAACTAAGAATTTAAAGTGACCATATCAAATACGAAAGCTATTTTCGAAATGTCACATTCTCTAAATCTGAGCTGATGGTAACCGGATCTTAGGTCTATCTTAAGGAAATAACTGGCACCCTGATGTTGATCGAATAAGTCATCGATTATGGGAAAAGGATACTTGTTCTTGAGTATGACTTTATTAAGTTGACGGTAATCATGCACATTCTGAGAGAACCATCTTTCTTTTGCATGAATAATATTGGTGTGCCCCACGAGAACATGTTAGGTATAATGAATCCCTTATCTAAGAGATCCTTCAACCGCTCTTTCGATTCTTTGAGTTCTGCTGGAGCAATTCTAGGCTAAGTATTTGGAAGACGATCAATGCCAAAGTTTATTTCCCTTTTGGGAGGAATTCCTGGAAGATCTTCGAGAAAGATATCTGACTATTCATTCACGACTAGGACTAAATCAAGACTAGGAGTTTTAGAACAAGTGTCCTTAACTTAAACAAAATGATAGACACATCCTTTAGATATCATTTTCCTTGCCCGAAGGTAGGAAACAAGCTGACCTTTGAAAGCTGAAGTAATACCCCTCCACTTTAGGATAGGTTCATTCAAAAAGTAAAATTGGACCACTCTATTTCTGCAGTCAACTATGGCATAGCAAGAATAAAGCCAATCCATGTCGATAATGACATCAAAACACTCATCTCTAATTCGACTAAGTCTACCAAAGTAATTTTCTGAGATACTATAATCAGACAGTTCTTGTATACCCATCAGGCTATGATGGTTTTACCCATTGGGGTAGAGACTGAAAAGGACTCTGCTAGAATTTTAGGACTGACTCTGAAATCAACTGCTATATAGGGAGTAACAAAAGATAAAGAAACTCTTGGATCTAGCAAAGAATAAACATTCATATAAAATACCTATAACATACCATTAACCATATCAGGAGAATTTTCTTGATCTTACCAGGACTGGATAGTATAAAGTCAATTTGGGCGTTGCCCAGTAGTAGCACTGGAGGTGGAACCCTGCTGATTTGGGCGACCAGACTGAGCTAGGGAACGGTTTTGTTGACCCTGAAGACTTGGCTGAGGACACTCTTTGACTCTGTGTCCTGGCTTGCCACATCCAAAACAAATACCACTGCCAGCTCTGCAAATACCCTAATAGTGCTTGCCACAAGTCTGGCAAAGATAATAGGTGTGGGCACTACTAACACTGCCTTGAGAATTAGAGCCTGGCGCTGTATCTCTGTTACCGTCTCTAAATATAGGAGCTGGAGCACTAGCTAAAGAAGGAGCTAGAACTGATGACTTAGGAAGAAATTTAGAATGGTTTTCTCCTTCTGATTTAGGCTGAGCAAAGTTGAAACTACCTGTATTTGCTCTTTTATTCTACTTCTCTCTCACCTCAATCTTTTGCTTCTTTATCTGTTGAGCATGAGTTATAAGCCTGGCTATGTTCATGTCACTATTCAACATCACAGGCCTACACATATTGACCACACTATTATTTGCCCCAAAAATAAACTTACTCATCTTGGCCTGCTATTTGCAACAACATGAGGAGCATATCTGGTTAATTGAGTAAACTTAAGAGAATACTCTTTTACCATCATGTTGGCCTGCCCGAGGTTGATAAATTCTAACACCTTAGCCTCTCTCAGCTCTTGGGGAAAAAATCTATCTAAGAATGCAGTGACAAACTCCTCCCACTCAATAGGCCCTCCATCATCTGTCTTTTCTGACTTCCACTATTTATACCAAGTGTGAGCAACATCTTGCAACTGATATGCAGCTAGCTCCGCACTTGCACTAGAAGTAACCCCCATGATATCCGTAACCTTTTTAATCTGGTCAAGGGGGACCTCGTCTGACTTAGACCAGAAAAAGGATGGAGGATTTATTCGGGTGGTCTCAAATTCTGGCTGTAATTGAATTGGCCACTGGGTTGGCCGGAATGACAGATGGTCATTCATTCTGAACTGCAACTGACTGAGCAAGAGTAGTGAATGCAGCTCTAAACTCTACATAAAAGACATGTTCGCCCAAAGGATCTTTGGGCTGAGGGGCTGGCTGATTCCAGTTTCTTCTTTTAGGAGGCATGTTCTGTAGAAAAAAGGGAGATATGGATTAGTCTGAGAAAGTGACTTAAGATTATGCTCATTGGCACGAAATGAATACTGAAAGAAGGGAAACTGTTCCTAAAATATCTTAAAGCCCCCTGCACATAAATGTGGCGCACAACACACCCATGCACAAGACTCTACTAGATATGGCTTTTAGACATCCTAGGACACTATTGAACCTTAGGCTCTGATACCAAGTTTGTAACACCCCAAATCTGGTACCTAAAATGCTACACGGTGCTCATGACCCCAAAGGACCACAAGCTAACCCATGACTGATATCTTTACCTGGACACTGTATAATATATTATAAAAATGCAGAAATAAAGGCTGAAAGGCCATAAAGTTCTAAAAAATAACATAACTAAAAACATAACATCTGGAGGGGGTATGAAATACCCAAAATAACAGAAATAATTGTCTGAACATACTAGTCTAAAAAACCTCTAACTGACTGAACTATTTCAATAAAGAGTTGATGGGATATGTCCCCAACTAACTCTAACTACTGAAATAAATTAATTAATAAGATAATAAAGTAATGGTAATGTCCTCGAAGGATGAGGACTCATTGCTAACTCTGACTGGACTACTACTAATGCTGTGGAGCTCGTGCTTCTGAACCTATGATATAAAACACCATTGTGCCAATACGTCAACACATTTGATTATACTGGTATGCATGTGAGGTAGGATAAATTCAAAGTGTTCACATGCATGAACTATACTAATGGACTAAATAACATGAGCATAAGAATATATACATGAATACATAATAATTGTAACTAAGTTTGTGATAACATAATTATTGAGTCTAAGTATAGATGACATGAGATACTGTTAGTTGTATAACTGAAATAACTGATACTGTGTGACTGTAACTGACAGTTTAGTTTCTAATGAAACTAGCTGAGTTTCATTCTGTTCTGAGTTTATTGTATTTGACAGTCCTAAAATTCTAAATAATTATTTGAGTTCTATTACTGAGATTGAATGACTGTATCTGATAGTCCTAATTTGTAACTGAAACTGTGGGAAGTTGTCATCTAGCCAACATGACCCAAATAATGTAATATAGCTGAGTTGGGGTCCAATCTGTAACCTCAATTGGAAGGGTGTCAATATCGCGCCACTAGTAAGGACAATCTATGAGTAACCCTTATATAATGGGTAACTCTAGTGAGAATGGTGGGAACCCTCATATAACAGGTTAAGCCACCTCATCTGCCCTCATATATAACAAGCTATGATATCTTAACCTACACTGGCTTTGTAGCTCTGGAATGCAAGGATTGCTTTTAAGAATCACACCCTCATATAACAAGTGGGTTCCCATCCTTGGGTTCACTCGGTGCTAATTTCGACTCCCATCTGAATAGACACTGACATGATTAACTGAACTGAACTAGATTGAGTTAACTGAACTAAGCTCCATTGACTGACGAAATACTACTTAAATTACTGAGTTTTTCCTGAGTCATAAGACTGACTGAATTCTATGGATCATGGCTTGACTGAGAGTATCTTGAAAATAAGACACTTATTCTAGGTACACAGCTAAATTTTCTAATACAAGTACCCCAGGACTCGATTGAAGGGAACTGACAAAGCATGACTTTCTTGGATACACGACCAACATCACTATCCATAATACAATAAGTTAGAGATTTCATGAAGTACAAGTTCTAAAGCACCACAATGGCTACACATATATCCATAATTCATTGACTAAGACATTTCATCAAACACTGGACATGCATAAACTTGTACATAAATGGGAATTTCATATTATCCTACTAGTATGGCACTTTTCCTTCACATAGGCATTAAATCAAACACATGGGCAGCATGTTTTGGTTATACCATCATCAATACATCTAATTGTCATGATTGCATGAATAATTTTTCAAGTTTGAAGGGTTTATCATGATTATTATGTAAATCATCACATACCCGTCAATCTTTGGGATATGCAATTTAAAACATGAATCAAAACCCCACAACATCATGAACATGAATTTCAATTCAATTTAAATCATGAACATTCATACATACACAAATCTTGGATTTTGAAAAGATATTCTTGAGCTTTATTGGTGAAAGGGACCCATGAATCAACACATGACATACCTGAGTTGTGAGTTTCTTGAAGTTCTTGGACTTGAAGACCTTAGAATCTCTTAGTTTATTCAAGAATGATTTGGATCTTGTTCTTGGGGATTATCTTTGAGAGAAAACCCTAATTTGATGTTGTAGATGGATATTGAACTTATGAGCAAATCTGATATAATTAGGGGTTAAAATGGGTGGAAAAGACCCAAATACTCTTTTAAAAATGGCTTAGAATTCGCTGAACGGGATCTGTGATGGCTTGTGCGAGGATCCGTCACTGGCTTGACGGTCCATCATTCTGACCATCGCACCTGGGCCAAAATAGGGACTCATTGCCTTAGTAGCGATGGCTTGGGCGATGGTCCGTCGCTAGGTCGATGGTCTATTGGACTGGACCATCACCTTAGGCAGAATGTGGTCTCACTACCTCCGCTGTGACGGTTTAGGCAATGATCTATCGGCCCTCATTGTCTCACTGGGGCCGTTTTGACTGCTTTCTGTAAAATGGCCATAACTTTCTACCCCGATACCAGATTTAGACGAAATCGATATCGTTGGAAAGCTATTTCTATTTCCCACTCAACAAAAAGTGAACTAATAATATCACACATAAAAAAGTGGATTCATCTTGCAGATAAAGTTTCAAACATTCTTTGGATGATTTCAAGCTAGGTAGAAGTACGGGGTTATATAATCTCGAGATTAGTTATCCCGGGATTACCCAGGACAACTTATCCTACCATGAATATGGAATAACTTATACCATCACTATGGTGTAAATGGTGGGATAAGTTATTCATGTATTGACTAATATTACCAACCAAACATGAGATAAATTGATCATTCATTTTATCCCAAGACCACTTATCCCTTATAACTCACTACAAATGACCCCTTAGGTGTATAATATGCCTAAAATAATCACCTCACACTAAAAGCCTTTTTGTTTCTCGAGAAACTGTTCACACTAAGCATAATCAAGGAATACTTTAACATTACTACTACATCTAACATACTAAGCTAGAACTACAACGACTACAAGAAAAACAGGTTCCACATAAGCATGTCATATTACCATTGAAAACTATGAAAAGTAATTCCAAACATCCTAACCTCAATAATTGACTCTACCAAGTTGGCAAATTCATGGATATTACTCAACAAAGAGATCATAAAAATACTTAACCATCATAACCCATGTGACTTCACCACAAGAGAGTCGCCCATATTCACTCACAGATATTTAACTTATCACAATCATGGGTACAAAAATTGAATTTTTCTTACTCTTACAAAGAATTCTGATACATATAAGATGAACCATAAGATTTTTCTTTGTTTAGTACTCCAGTAATATTAGAATATCAAGGCTCAAGATCAAGTAAGACTTTAGAGTTGTAATTAAGGCTAAGGGATCGGTACTAACTATTTTGGCCCGTAAGTGACTATTTTCCTTAAGCTCTTTAATACATCACTCATAGCATTAAACTCTTCTCTAAGAAACCAAATTTTCACCAATTCATATTCCCACTTCTCTTTTGTTTTGTCCCATCTCTTTAAGCTAGTTCACACATATTAAGGATGGAGTTTTCCTATCAATGCATGATTCACTTTTGATCAATTCTTATTTTCATTACCTTACTCCCAACCACAATACATAAACTTTGTCAATAAACCAATAACTAATATTTTGCGGCTTCAATTTTGATTTTTTGTTTCCTTAATTCTACACTCCCTAACCTCTTAAATCTTACAAAAAAATGCACTTTGAAGCTTTGGCTAAAATTACTATCAATCGAAAGAAAGGGGATAAGCTACAAGGCTACCAAAAAATAGGCTAAAGGCTCAACGAGGCTAAGATCATGCAATAAGGGTAAATAAAGAGGGTATGAAACATAGCTATCAAGGTAATGCCTATATTATATCCTAAATCCAACATTCTTCATTTCACTTTACAAACACACTAGGCAATATCTAGAAATCAATATGCAATATGGAATATAACAACAGCCTCACTCACACATGACACATGCTCAAATCAAGAAAGATCCCTATAGACCACAACCAAGAAATAGAAAGAATTAAATATTAAGGCAATATCGTTCAAGAGACAAACATTAGACTAGGTGTCTCAAAATATTCATTAAGTCATTCAACATGCTTGCACATTCAAAATTGAATTGCATTACGTAATCTTACCTAGTAAATAGCTTGAACACCTCTATTTATTCCTAATAGAAAATTTGAAAGTTTAATCCTAAAAAAATCAAAAAATGGATAATGGATTCATAGGGCGCCCCGTATAAAAATAACCAAATAGAAAAACCAAGGGTGGGTGAAGTGTACTTCTACTAGACTAACACCAACAAAAATGGAAAATAATCAAAGGTTAAATCCTTTTATCATTTTTTTAAAATTTAGTAAAAAAGTAGAAAATAATTAAAACTAGAAATCCTATAGAAACACTTCACCCTAAACAATTGGAAGATTCCCCATCCCACACTTAAAATCACACTTTGTACCTAAAGTATTATTTAAAAGTAAGGATAAAAAATACCCCCTGAGGCTTATAGGCCTAGCTAGTAGAATCTTAATCATAAAAGAGATTAGGAGGACCCACACTCAGTCTTTGCCAAGCTTCTTAGCTTAGATAGTAGGTGCTCAAACTTCCCATCAACCTGTGACTCAAACAAAGACAAAAACATAGGTGATCTAAATGAAAAGCAAGAAAATAAAATACCTACCTTAGTATGGGTTTTGCCTCCAAAATAGCACTTGATGTATTTTTGTGACACAACTTATATAACAACTTTTTAACCATATTCCTACATGCTCTTTCTCCTGCTTGAAACCCATGTTCTTACTCTTTTTTGACTTCTTGAGTGCTTACACTCAAGGTCTGTAGCTTTCTCCATACTTGCTTTTTATGGCTCCTCTTCAAATTTTCCAATTTTTAGCTTAGTTGTTCCATGAGAGTGTCCAAAGAGGTTATTGGATTCTTGCACTCCTTTAACCCCACTCATCCACTTCAATAACCCTGATCATGAATGTCATTTAGTGTGAGGGTGTATTTAGTTCTTTGCACACTATAAAGACCACCTATTTTATTTTTCAGCTTGATATTTTAAAATGACTTCTTTTACATCAATAAGTGCCCCTCCAATTGCCAAGAATGGATGTTCTAGTATGATTGGTAACATGTCATTTCTATGATAATCAGGAATAATAAAGTTGACGGGCATATTGAACTTACCAACCTTAATGAGAACATCCTCTATAATTCCTTCTTGAACCACTCTTGTTTTGTCCTTCATTTGGAGCACCACTGATCATGTCCTTGATGTCCCCAAGCCCAGAGTGTTGAACAAAATTAGGGCATCAAATTTATACTTGCCACCAAATCACTCAAAGCGTGGACCATTTTGTTGTCACCAATTTGTATGGGAAGGGTGAAACTCCCCGGGCCCTTAAGATTTTTCAGCATCTTACTTATCACCACTGAACTGCATTTCTTAGTAAGTGCTACTGTCTTAATGCTGCCCGACTTTGTCTTAGTGGTCAAGGCATCTTTCGAGTGCTTTGCTTAATTACGCATTCCTTGCAAATCATCTGACAATAATAGGTTAATACGAAGTTTTTTGAATGGGTCAAAGAACTTCTTAAAGCACACATCACCTTTAGACTTTTTAAGATTTTGAGGAAACGATGGTGGTGGTATCTCTTGTGATTGCTTAACTACTTTTGCTTTAGGATACTCAGACTTCCCCAAATTTTCAACCTCTTTGGTTTGCACTAGCTTCTCTTTTGCCTGCTGTGGGACTAAGTCTGCCTATACCTCCTAATTTTTCTTTTGTCATGACTTAATTTACAAGTCGTGATGACACCTACATTATCCCACTAATAGGTAAGATAAACCGTAGCCCGAATCTATAATAATGGGCTAATTTGGTAGAAAAAGGCATAAAAACTAGAAATTTGCAAGTGAAGTCTTATAGTAATAATCAAGTAATAATAATACTGTAAAAGGTAGATAAAAGATCAATAACTTTTCCATAACCTAGTAGTGTTGGTACAACAGCCACCAGAAAGAAAAGAACATAAGAAATATACTAGTCAATATACATAGTAAAAGACTAGACATAAATCGTAGAAGGAGAAAGGGCAACTCCTGCTCCAAGAGCTTTTCTATCTCCGAAAACAACTTAGCACAATCATCAACAATGGCCACTAGTACTTGGATCTGCACAAACAGGGTAAAAAAATGTAGTGAATACCAAAACCACGGGTACTTAGTAGGTATCATCGGATGAATTAGGTAAATCATAAAATAAGTACGATAAAGATGTAAGATAAATAAGCTAAGTCAAGGTAAAAAGGAAAACATAGAAATAATATCCAGCACTATGAATGAATAACTGAAACAAATATAATATCAAAGAAAGCATACCTAATACTACAAGACTCGCCCATATAATCCAGTAATTAAGAAAAATTAAATAACCCAACATGATCCCTCATAAGCCTGAAGGGTTCCATCAAGGAAGTAGATAATCAGAGTTCCAAGAATTTACCGAATATCAAGACATAACAATGAATACATCCATACTGTATTATATCTTAAATGAACTATCAATGCCAAACTCGAACCAAAACTCAATTTCATCATGAAATGTCGGACTTGAAATGAAACTCATAGAATCAACCCACCAAACTTGAATCGAATTAACACCAACTCCCAAGTACCATGCTAGCATAAGTATTAGGTATGTAATCTCCTCAAACTCCAAAATAAGAATTTTTAAAGGGCATAGGATGCATATAGAAAAGTCTACAAGGAGCTAACATGATTCTCAGCCTATGGTGCATCAGAAAAGGTCCACTTCTAATCCCTAAAATCCATTCTAGGGAAAATTCTATATCAGACTAGGCTACGGTATCTAAATTTACTATGGAAGTTAAATAACCCTAAATTATCCCTAATATATAAATTCTACCTAAATCGTGAGTAACTTAGTTAGTTACGCCTAAATTATGGTTTCATAATAGGATAAATGAGCCAAATAATACTAACCATACCACCAAGACCAACTTATCATCCCATATCTGGAATAATATCATAAATATACTACAAATTAGATCAATCTAAAAGGAAGGTAAACCTAGCCTATCTGGACGCCAAAGAAAAGCCTGATGAAATCCTCTAAACTATTGATTTCCCCTTTCGAGAAGCTTCCACAAGATCCATGCTATCAGAATCATAATCTACTAATCAATATGAGAACAAAGAAACCCATATTATATGTTTATGCTTAGGGACCAAAATCATATAAAATATAATGTAGTGCCTGCTTGTGAAATCAAACTTTTGAAACTAACAACACGTCTCTCTATTCTCAAAGAACATTTACCCTCAAGAATGGGTGAATTTCGAGATCAAATGGCACTATAATCAACCAACCAATATTTTATGGAGTTGTAGCAATTATGAGAAATTACCCATGGAATTGATGAAAAATTACCGAGAATTCAAAGAAGAAATGAGTTGTTCGAGCATTCGAACACCCTAAAATTACCTACTAATTTTTCTCCCAAATTTTTACACCTTTTAGGGTTCTATTCTATTAGAAATAAGTGAAAAATATGAGAAAAAAGCTAAGTGGGGGTATTTACTAGTACCAGGTACCACTTAATCGGACACTGGGTCACTTGAGCTGCCATTGCTTAACTGGCCAAGTGTCGCATTAGTGACATTCACTTCTTCACATGTGGCTTAAGCAAAATTTAGCTACTTAAGTGTCTATCGCCTAATTAAACCTATTGTGCAAGATAGGTCACTTAAGCGAACGGTTGTCCACTTGAGCGATCTTTTCCTAAGAAACCCAATGGCGCTTAAGCGACCCAATGGGCACTTAAGCGAATGCACCAGCACCAGTTGAAGACTTTGAATTTTTCTAAGTCTCTACCAACCCCTCAGTATTTATTTAGAATCTGGTATATGCAAACAAACTATGTTTCCCTAACAAATTCAACATTCCAAATTCAATGGCATAGTTGAAATTTCCATTGGAGGTTATTTAAATGAAAAGTGGGTCGCACACCCATGTGTTATTTTTCTAAACTTTTGGCCAATAGCACAAAATGAGTTTGGAAGCCTTGGTACCCTAACCAAAGGTCCACCTAACCTAAAATCAATATTTGGAAGCTGTTAGAACTATATATGAGGTTGTTTGATAGATAATTTCATCTGATAGCCAATTTTAACCAGTAAAGACTTCAAAATGGAGAATTTTCTCAAAAAACAAAATAAACTTCCCAATAACTAAATTATCATCTCTAGCATGTCATGAATGACTTGGGGAAACTCTAGGAATGTTCCAAACAATGAAAATGAGTAGAAATGCAGGAAATGACCTAGAAAGTTATTACATCTTTGCAGTTATGTCAAATAAGTCTATACCACTCTTCAAGGTGATTGCTATTACTTTCTTTGAATTCTCTGTATCACTAGGAAAACCCCTTGAGGTCTTGTATTATGTTCAGGAGCCAACTTCCCTAACTGTGTCTCTAAATTCTTCTGAGTAACTTATTAATTTTTTATTTCCATAACTATTTGTTCTTGATTGGCTAGGATCTTTTTCAATGTATTTTCAATATTACTGGCTTGTGTGTTATTGTTAATATTCTACTACTGTTGAAACTACTAAGTATGAGCATGATTATTGACCCATGAATAATTGGGATGGCCCTACTAATTACTATTGTAGGCATTATTATAGTTTAAATTTCCGTTTTGTGTATTGCACATAAAATTAACCAACTCTAAATTTTCTCCATATAGGTCTACAGAGTGGCCACTATTCCCAAAAGTCTCACACAATGTTTGAGCCCGATGAACTATACTCACTTCGGCCTGAGGTTGATTCACACTAAATATACTGAATTGTAGCATTATTTGATACTAAAAGAATACTAACTGAGCAAAAAATTCTAGGACACTATCCACCTTAATTATATTGAAGGCTTCTTCACTGCACTTCTAGACATATCACATTTCCAATTGGGATTACCTTGGGAAATTCAGTTTAGGAGAGTATATAACTCGTCATAATTTTTCTCCAATGCTTAAACAACTGTAGCTAAATCTAGATAAATTTTGTGGTATGGTCAAGAGCTTCCACAAAAATATAAGATAATACCTCATTGGTCTATTGGGGGTGTGGGCGATCCTTGAGAAGAGACTTGACTCTCTCCTATGCATGATAGAGATATTTGTCTGTCTCTTGCTTGAAACTCAGGATCTCACTCCTTAACCTTGTAGTTTTGCCAGACAAAAAGAATTAGATAAGGAAATTCTTTGCAAAGTCATCCCAAGAAATGATGGAGTTTGAAGGTTTTTCCTTCAACCATTTCTTCACTTCCCCTAATAGTGAGAAGGGGAAGATAATGAGCCTCATATAATCTATGGAGATTCCAGTGGGAATAAAAGTGTCACTTATCTCTAAGAAGCTCAAAAGATAGACCTGTGGATCCCATATAACAGGCTTGTGAATTGCCTACTACTGTATAATAATCACACCATATTCTACTTAAGCTCAAATCTACCTCCAAGTTCTGGTCTGTGGATGGCGGAGGTAACATTAGTTTTGAATGGGATTTCAACTTTGTGTACTATCTTGTGGGCTAGTGTTTTCAACCATGACTGCAGGAATGGATTTGTCCTGTTGAACTTGCGGGATGTGATAAAAAAGTACTGCTTCTCTTCTTAATTGATGTAAGAGTCACTAGGTTCAGTATATGGGTCAACCAAATCCCTTTCTTTTGCTAGCTTACTTGAGATTTATACCTATACCTGCAATTTCAAAAGCTAAGAACAAGTTTCTAGCACTTATAAAATAAAGTAGTAAAACTAAAAATAAAAAAGTTGCCAATTTTCAAGCCCCCAACAATGGGGCCAAAAAGTTGTTGCATCCTATTGGGCACACAAGTGTACAAAATAGTGCAAATAATAAAATTTCACTTTTGAGCTGAATATCGAATCCATAGGGACTTGTGTTTAGCAACAATATAACTCTACCATTACTAAGAAGATTAATCAAGTACAATTCATAACCATTGAGAAAGTTTGCGTTTTGAGAGTTAAGTGCAACTCATAACCATAGAGAAAGTTTGAATTTTGAGAGTTAAAAGTAACACTAAATAATAACGAGAATAAAAAGTATTGAAGATAATGATAATGAGAAATTCGGGGTAAAGGAAATTTAAGCAATCCTACTAAGCGATAGAATCTCATTGGTAAGTTAATTATCTTAGCTGTTGTTTAATGGGGTGAATAACCTAATTATTATTATTTGATCATCTAATCATCTATCTAAATTATCCCCACAACAACATCATTGAGCGGGGATTTGAGAACTAATTCAAACACATTTGTATGTCTTCCCATATTTGAACTAAATAAGGACAATTAAGAATATTCCTATCCTAACCAAAAATTATATCTTTAATTCTTATAAAATACAAGAACCCATTCCATATATTCCATGTTCTAATATAAAGTTCCTCCTTCTTAGATCACAATAGAAATATAGTTTATTCTAGAGGTCGCCAATCAATAGAATAGTAAATTCAAGAATATATGAAAAACCAAACATGATAATTGAATCAACATAATTAGAAGCTAATTATTCATGTTTGTAGCCTAAACCTAAGAATGAGGGTGTTTATCCACTCATAGTATTACAACGAATCACAAGATGAGAATTAATAAGTAAAAACTAAAAGTAAAATAAAGAAAAGAATAAGAACCCTAATTGGAGCCTCCTCATGTGTTTTTCTCCCCTCCCAAAGTCTTCTAAGGTGTTTATAATATAATCCAAGTTTTCTATTTATAATCTATAAGGATTTGTCTGAATTCATGCATGGGCGTGGCACACCCCTATCTCTTATGTCATTGGACGTGACACGCCCTTAACACACATGCTTACTAGAAATTGACATTTACTTTTTTTACTAAGGCATAGAACACCCTTATCTTGGATCTTTGAGAGCATGGTACACCCTTGTGCTCCAAACTCCAAGTTTTCCTTGTAGTTAAATCCTTCCATTTACCTTCAAATCGCGCACTTTGTGGATGCCTTTAAAACTTTGTTTAATCTTGTTTTTCATCCTGACATTACTAATAATGCCTTCCATGTCCTCCTACAACATCAAGAAATAAGCAATAGTACACACGACACCATAGATTTCACCTAAGTACACTAGAACCAAGCATAGCTTAAGGTAGCAAAACTAGTTTTGTCGTCTATACTCTATGTGACCATTTCGAGTCTTAACTTGTTTAAAATGCCTCACAGATACTTAAATCATGTACTTAAACACACAAATACTCAATAACACCATTAAAATCATTAAGCACACAAATAAGTCTTCAAAACTATGCTAAACATGCATAGATAATCAAACTTAGATGTATAAATACACCTAAGATCAACGACATCTGTAGGGGATTAAATCCCCTTATTCACCTAATTTTTCAATTCATTTATTAACCTTTTTCCATAATTTTTAATATCATTTGACATGAGAAAGTGAAGAAAATCATCCATTGAAGCTAAGGTAAGCTAGCCTAATACTCCTTAGTCATTTTTCATTATTTTTCCCATCAAGTTCCATCGTATTTCATTGTAAATTCCTAGAAATTAAGTCTTTAAATACTTAGAACTTAGGGGCTGATTTGGGCCTCGATTTATGCACCATTTATGCTGAAATTTTGATCATACATTCCTTATCCTTCAAGGGACCTCGTGACAGATTCAATTTTGGATTCCATTTACAAGCCTTGTGGGCCCGTTCTTGACCATAATTTGGGTCTGATCTTTTATATAGAAATATAGGTCTTGTTTTACTCCTAATGACATGTAAATTATATTTTTGATAGACTGGATACATTTTGGGATCATGGAGCAAAGACGAGCAATTTATGAACGGTTTAAAGATTTTGATTCGGCATCGAGGTTGGCTTCGATCAACTTTTATTCGTAAGATAATGTGCAATGTAGATTACATGCAAGGCGGGTAATATAGGACATGTTTATGACTAGAATATCCTGATTTAGACTAATTTATAAGTTTATGGATAGAAAGGTGAATCGACCCTTAAGATAAAATAGTTGTTATAGTGATAGAGGCCTATCGCCCTAGATTATAAGAATGTTTATCCTAGTTCATTCTATCTATCCATTTAGTATAAAATTTATTACTTGACTTAGTAGATTAGATCATGGTTTATTCCAGATGCTAGTATTGTAATTATGCTAGTTATATACTATTGGGCTGGAGGCCATAGTTACGATATTAGTTGGACTCCAGGTAAGTATTCTATCCTTAGAAATATGCTCAATTCTAATTATGTCTTCTTAGGTACCTTATGTTGCATTGTTTGGATATTGGTGATGGAATGCAAACTAATGTGCATTCATGCTCATGTAGGGGTACAATTCCAACCAAAACAATGATTTCACTACTTTTTTTAAAAGAGATTTATTCCTCCTTTTCACTCTTAAAATGGGTTCTTTATAAAAAGGTAATCATACCACCTTACTTAATGATTAAATAGATTTAGGAACTAATGCCATTTTGGAAAATAGATCAGGATTATTTCGATCTGTGGTTTATCTACTCTTTTACCACAATCATTTACTTCAGTCGTGAGAGATTTTGATCCTTTTTACTCTATTATGGTGATTTAGTCCCAAGTAATAGATTTATAGACTTACATTTCTTATCCATAGTTCAAGTCCGTGCACTTATTAAATATACCGCTAAGAAGTGAATTTACCACTTATTTGCACTCGACATTCATGCACATTGCCATGATTTAAATGTATAAATGAGATATATTTTGTTATTAAATACACTAATATCCACATTTTGCAGGCACATAGGTAATGAGATGAAAATATATGGATGCAAGCTGAAAAAGATAAAAAGTAGGAAAGAAGTACAGTTTGAAGACGTAAAGTAGAACATAGCCTCAGTTACCGTGATCGGAGTTTTAAGGCCATGATCATGGAAGAAGGTCAGTAACTGCGATCGTGTGGATATATCTACATTCGCGGTAGCCGTGAATACAAAATACTCCTGTAATCGTGGCTTAGCAAATAAACTACCAAGGTTAAAGATGTAAATGCACACAGCTGCTCCCAAATTTTCCCTTTAGAGACTAAAACCCTATATCTTTGATCTATCAATCCATTCCTAATTATTGAAAGTTTGTCTACTTCTTAGTTTCTATTTTTGGAGGACATTTATTGTGTTAATTTTTGGTAAATAATACATTGGAGTAGCTTCTAAGTGGAGGATTAGTAAACTCCATTGAAGATTTGTTAAAGTTCAAAGTTAGAAGTAACATTTACTTAAGTCTTTCACAAATCAAATCAATGAATATTTTTGGATATATCTTATTTATTATTCTTATCTGTAGCTAGTTCTTCCTCTTGGGATTATGCTAGAAAAAGGTGAAAATTGTGTATTGGTTGTGATTTATAGTAGATGATAGCTTGTTGATGAAGGTTATACTATTATTTGACTAAATTAGTTGGGATTAGTAGGTGAAAGCCCCAAATACCCAAATAGGTTTATGGGTGAAAACCCCAAGCTCTTGAAAGCTCAAACCATCCTTGAAAGAGGGTTTTGGTGAACTTTTAGAACCTACATCATCCTAGAAAGAGGGATGTGGTAATCAAGGAAATAGTAGACAATTATTTTTGGTATTTGTAATTGTGGTAACTGAGGCCTGTTTCTGCTCCAGGTCATCCAACTGAACTTCCTTTCTCTTTTTTTTGATCCCTTTTAGCTCAAGTCCACATCTTTCCATATCATAATATGTATGCCTGCAAAATGTAGATATTAGTCCATTTAGTCATACATATGTCTCATTTATACATTTAAGTCATGGCAACATGCATGAATGTCTAGTGCAACTGAGTGGTAAATTCATCGCTCATCAATACCCCTAACTTAAAGCCTTGCCTGTCCTCACCACATTGCCTCTTACCATAAGACAATGTACATTTAGGCCCACATAAGATGACCTAATGGTCATAATGACATCAACCTTAGTTACTATATCAAGTAGCTCTTCAAACATGGAAAAAGCTATTTTCCCAACACCCCTCAACATAAAATGCAGTAAGGATGCAAAAGACTTCAAAGAACAATAATATAAAAATCACCGATACTCTAGAAGTGACTTAATTTTTGATCTCAACTATATTTTACTCCTTTTGTATCTTTTCTCGAAAGATGACAAAATCACCTATCTCAACTTGTTCACATGGCTCCTCACAAGAAGGAAAATTTAATACACCAAGATAAAAATTATGCAACAAGGAATTTAAAAGCAAAACTCTCTCCCTCACAAGAACTCTCTATGATAACAAGTGTCATACCAAAAGCTTGACCCTATTTTCAATCACCACTATAATGAAAGTAAATGGTTTGAGTTCTCGAAGGGCTTTTTGAGCTCGTAACATATGTTCGGGGTAGGGTAGGATATCATTTAAGGTCAACAAGGATTATACCCTCCTTGAACATCTATATTACACTATTCAATCCACTTTGTTGACTACGACCACTTCTTTTGGTTACAAATGTGCCTATATTTATTCCCTTATTTCACCCATTTTCTTTCCATTTCTTTTTCTTTAATGCCTTTTATCCCTTTATTGAATTTCTTCTTCTTCTAATCATTTTTTTCAATGCTAAAGCATGTACGCACTCACTAACAACTTCTTGGTCAAAAGTTACTTCCTTCAATCTTCACTACCCCCAACATAGGATTTTAGCCTCAAGTTGTATTTTTTAAGTTCAAGGAGGGTATGGTTCAAAAGAGGGATAAAAGTTGAAAGGCTCACGACTTATAATGTGTTTGCCAATGTAAGGTCCAAAGACTCAAAGTGGATGACTAGGGATAACATCTATGCACTAGTAGGCTTTCTAGGCTAAGTGGGATTCCAATATCACTAAACACAATCAAAATTTAGTTTTGAGAGACTAATGGGGTAAGTTCTAGATGACACAAATATATATGAGATTTAGACAAATAAAATCACCACACATAGAATGTGGACTCTCCAAGGAGGCTCAATTACCCCTCATGTTAGAGACAAAAATGTAGTATCTACCAATATTTACAAGCTAAAACTTGAGGAGTCAGAAAAAAAGAAAAAAATTTGTTACAAGGTTTCTCACGTCTATGCCCTTGATTTTTGAAAAAAATTTAAATGGTGGGAGAGAGGGGGGTGTTTTCTTTGCATTTCCACAATACACAATTTGCTAACCATGGAAACAACCCAAGCCTTTGTCTTAAATTTGGCTTAATATGCGCAAACCAACCATATGACTACTCAGACTTCGTCCATGGCATGGGTGCAATCCTAAATCCACTATACCATAGGTGAGAGACTTCCCATACATTTGTGTAATCTTGATGCTATGGATACTCATACTTCCCCTGCATCCATGGCTCAAAACCTAATCACGACGCTTTTCCCTTAAGAATGTCATCAATCAATCTATCATAGAGAAAAGCTCATCGGACATTACTATGATATAAATAAAACAAAAATAAAACAAAAGTAAAACAAAAAGTTAAAAGCAAAAACAAAATGACTAATCCATGAAATGTGGGCACCATCAGAGGGCCCAAATATAGCTCTCCAAAACCAAAATAAAAATCATCCATAATGTCATAAAAATAATATAAAAACATCAAGAAATATTTCAAAATAATACAAATCCAGTGATTGACACCCCAAACAGAAAATTTAGCAACTTCCTCATTGCATAAGTAATAAAGCAAGGGTAAAGGATGCTCCCTAAATCTGCCTCACATGCTTCTATTTCCTTTAGACTCTATATCATCTCCATCATAATCCATACTGGACCACTCGACTGGGGCCTCATTATATCTGTCCACCCTTGGTAAAGGTAGTCGCTCTTTGGGTTTGAGCACCTTAAAGATAAACTTCACCTCTTTTCACATATTGGTGAATAATTTATCTCTCTCTTTATAATATTTTTGTATGACTCCTTGATGTCCTTGTACGATTCTACCAAATATGAATAAGCTCTCTCCAATCTGGCAATTGTGGCTCCAGAATTTTTCTACTCTTCTAGGTATACTTTATAATATGACCAATCTATAAATGAGTGGTGAGAAGTAGAGGATTATCCCAGTCCCTCAGTCAATCTGGAAACTAGCTCTTTAATCACCCACATCTCACCTGAGATCTCATCAAAGTGGTTCGCCAAGGAAGGTCAATAAGAAGTTGTGTCCTCTTAGGTTTACTTGCTCGAGTCTACCTACCTCTTCTTACTCTAACACAGTGCACCCTCACCCCAGATTTTGAGTGGAAAGATTCGGGGTCCTGGGTACACCCAAGTATCTATAATATATTCCTCCATTTCTGTCATCCTGCATAGCTCAGTAATAAGGGAAGGAAAGAGAAGAAATGTACCCCCTGATTCTTGAAGTGCCTTTACTCTGAGATCATAATTTGGCCCACGTCCAGAGAAATGCCCAATAGGATACAAGACAGAATCCTATCCCACATATCTTTAATGGTAGTCATCTGTGTGCACGAGGATACTCTATTGTAAATGATAGTCAACCAAACTCTGTTCTCTGCTATGAAGTTGTTCATAGAGATGCCACTTTTGTTGGTAACCCGAGAAACTTCTTTGCTAGGGAATAATATATTCACCAGCCAGGTCCTTGGCTCACACTCTTTTGCCTAGAACTAAGCCATACTGCATCTGGGAGCATATATAATTTATTAATCTGATCTGCTTCGAAGTGCACATCCTTTCCCTGAATTGTCATCAGTTGGTTTGTGAGAGATACTATGCTAATCCATTCCTAATTTGAGGCTACGAATAATTAGAGTGTAAACAATTTGATATGGATCTTTGGATTATCTTTCCAAGGGGAAAATTATGAATGGAAACATGGTGATTCGGTGCAAATGCCAATCATTGGCAATAGGGTAGGGTAGGTCTAGGGTCCTTGATGCTATCTTGTCAACAAAACCTCAAGAATTTTTCCTATTAAACTTTTTGGATACCTAAAAAATGTTTTAATTATATTCACCTAGTACCTCAATTAAGTATCCCTATTTCTATGAAATACCCAAGATATAGTTAACTTTATACTCACTCTTATGTCTAAGATAGTGAGAATTAGTAAACTAAATCCATCAATTATGTACTATTGCCTTGGTTCCCACATCCCTCTTTCAAGGATATGTGTTGGCTTTGATCTACTTTTATTCGTAAGTTTATGTGCAATGTAGATTACATACAAGAAGGTATGAAAGGACATGTTTATGACTAGAATATCCTGATCAAGCCTAATTTACATGTTTAGGGATAACAAGGTGTATCGACCCTTAAGATGAAATAAATTTTATAGAGATTGAGGCCTATCACCATATATTATAAGCATATTTGTCATAGTTCATTCTATGTGTCCTTTTAGTATAAGATTTATTACTTGACTTGGCAAATTAGATCATGGTTTTACTCAGATGCTAGTATTATCATTATGTTAGTTATATACTATTAGGCTTGAGGCAGTGATTATGATATCAGCTCAAATTATGTATTCTTAGGTTCCTTATGTTGTTTTGTTTGGATATTAGTGATGGAATGCATACTATTACATGTGTTCATGCTTATGTAAGGGTACGATTCAAACCAAAACCATGATTTCACTACTATTTTCTAAAAAGAGATTTATTCCTACTTATCACTCATAAAATGGGTTCTTTATAAAAGGGGAATCATACCACTTTACTTAATGATTAAAGAGATATTGGAACTAATGCCGTTATGGAAATTAGATTGAGATTATTTTGTTTCGTGGTTTATCCACTCTTTTACCAAAACATTTACTTCAGTCATGAGAGATTTTGATCCTTCTACCCTATTATGGTGATATAGTCCCGAACAATAGATTTATAGACTTACATTCTTATCCATAGTTCAAGTCCGTGCACTTATTATATATACAGATGAGCGATCAATTTACCAACCATTTGCACTTGACATTCATGCACATTGCCATGATTTAAATTTATAAATGTGACATATTTTGTTAATAAATTCACTAATATCCACTTTTTGCAGGGACATAGGTAATGGGATAAAAATATATGGATGCAAGCTGAAAAAGATCAAAAGAAGAAAAGAAGTACAGTTTGAAGACTTGGAGTAGAACATAGCCTCCATTACCATGATCACAGTTTGAGGGCCGCAATCGCAACCAGCCAAGAAGATTAGAAACTGTGATCGCATTGATCTACCTGTAGTGCAGTAGCCACGAACGCAGACAACTCTGCAATCGCGGATTAGCAGAAAAATAGCCAAGGGCAAAGTTGTAAATGCACATAGCAGTTGCCAAGATTTCCCTTAAGAGACTCAAAACTTAGCCCTTTGATCCATCAATCCTTTCCTAATTATTAAAACTCTATCTACTTCTTCGTTTTTATTTTTAGAGGACATTTATTGTATTAATTTAGGTGAAGAATGCATTGGAGTAGCTTCCAAGTGGAGGATTAGTAAACTCCCATTGAATATTTGTTGAAGTTCAAAGTTTTAAGTAGAATTCACTTATTCTTTCACAAATAAAATCAATGGATATTTTTGGGTATATCTTGTTAATTATTCTTATGTGTAACTGGTTCTTCCTCTAAGGATTATGCGAGAATTAGGTACAAATTGTGTATGGGTTGTGATTTATTTGTCCAAATGCTCCCTCCCCTTATTATGCTGACCCAATTGCTAGTTTTTCTTATGAGTTTGATAGGTCACATGACAAAATCAAGGAAGAACAACATGTCGGGTGCAGTATTTTTGAAGCAATACTTCAAACTATTTTGGATCGGGTAACTATAATAGGGGAGAATGTGCATGACTTGCATCAATCCAATGAGGCATTTGGAAGTGAGATTACCAAGATAGAGGAAATAGGAAAGGATAAAAATCTTTTAAATACCATCACCTTGCCCACTTCCCAAGAGGAGGTTAATCAAGAAGACAAACCAAGCTATATGGTCAATGATGAGCTTGGTAGTGAAGAGTCCTCAGTGATTTCCCAACCAAACGAACCAAATATTGTTGAAGATGTTACAGTCAAGATAATGGTACTAGAGACAAAAAAAGAAGCCAATACAATATCTTATGATGAATCTAATCCATTTTGGGGCAAAGATGCTAGTAAGAATGTAACTCCAAAACTAAGGGATAGACCTCATTCAAACAATTTTTCAATATTGTGCTTAGAGGATGCGATGAAAGTCCATCTACCTAAGAAAATAAAGGATCATGGGAGAAGGAGCACAACCCCTACATTTTGGAGTTTGACATTCCAAAAGATCACATGGGAGCCCCACATTTGAAGGCCAAAGAGCTCAACTTCCGATGTTCAAATAGTGGCCTATTGATGTTCCCACCATTACCCAAGAAGCTAAATCAAAAATTTGATGTGAAGTTGGGTAAAAGATTCATGTCTTCAAAGTGGCGAGATAGAAGGCTTATCATCATGTCTTCATCTCTATTATGTTTCTCCTTGGAAAACTTGAATCTTCTATCTGTATGTCGCTTAGCTCATAGTGATCAAAAATTAGAACGGAGATTCAAATCTTATAAGTGGAAACATAAATACTATTCAAACAGGTATCTTGCAACAAAAGATGGGAAGCAACCCATCATGCCACAAAAGTGGCATATATCCTTTTATTTATGCATGATAGAGTAGATTTTGTCTTAGTTTTTGCATAATCCATGAAATTATGGTGATAAGAGGAGTATTGATTGAAATTGGAAAAGGGAAAGTGTGAAATTATTATGTGTTGGAATGAATAGGGGAGTGCAGAGGACCTAAAAATTAGACTCAATTAGCGCGATCGCAGCCTGTGTCACTGTGATCGCGGTAACAGAATGTACATAATCATGGAAATAGGATCATAATCATAGTTAATGCAACTTAAAAAACCATCGGACTTCCATTTCTCCCCACACCCCTTTATCAAACTCTCTTAAAATCTCACTATCTTAAAATGTGTGTGTCCAAGCTATGCACTTCAACTCAATTGCATCTAAACGGTATATGGTCTCAACTCCCTTGTTTTTATGATTGTTTTAGGCTTGGAACTTATTTTTAGGAGTAGGCCAGAAATAGTATTTCTTATGCTAAATCCATGCATATTTGAGGTTATTATTGTGGTTAGCTGTCATAGTTGGTGTACACAACAACGGGGAAGTCTTGAGTACTTGAATTTTAGGCTAAATAGGATTTGATTGATGTGTGCACGATATTTTTTATTGAATACTCTAACAAACCGATTGTAGAATTATTCACTTGTCAAGATCAAAATTGAGAACTTAGGGAATAAGTTTCATTTTGAAGGGTTCTTCAACTAAATGTGGAAGGGGTGATGGGCCTGTGGAAGGTCTTGGAACCCCTGGATAAACTACCTTCTTCCAGGATCAAGAGAGATGACAAAGACCCCACTGAGTTGTCAGATGTTGATGCTAGTAGAGATAATGTAGAGTCTGCATGGGAGATTAGTTCTTGATGTCAATTTAGGGAGAACCCTTTCTCTTGCTTTGTTGCTTATACAGTAAGGACACTGCTAGATTTTCTGTTGGGGTGCCAGTCCTTGGATTGTATTATTTTGATATACTTTTGGATATTTTTAATTTGTTTTGATGACATTGTGGATGATTTTTATTTTATTTTTGGATTGCAACATTTATGCACTCTGATTGTACCCACATTTTATGGATTGGTCATTTTGTTTTTGCTTTTAGATTTTCTGTTTTACTTTAGTTTTATTTTGATTATGGTAATGTCCAACAAGCTTTTCTCTATGATAGATTGATTGAAGACATTCTTAAGAAAAATTCATCGTGATTGGGTTTTGACCCATGGATGCAGGGGAAGTCTGAGTACTCGTGGAATTAAGATCACAAATGTAAAGGAAGTCTGAATACCTATGACATTGTGGATTTGGGATCGTACTTTTGTCATTGGCGAAGTTTGAGTAGCCATATGGTTGGTTTATGAGACTAAATGTGAGATAAAGTCTTGGGTTGTTTCCATGGTTAGAAAATTGTGCATGGTGCAAATGCATAGCAAACACCCCCTCCGTTCAAATATTTTTCTAAAATCAAGGGCATGGACGTGAACAACCTTGTAAAAAAAAATTTTCTTTTTTTGTGACTCCAAAATTTTTGGCTTATAAATATTTATCGATACTCTATTTTTGTCTCTAGCGTGAGGGGAAATTGAGCCTCCTTTGCGAGTCCACATGTCATGTCTGGTGAGTTTATTTGTCTAAATCTCATGTATACTTGTGTAATCTATAACTTGCCCTATTAGTCTCTCAAGGCTAAATTTTTATTGTATTTGTTTGGTGAGATGTTCTCAGGCCATCTTGGTGAAATTAGAAGCCTAGTTAGCCTAAAAAGCCCACCCGTGCATAGATGTTATCCCTAGTCACTCACTTTAAGCCTTTGGACCTTTCTTTGGAAAATACATTACAAGCCATGAGCCTTTCAACTTTTATCCCTCTTTTGAACCATACCCTCCTTGAACTTAACAATACATCTTGAGGCTAAAAGCTAAGTTGGACGTGGTGAAAATTGAAGGAAGTAACCTTAGGCCATGAAGTTGTTAGTAAGTGCGTACATGGCATTGAAACAAATGAACAGAAGAAGAAAAAAATTCAACAAAAAGGATGAAAGGCACGAAATAAAAAGAAATGGAAAGAAAATAGGTGAAACAAGGGAATAAATGCAGGCATATTTGTAACTAAAAGAAGTGTCTCATATTCAATAAAGTGGATTAAGTAGTGTGATATAGATGTTCAAGGAGGGTATAAACCTTATTAACCTTAAATGATATCCTACCCTACCCCAAACTACGTTACAATCTCAAAAAGCCCTTCGAGATTTCCAATCATTTATTTTCATCGTAGTGGAGATTGAAAATAGGGGCAAGCCAATGGTATGACACTTGTTAACATAGAGAGTTCTTGGGAGGCATAAAGTTTTCCATTTAAATTCCTTGTTGAATACTTAGTAGCTTGGTGTGTGAAAATTTCCTTCTTGTGAGGAGGCATGTGCATAAGTTGAGGTAGTGATTTTGTCATCCTCCGAGAAAAGAGACAAAAGGAGTATAGTGCAGTTAAGGTAAAAATGGGAGTCACTTCTAGAGTATCGGTGATGATACGACTCATCCTCGGACCTTGTTGTAATAGGCATCCCAAGTCCAACCAGGACTAGGGACCGCCTCCCTATTACACAACCCATCCATCTTTATCCAGCCTTTGATGGGATGAATTTTGAACATATAACCAGATAGCGTAAATGTTCTCATCACAACTCTAGGATAGGGTCACAACTGTGACCAACCCAACCGAGACCAACCGCACTAAACCAAACTATTGGCCATAAACCAAGCCATAACCAAAATAAGTCAGACAAAATTTAATATAATAATCAATCCCAAAATATTATACGATGGAAAAGTAAGAAATCATGTGATGCGGTGTCCGCCCACTAGCCTATTCCAATGCCAAGGCTAACACCAATACCAATCCCCCCTCCATACCAACCCCCAGAAGTACCACAAACCTCTATCCAAAAGAGTAAACAAATTCGGTTGAGACATGCCCCCAACCATGGCCAAAACCGATATCCAAAGTAAAAAAAAGTGTCTAAAGAAATACATCACATAAAATGATGTCTTCTGAAAGGATGGAAGCTCACCACTTCTGTCCAAATGCTGATATTGAATTTGCATGCTAAATAAGAGGAGTAGAATGGCCAATTCCAGCATAACGTGGGTATACAGCCGCCAGTACACGGGGTTAGTGAGTGACCGCTAGCATGAATCTCAGAATAAAGATAAGATAGTGCCAATTATAAAACCAAGTAAAACAATCTATAATGCATACAACCATACATATATAAGTGTCAGGACAGTGAATCGGGTTTAGCATGCATTTCCTTTACTTGGGCTTTGTAGCTTGGCCGTCCTTAACCACCAATGGGTGATACGGGGTTGAGCTCCCCCTGCTGAAAAGGCCCCAGTGCATATGGGCACGTCCATGGAATGACTAGTACATTCTCTAATAGTGTGGCATCATGCACATGGTCCATTAAGACTAATCCTCATATCAGGAAATATGAGTTTCTAGTCCTCCCCCCCCTCCGAGACTGCCACCTTCCATGGCTTGGAAACACACCTCTCCATTAATGCCCAATTAAAACTGTTTCCACATAACCAACCAAATCCATTTGCTATTTTATTAACCAAGGCCAATATTAGTTATATCGTCATACCACCACTTACTTGCAAGTAATATCCATAGCCAAACAATTTAGGTTAGTATTACTTTCAAGTGCCCTTCCATATACCAAATTAAATCACTTGGGAGACTTCTATGTTCTCCACAAGAACAACCATTTAGCCTTTAACCTTTTCCAACAATTTAAACCATGCAAAGTTCATTTACCAAGATTAAAACATGCAAGAGTTCCATTGAAAGAAGTCAATGCAGTAAACATATCTTTATAAGTATTTTATCAAAAACCTTGAGGGTATAATATAACCAAAACCAATTCCAAAGACCACTAAACCATTACCATGCAATCCAATTGTTCAAAACCACTATTAATGTATATAAAAGAATAGTTAAAACCTTAGGGAACTATAACAAGTATCAAAACACCCAAATAATGGTTGAAAGCCATAATCATGAAATAGAAAAACCATGAAAACAATCATATAAATCATGACTTTAGTTGAAATTACAATGAGGGAAAAGAATCATGCCTTATACCAAAGAATTGATGAAAATAAATCACCAAAGGAAGCCCCCAAAGTAATCCTCAAGATGAAACCCTAGTCGTCTTGCCCCAAAAGCTCTTGAGAGAATTATGATATATTTTAGAATAGTTTCTAAGGGTTAATGAATAGAATAATAGGTTAAATAACCTCCTAAGTGTATTAGAAGTCATGGGTCCTAATTAGGGTAAGTAGGGAAATGTCGAAAATTCCACCACTTAAGTCCCTTAAAATCTCGTCACAGGGATAGGACTCACCCATACGAGTCGTACTCTCCCAATGTGATTGATATCCACCACCCATATCCAAGCCTCAACCTTGGATTACACACTTTCCAGTATATGACTCATCTTACCAAGTCATATCCATAACATACCCGTAACCCTACCAAGTCATATCCTACGATCTATACTCGTGACCTTATCTCTGGCAGAATGAAATACCGGGAGGATCAAATATTATCCACCATACGAGTCCCTGATACGACTTGTACCAAGCCCTACCATTCATACCCCTAAGTCATACCTATTCCAGTGACAAAAACCATCCCACCAACTAACACTGGTTAGCACACGACAAGACCATACCACTCATACCTCTGAGTTGTATAGTGTCCAGAGAATAAAATTCCAGAAATTTTCTATGGGTCAAAACCTGGGATATTTTAGTCTCCCCTACTAGGATCATTCATCCTCAAATGAAGGACAAAGTCGGGGTAACCACACACAGAGTCATTTGTATTATGAAACATCCTTTTAACAAAGTTAGAAAACAAAAGGGAAAAAATGTTAATCTTTCCTCTAACAAACTTAGAAAAAAATGTGTTAAAGACATATACCTTATGCACGAATCCAAGGAGCAGAAAATAAATGCAGATATTTGGACTTTATGTCCTCTTCCGCTTCCCAAGTAGCTTCTTCCACCATATGGTTCCACCATAGACCCCTAACCAAAGCTACATCCTTGGTCCGCAACCAATGAACTTGCCTATCTAATATCTCAACTGGGACCTCTTCATAAGACAGAGAATCTAAAATACCCAATCCTTCCAAAGGAACAACCAAAGAAGGATCACCAATGTACTTTCTCAACATAGAAACATGAAAGACCGGATGAACCAAACTCAAGTTGGATGGAAACTCCAGCTTATATGCAACATTGCCAACTTGCCGTAAAATCACATGAGGACCAACAAACTGAGGACTGAGTTTTCTCGTCTTACCAAACCACACCACTCCTGTAGCACCCCGATTTGCTAAACCAGAATGCTACATGATGCTCATGACCCCGAGGGACTATAAGCTAACCCATGACTAATATCTGTACCTGTATACTGCAAATCATGATATAATAATGCGGAATACATAGAACTATAAGGCCATAAGGTTCAACTGAATACAATCATGTGGGTGAAAATACCCAAAACAACTCACATAAATCTGAAAGCCTCTAAACTATCTGAATAAGGAGTTGAAGGAACATGTCTCCAACTAACTCTGTAAAACTGAACTGAAGAAATAAATAAATGAATAAAATCATATTGTCCTCGAATCAATGAGGACTCACTGTGTCTCTGCGACTGGAATGCTACCGCTACTGCTGGGTTAGAGCTTGTGTCTCAGAACCTATGGTGTAACATGAAAAAAAAGAACCATAGTGCAAATGCGTCAGTACAATTGGAGAACTGAGTATACGAGGAAGGTAGGCTGAACATAAAGGGTTTCATGCATGAACAACACTGACTGACTAATATAAACATGGTAGTGCAAACACACATATATAGAAACTGAGACTGTGAATACGTGATATCATGACCTGTAAGCTAATACATGGTTTACTGATAACTGTCATGACTAATACTATAACTGATAATATGGATGACTGTATCTGACAGTCCTGTATATACTGAAATTTGAAGAACATCCTGAGTTCTTTTACTGAGACTGATACTGAAATTGTGGGAAGTAGTGTTTAACTGACATGCCCCATGTATGCTGTTATGGCTAAGCTTGGGTCCAATCTCTGCCCCGACTGGAGGGGTGTCAATACCGTGCCATGGGTAAGGATAGCCTATAACTGACTCTTATCTGGCGGGTACTCAATGAGAACGGTGTGAACCCTAAAACAACGGTTTAAGCCACTTCTTCAACCCTAATCTGACGGGTTAAGATGTCTCAACCTACACTGGCTACGTAGTTCTGGAACACAAGGATGACTACTAAGAATCACACCCTGAACTAGCGGGTGAGTTCCCATCCTTGGGTTCACTCGGTGCTAATCTCTACTCCCATATGCAGGGACTGGACATGAATAACTGACTGTGCATAACATAATCTTACTGAATTCCGTTGACTGGCGGAATGTTACTAATATCTGACAACTGACTAAGATCATGAGGTTTTCCTAAGTCACATGACTGACTGAAGTTTATGGAATCATAGCTTGAGTTCGGATATTGTGAAACATGACATGGCTGGCACACAGCTATAGTTTTCGGGTACAAGTACCCCCAGGACTCAATGGAAGAAAACTGACACACATGACTGACTTGATCATAAGAGTAGAGTCCATAATTTATAATATCATAAGTAGGGATCTCATACTAAGCATGGTTATCAACAATGTATTGCATGGAAAGATTTCATATCACATGGAAGTACTTGCACAATCTTAATATCATGTTCATTGCATTATCATATTGGCAACATATACCAATAGCATGGAAGTTCATGTGGATTGCATGGTTATCATACATCTTGTTCATAAGTAGGATTTGCAAGTAAACATAGCATAATTTCATAAGAATAGTTCATGAGTATTCCAACAACATTTAAAAGGTACATTATCAACATAGAAGTCATTGGAACGTAAGGGCATCTCATGAATCCTTTACTTAGTCACAATTTAGCTATATTACATGATTTTTAGTTTCTTAGGCATTTTATCAAACACCTTACATGCACATCTTAAGCATAGGTGAAATCATCAAATTATACATCATGAACAACCAAATTTACATGTTTCCAACTCATATGATATCATGAAATTCAAAAAATCATATAAAGATTCCATCTTGGGAATCACCCAATATCAACAACATGATTTCTATATTGTTGGGTATTGATGATCATGTTGTTGATATTGG
>NC_061117.1:91794307-91914023 GCF_002878395.1 Capsicum annuum | reverse complement strand
TATCAACATAGAAGTCATTGGAACGTAAGGGCATCTCATGAATCCTTTACTTAGTCACAATTTAGCTATATTACATGATTTTTAGTTTCTTAGGCATTTTATCAAACACCTTACATGCACATCTTAAGCATAGGTGAAATCATCAAATTATACATCATGAACAACCAAATTTACATGTTTCCAACTCATATGATATCATGAAATTCAAAAAATCATATAAAGATTCCATCTTGGGAATCACCCAATATCAACAACATGATCATCAATACCCAACAATATAGAAATCATACTTATAATAAAAAAGAGGGTTTTTGAGCTTTATGGATGAAAGGGATCCATAAATTAACTCACGCATACCTTAGAAGGAAGATTCTTGAGCTTTACGCAACCCTAGTTGTTTTCCTCTTTTAGTGCTCTTGGATGATGAGCTTTGAGATGATAATAAGGTTGTAATATTTTAGAAGCTATATATTTTGTAGGGTTAAGTTTAGGGACGTGTAAGGAGTGTTAAAAGACTTAATTACCCTTAAAATAACTCAAAACGGAGTGTTTTTGGCACCTGGAATTGACTTAGGCGGCGCCTAAGTGATTGCCTAAGCTAGGTTGGGCGGCGCCTAACCAATCGCCTATCCTTACTGTCTCTCACGAAAATGGGCATAATTTTTTGTTCGGGTATTAGATTAAGGCAAAATTGGTATCGTTGGAAAGCTAATTCGATTCTCTACAATTTGGTGGGTCTAAATCAGCCAAAATACCATATTAACATCAAGTTATACTCATTCAAAGATGACCCTTGCAAAATCGAACACTAAAACTTGATGGATTCAAAAACTCTTAGCTTGTATTACCTTAAGATACTCATATGAACATGCTTAATGCATCATAAGCTATCCTATCACTAGGATATTCATTTTAAGTCATGTACTCAAGTATGAATCACAAGATAGGAGATTTCATATGTAGGAAAACTTATTCACTTCCTAGCTTAGAAACATGCGGGGTATTACAACTCCCTTCAAGGGAGACACTTTGAGGAACACCTTATCCCCGACATCAAACTCTAAGTCTCTGCGCGTAACATCTGTATAGGATTTTTAGCGACCTTGGGAAGCTTTAATCCTATCCTAAATTACCTTCAAATTCCCCATCGCTTGATAAACCAAATTTGGGCTAGACATGTCTGCATCCCCAAGCTCAAACCAACCAATAGGAAATCTACACCTCTTACCATACAATGCCTTAAAAGGAGCCATATTACTACTAAAATGGTAGCTATTATTGTAAGCAAACTCCACCAAAGGTAGACGCTCAACCCAATTGCCATCATAATCAATCACACAGGCCCGAAGCATATCCTCCAATGTCTGAATAGTTCTCTCCGCTTGCCCATCCAATTATGGATGAAAAGCAGTACTCTAGCTAACCTTAGTCCCCAACCCTTTCTTGAAAGACTGCCAGAAATGAGATGTTACTATGTACCACAATTAGAAATAATTGAGATAGGTACCCCATGAAGCTTCACAATCTCCTAAAGATACATCTTTGCATAATCCTCCGCCGAAAAGGTAGTCCGCACTAGCAAGAAGTGCGCAGATTTAGTCATCCTATCCATGATAACCCAAATCAAATTAAATTGGTTTCGAGATCAAGGAAGACCGGTAACAAAATCCATATTGATCATCTCCCACTTCCATTCGGGCAACTCAATTTCTTAATACAACCTACCAGGCCTCATGTGCTCAACCTTAACTTGTTGATACACCATGTATTTGTCCACGAAATCAACCACATCTCTCTTCATACTATTCTATAATAGACCTTCTTGAGATCATGATATATCTTTATCGAGCTAGGATGAACAAGATCACGCGACTCATGTGCCTCAGCAAAAACCCTTTTCCATAACCCATCGACATCACGAACAAACAACCTCCCTTGGTACTTAAAGTACCATCACCACTAATCTCAAACACCGTTAACATTTGCCCACAAACATCGCTCTTCAGTTTCATCAAGACAGGATCCAGCGCTTGCTTCTCCTTAATATCTGTACCAAGAGACAATCAAACCACCTCTTACACCATCACACTACCATCCTTAGAGTCTAAGAGACGAACCCTAATATTAGCAAAGCGATGAATATTCTTCATTAATTCCTTCTTTCCTTCCTCCACATAAGCCAGACTACCCATGGATAACCTGCTAAGAGCATAAACAACCACATTAGCTTTACTTGGGTGGTTGTGAAGACTCATATCATAACCCTTAAGAAGCTCAAGCCTTCTCGTTTGCCTGAGATTTAGCTCTTTCTGAGTGAACACGTGTTGAAGACTCTCGTGATCAGAAATGATATCCACGTGAACACTATACAGATAAAACCACCATATTTTTAAAGAAAACACAACTGCCAACAACTCCAAATCATGAGTAGGATAATTTCTCTCATGTACCTTCAACTACCTTGAAGCATAGGAAATCACCTTCCAATGCTACATCAAAATACAACTAAGCCCTACCCAAGATGAATCACAAAAAGCAACAAACCCATTTTTTTTCCGACAAAGTTAGGATTGGAGCCGAAGTCAACTTATCCTTCAACTTCTCCAAGCAAACGTCAGAAGCATCCAACCAAGAAAAATTAACCTTCTTCTGAGTGAACTTAGTCAAAGGAGTAGCTATTAAATAAAGCTTTCTACAAACCTCTAGTGACACCTAACTAAACCCAAGAAGCTCTAACTATTAGAAGGAGTCTTAGGCCTAGGCCACCTCTTCACCACAATAACTTTTTACGTATCTACCATGATCTCTTCAAAAGAAATTATATGAACCAAGTAAGTCACAGTGTTCAACCAAAACTCACACTTAGAGAACTAGGCATACAATTGTTGTTTCTTTAAGGTCTATAACACCATATGGAGGTGATTGATTAGCATGATCCACCTTACTCTTCGAATAAACCAGGATGTCATCAATAAACACATGGACGAAGAGATCCAAATACTTCCTGAGCACACTATTCATCAAGTCCATAAATGTTATCGGATCATCAGTCAACCTAAATAACATTACCAAGAACTCAAAATGCCCATACTAAGTAAAAATATCCATCTTACGAATATCCACCTCCCTAATCTTAAGTTGATGGTACCCAAACTGAAGATCTATCTTAAAGAAGAACTTAGAACCTTGTAACTCTTCAAACAAGTCATCTATCAGGGGAAGAGGATGCTTTTTCTAGACCATTACCTTGTTCAAATGCCTGCAGTCAATACACATCTGAAGGGAACCATCTTTCTTGCGCACAAACAACACCAGTGTACCCCAAGGAGAAATGCTAGGTTGAATAAACCCCATGTCCAAAAGATCCTTAAGTTGATCCTTGAGTTCTCTTAACTCAGTCGGAGCTGTTCTATATAGAGGAATAAAAATTAGATAAGTTTCTGAAAGCAAATCAATACCAAACTCTATTTCCTTATCTGGAGGAACACTAGGAAGATCATCCAAAAATACCTATGGAAACTCATCAACCATAGGGACCAAAGACAAAAAAGGACCTTTCAAGTTAGAATCTATAACTCAAATCAAATGATAAAGACAACCATTGGAAATTAACCTCTGGGATCAAAGATAAGAAATAAACATCCCCCTAGGAGCTAAGAAAATAGCTTCCAATTTTATAATCGGTTAACTAGGGAACTTAAACATAACCTTATGATTCCGATAATCAAAGGATAGGTAACAAGAATCCAACTAATCATACCCAAAATTATATCAAAATCTACCATATCTAACTTAAACTGATCTGCCAGGGTCTGCTTGCTACCAACAGACACTACACACCCCTTATAGATTCTCTTAACAATAATCGAGTCACATACTAGGCCAGAAATACAAAAAGGATCAAAAATAACTTCTGGATCAAAATCAAAAGACACAACCACATATGGATTCACATAAGAAAGAGTCCCTAGGATTAAGAAAATAATATACATCATGAGAAAAAAGTTGTAACGTACCAGTAACGACATCAGGTGATGCCTCAGATTCCTATTAGGATCCCAAAACATACAATCTGTTTTGACAAACACTAGAACTATGAGTAGTGAAAGAAGCAGATGCCCCACTACCAGGAGCAGGCGTAGGAGATGGAGCCACATGAATCTTATTTTCCCCATAACAACTTTGTTAACTGGATAATCACTGAGTTGATGGACTACCTGGCCATACTTGAAGAATTTGTACCCTCCTTCCTTGTAATAAACCCAATAAGGACGACCACAAAATTGATATGGAGGACATGAAAAAACTAACTGACCTCTACTTGCTTGAGATTAGGCAACTCGTGCTCGAGAATTATCACCGCCTTGATGACGCATGTCTCCTAACTGGTAAGAAGCACTAGTAGAAAAGGAACCAGAACTCTCCCACCACTTTTTATGCCACCATCTCTACCATCCAAAGACGAGCACCTCCCTAATAAAAAAAACCTGCTCCTCTTTCACTGCCTACCCCTAAACTCCCCCTACCTCCTCTTCTCATTCTCAACTTTCTGCATATGAATATTCAACTAAGAAATGTCCATAATTTTAGTCAGCAAAGCAATCTTGCTCTCTAGAATCAGATCTCTATTCAACCCAGAAGCAAACTTCCTTATTCTCCATCGTATATCAGCCACTAAGTTAGGAGAATACCTTGATAGCTGATAAAACTTCAATGAATATTCCTTTACTAACATCCTCCCCTCCCTGAGGTTTACAAACTCCTCCATCTTAGCTTTCCTCAACTCTTGAGGAAAGAACCAATAAAAAAAGGCAATAGAAAAAGTATTCCACAACCCATTCTCTTCCATATGATCTCTATCCATGTCCCACTCCTCATAACATTGATAAGCTTCTCTGAGATGATAAGCTAAAAATTTAACCCCCTCTACATTAGTAGCCTACATCACCCAAAAAATCTTTTCCATCTCATCCAAGAAGCCTTTGGATCCTTCACTACCTTTACTCTAGTAAAAGTTAGAGGAACCATCTTCATAAATTGACCAACCCTTGTGGCCTCAGTAGATAAAGCACTAGCCGCACCTCGCTCAGCCTGAGCAGCAACTAGTTCGACAATAACATGATAGACTAAATAAAATTCTACATTCGTCATGTTGTCCTGAGGGACCTGAGGAGAACTAGATAAAATAGGAGAAACTCCAACACCATCAGGAATAGGACAATGAGATCAAAGATTTACTCCAAACGTAGGACGTACCTCTTTAGCATTATCCCCTGATGGGACGGAAGAATTTCCTTATGTTCTAGATCTAGGAGGCCTGATTTGAAAGATGAACAAATACAGATTAGATAGGATTCTGAGATTGAGAACTCAAGCTTGAAGATAGAATACCAAGAAAGTGAGATATTCCTAAATTCCTTATAGCCTTTTCCTTATAAGTGTGGCGTGCTTCACACCCCTAAAACAGACTCTATTCAATATGGTTTTATGGACTACCAAGTGACCATGAACCTTGGCTCTGATACCAACTTGAAATGACCCAAACTCGGTCCTTGTTATAATGGACATCCCAAGTATAACCAAGACTGGGGACCACCCCCTGTTGCGCAACCCATCCATCTTTATTATGCCTTTAATGGGCTAAATTTCAAACATATAACTAGATAGCGTAAATGTTTTCATTAAGACTCTAGGATAGGCTCTCAACTAAGACCGACCCAATTGAGTTCAACCACACAAAACCAAACCATATGCCATAAACCAGGCCAGAACCAAATAACTTAGAAAAACTTTAAGATAATAATCAATCCCAAAATGTAATATGAGGGAATAGTGAGAAATCCTGTGATGTGGTGTCAGCCCACCAGCCTATTCCAAAGCAAAGGCCAACACCAATACCGATCCCACCCATACCAACCCCCAAAAATACCATAAAGCCTCTATCTAAAAGGGTAAATAAATTTGATTGAGACCTTCCCCCAACCATGGCCAAAACCAATATCCAAAGTAAAAGAAAAGTGTCTAAAGAAATCCATAACATAAAATAATGTCTTCCAAAAGGATGGAAGCTCACCACTTTAGTCCAAATGCTGATATCAAATTCCCGTACTAAATAAAAGGAGTATAATGATCAATTCCTACATAGCGTGGGTATACAACTACCAGTAGACGGGGTTAGCAAGTGACTGCTAACATAAAACCATCCATAATGCATACAACTATACATACGTAAGTGCCTAGTAAGGGAATTGGGTTTAGCATGTATTGAAAACCTTTACCTGGGCTGTGTAGCTTGGCTATCCTAAACCATCTAAGGGCGATATGGGTTCAGCTCCCCTACTAAAAGGGCCCTAGTGCATGTATTTGTACGATCAGGGAAGTATCCCATGGGATGACTAGTACATCCCCTAATAGTGTGACATCATGCACACAGTCTACTAAGACCAATCCTCATATCGGCAAATAAGGGCTTTGCTACACACCCCGCCATTAATGCCTAATTAAAACCATTTCTAAATAACCAACCAAAACCATTTACCATTTTATTAACCAAGGTCAATATTAGTGGTACCGTTATACCACCCCTTACTTGCAAGCAATAACCATAGCAAAAGTATTTAGGTTAAGTGGACTTTCAAGTGCCCTTTCATATACCATATTAAACCACTTGGGAGAATTCCATGTTCTCCACAAGCATAGCAATTTAGACTTTAGCTTTTCAAACCATTTAAACCATGCAAAGTTTCTTTACCAAGTTTAAAACATGTAAGAGTTCCGTTGAAAGAAGTCAATGCAATTTTATAAGTATTTTATCAAAAGCCTTGGGGGCATACTATAACCAAAACCAATTCCAAAGACCTTTACACCATTACAATGCAATTCAATTGTCCAAAACCACCATTAATTTATATAAATGCATAATTAATACCATAGGTAACACTACAAGAAATAACACCTTTAGAGGCAACAAAAGTCGTCGCTAAATCTCTAAAAGTCGTGGTAAAAGACATTTAGTGGCGACTGGGGGGTCATTGGTATTACGACCATAACTAAAGGTTATTTGTGGTGACATAAATGAGTCGCCACTAAATGAAAGAATTTAGTAGCGAACCTAGGTCACCACAGAAAATGACTAGAGGTGACTTTACGTTGCTACAATAGGCAATTTCAATATTGAGGAAATACACCTTTAGCGGCAACTTATAATCACCACTAATATTAATTTTTTGAAAAAAAAATTAATACACCTTTAGCGGCAACTTATAGTCACCACTAATATTAATATTTTTGAAAAAAAAAATAATATAAATTTATTGTAAAATTATTTCTTAATACAAAATTTAATGTCTTCAGACTCCTAATCAATAATTCTCCATCATTTAAAGAACCTTTCCCTGTAAAGAACAAAGTAAATTGTCATTTCAATACCTTGAAATTTAGCAAGAAAAGATTTGATCACAACAATAGAATAAATTCATGCTAACTAGCATGTTAATATAAATGTATTACAAGTTTCTTACTCATATCTACACCATACACATGGATAGACACACCCAATGTTGCAAGAATTCCTCAAACAAAAGATAAATAACAAAACAGTTTCTTATCAAATATTAGGTAGTGAAGGCCCGTGCTAGCATGGGCCGAACGTTGGAACATTTTTCTTACTTACATGGCATATATATTTTACAGTTTTTACATGTAGAAATTATATGGCTAGCAAGTGTTATCTTGTTTACATCCATCACTATATTATTTACCTCAGACATCTACCATGCTATACTATTTATATGTTGAAAATGATGTTGTTTGTAGCTTCTTAGCAACACTTACCAAAAAATAGAAGCAAGAGACTATAGACAAATGAGATTCTCAACCAAATTTAGTAAGTCTACTGCTTAACACATACAAGAATCTAATGTATCTACCAATGTCACCTAAATTGAACATTGCCTTCTACAAAAACATGCTAATGAAAATATTTATAATGTAGATCCACATTCTCTCCATTTCCATTGTGTTTTATCATTTCTCAAAGTCTGCAGGGAGAAACATTTCACTTTGACCAAGTTGTAGTAACAATCAAGGTGTGTAAGCATCACCAAGTTGAAAGGACAATTAAGGTGTATAAGCATCAAGCTACTAAACATTCCAAGGAGATAAATAGCGGACTAACAAACATCATCTCTATTTCTTCCAACATTGCATGTGGTTAAGTATTTTCAAAAGAATCCAACCATTTTATCTAGAAAAGATTCACATATTTGTAGCTTTAGAAACATGAAAAGAAACATCAACATGGCCAAAAACATATGGCCTCAGAGTGTACTGATGTTTAGAAATGATGCACAAATACTATTTGGTCTTGAGCTCTTAGCACATGTTAATATGATAAAATTTGTAAATTAGGTCAACTTGTAGACTATTAATGTTTCCCTAATACTTCGTGTCATGGAACACAAATAAATTAGTAATCTGAAGCAAATTTTTAACATGCCCTTGTATTAGGGAAGTGAAGCAATTTGTATTTAGCAATATTTTAAAAAAATAAATAAGCAAGAAGCAACAATCATATTCAACCATAATAAAGATGATGAAGCCTCATTTAATACTCCAGTTCTACTATACCAAAACATATGAAAAGTCAGCATTGTCGTTAAGATTATATCTAACATAAGTAAAATAAGTGACAAACCCTGAAAAACTCATCTCGATCAAGTAAGCTGGTAGCAGATACAGGCAACTGCAAGTGTACAAGTAAAGAAATATTGAAGCATCACAAGGGTATGATTTGAATACAAAAAACTTTAGGAAATAGCAAAATATTTAGCTAATCTTGATATCAAAACCACTCAATAGAACAGAACAGTCAAAGAAGACTATCAACTTAGCCAATCTCAATTGAAACCTATATGATAAAAAGGAAAAAGGATTAACAGAAGTAAATAGAGGAAAATATTAGACAAACATGAAAACAAAAATAGAAAAAGACTAACCATAACGGAAAGTATTATTCTCAAATAAACCATAAGGTGCTGCACAAAACTATACCCCATTCTTTTACTTTAAATTATCTCCATAGTAAAAATATCTAGAAGATATAAACAACTTCTTAACTAAATAAATTAGGAACAGTTTGTTTAGCTAAACTACAATATCATGTTACCCATGGAAACATATTGGAAGACATCCAAGGAGCTAAAATAACTCAATTATAATGTTAATGCTAGCTAACAACCAACAAAAAGTTTCAGGTAAGCTTTGGCTGCACAATTGAAGATCAGAATTCAAATATCAATTTACATAAAATCAATCAAGCTAAAAAATGAAAAAATTTCAATCAATGGAATCAATTATTCAAATTATCAGAGAAGGAAAAATATATTACTAAGACATTTAGAGTGAAACCTAATACGAAATTGGATGAATCAAAAAATCACAATCAACTATTACTAATTTCAAATTTAATAATTTATCAAAGAAAAGAACGAGAAGAAGATAACAATGTTAATTTGGGACACAAAATTAAATTGGGTACAAACCTGGATGGATTTACGGGTTTCATCAACGATGAGTGGAAATTATGGTTGTTGAGAAGTGGACCAGTGGTGGTCCTTTGGGCTGGCAGCTCTTGTTGCTTTTGCTTTTTCCATCAGTGGATGAGGCATCTAACGGGGACTGGATCGGCAACAGAGTTACCCATTTTTTTGGTAAAGGATGGGGGCTATGTGGAGGGGCAGCGGCGGCGTTGTTTGAGGGTTGCTAGTGGTGCAGGGCTTGGTCGAAGAAGGCTTCATTTAGGCTCACAACATGGGATGCTAGTGGCACGTAGCTCGCTGGAGCATGGGTTTTTTGGTGGTTTTAAGAAGAAAGAGAGAGAGATATGGGAAAGAGAAACGGTGCCGGTGTTGGGTGGTTGATCGATAGCGGTTCGCCGATGACAGTGATACATCTGTTGTGGTGAAAGAGAAAGAGTATGGGGAGGAGAGAGGCGGCTACTTTGCTATTGTTGAAAATAGGATTAGGTTTTAGGTTTTGTTTAAAGAAGAGAGTGAGAGATTTGATCTCAGCCATTAGATCAATTTTGATCTAATGGCTGAGATTAAAAGGGTTTAAAAGATGGTCCAAAAATTGTAACTTAATTTGAATTTTAAAAAGTATCATGCTTTGAATATTTTTGTATATTGTCCTGTGTCTTGAAATAGAGGTCTATATGAAACAGCCTCTCTACTTCTTTCGAGGTAGTGGTATGGACTGCGTACATTTTACCCTCCCCAGATCCCACTAGGTGGGAATATACTGGGTTTGTTGCTGTTATTGTAAAAAATGATACTAAAAAAGTAATAGAATAATTTGTACATTTTTAAATCATGAATGTATATTGTCTATATATAAAATATATATCCAAAATATATTTACAAATAACTTAATTTATTTTTTTAAGAGAAAAACAATACAAAATGAAAATTTGAACTTTTGATTTGGTTTACTTTTAAACTTTTTGGGCCTTTAATTTATATAACTAATTATTCTATATTATTATTTTGTAACTCTAAATATGTCACTATTAGTAGCGATTTTAATGGTCGCCCCAACTTTATACCTTTTGTGGCGACCTATGCACAGTCGCCATTAAATATGTCACTATTAGTGGCGACTTTAACGGTCGGCACTAATTCTTATACCTTTTCTGGAGACCTACGCATAGTTGCAACTAAATATGTCACTATTAGTGGCACCTTTAACGGTCTCCCCTAATCTTATACCTTTTGTGGTGACCTGCGCATAGGTGCCACTAAATATGTCACTATTAGTGGCAACTTTAACGATCGCCCCTAAATCTTATATCTTTTGTGGTGATCTATTCATAATTGCCACTAAATATGTCACTATTAGTGGCGACTTTAACAGTTGCCACTAATTCTTAGACCTTTTGTGGCGACCTTTATATGTTGCCACAGAAATGCTAGCTTTTGTGGCAACTTTTTTTGTCGCCACTGAAAGTCATCACAAAAACTGTATTTCTTGTAGTGTAACTATAACCAAGCATTTAATATCAAAACCCCCAAATAATAGTTGAAAACCATAATCATGAAATAGTAAAACCATGAAAAAAATAATATAACCCATGATATTGATTAAAATTACAATGAAGGAAGAGATTCATGCCTTATATCGAAGAATTGATGGAAAAAATCACCAAAGCAAGCCCCAACACAATCCTCAAGATGAAACCCTAACCTTCTTTCCCCAAAAGCTCTTGAGAGAATTATGAGATATTTTGGAATAGTTTATAAATGTTCATGAATAGAATAATAGGGTAAAATAACCTCCTAAGTGTACTAGAAGTCGTGGGTCCTAAACTTAGGGTAAGTAGGGAAATGTCCAAAATATCCCTACTTAAGTCCCTTAAAATCCCACGAAAGGGATATGACTGACCCATACGAGTCGTACCCTCCCAATATGATTGGTACCCACCACTCATATCCAAGCCTCAACTTTGGATCAGATATTATCCAGTATACGACTCATCCAACCAAGTTATCTCCATAGTATACGATCTGTACCCATGACCCGTATCCCTGGCAGAATGAAATACCAAGAGGATCAAATGTTGTCCACCATATGAGTCCTTGATACGACTCGTACCAAGCCTTACGACTCATACCTCTAAGTCATACCCATTCCAGTGACCAAAACCATCCCACCAACTAACATTAGTTAGCATACGATAAGACCATACCACTCGTACCCCAACATATGGCTCATACCCATGAGTCGTATTGGGTTTAGTGAACAGAATTCTAGGAAATTTTCTAAGGGTCAAAACCCAAAATATTTTAAGTAATTATTAAATTATTATTCTTTGAAGTCTTTTGTATCCTTACTTATTGTATTTTATGTAGAGTGGTTTCGGGAAAATAACTTTTCCTATGTTTGAAGAGCTACTTGAGGTAGTAACTAAGCTTTATGTCATTGTGATCATTGGGTCATAAAAGTGCATTGTCTCATGGTACGAGGTAATGTTGCCTGAGGATAAGCAAGGCTTTAAGTTGGGGGTGTTGATGAGCGATGAATTTACCACTCATTTTCACTCAACATTCATGCACATTGCCATGATTTAAATGTATAAATGAGACACATTTTGTTCTGAAATGCACTAATATCCATATTTTGCAGGCACATAGGTAATAGGAAGAAAATATGTGGATACAATCTGAAAAAGAACAAAAGAATAAAAGAAATATAGTTTGAAGACCTGGAGCAGAACATAGCCTTAGTTACAACGATCATGGTATGAGCGCTGCGATCGTGGACAGTCAAGGAGGTTAGCAACCATAATCACAAGGATCTACCCATGATCACAGTACCTGCGAATGTGGACAACTCTTTCAATCGTGGTTTAGCAGAAAAATTTCCAAGGGCAAAGATGTAAATGCATACACCTATTCCTAAATTTTCTCTTAAGAGCCTCAAACCCTACCTCTTTGAGCTATTAATCTATTCCAAGTTATTAAAAATTTGTCTACTTCTTTGTTTCAATTTTTGGAACACTTCTGTTGTATTAATTTTGGGTGAAAAATACATTGGAGCATCTTCCAAGTGGAGGATTAGTAAACTCCAATTGAAGATTTTTTAAAGTTTGAAGTTTGAAGTAACATTCACTTAGTCTTTCACAAATCAAATCAATGGAGATTTTGGGTATATCTTATTTACTATTCTTATGTGTAGCTAGTTCTTCCTCTTAGGATTATGTTAGAATAAGGTGGAAATTGTGTATGAGTTGTGATTTATTTGTGTATATGATATCTTGTTGATGATGGGTTCTACTATCTCTTGACTAAATTGGTTGGGATTGGTCGGTGAAAGCCACAAATATCGAATTGGGTTTGTGGGTGAAAACCCCAAGCTCTTGAAATCTCAAAGCATCCTCGAAAAAGGTGTTTAGGTGAACTTTTGGAATGACGGGTATGGGAACCAAGGCAATAGTAGACAATTATTGGGTTTAGTTTGCTAATTTTCACTATCTTAAATATAAGGGTGATTATGAGGTTGACTATACCTTGGGTATTATCCAAGAAATAAGGATACCCAATTGAGGTGTTGGGTGGATTTAGCTGACACACTCTTTAGGTACTCAAAAGGGTCAATGAGTGTCAATTTAGCTGACACACTCTTTTGACAAACAAGCCTCAAGGACTTTCAACCTAGCCTACCACATCACCAAATTTTAGAATTTGCATCAAATCATCACACCCTGTGCATAAGTTGCCCCTAAGGTAGCATAATCCCAAGATCCATTCCTAATTGATTATACATTAATTATTCATAGCCCCAATTAGTCCTTTAAAAGTCCATTAATAAATATTAGCTTTGACACTCAATAAAACCCCCAACTTCTACATATTTGTATTCTAGGTTTGAATTTAGCAAGTTTCCTTTATTTAGAGCAAATTTGATTGCCACTGATATTTTTCCTCATAGATTCGACCCCGAATCAAAGTTGAGTAAATATATTGACAATGATCGCCTTGTACTTAAATTAACATGTTAGTTAGGCATTATCATATATATTTATCCAATACTGAATGAAGTAGATGGATGATGATGACTATTGGAAATCATAGATTAGGACCAAGCTAGTGTATAGGGATATTCTCAAATCTCCTAGTGTCCCTTTTTTTAGAAGCCATCATGATGGAGAAGAAAGGTTGTCGTAGATCCTTTCTTTGTAAGCTGTTGAGGTAGAGGAGGTATATACACTAGGTTCATTATGGAACTTAGATTGGTTATGGTATTTTGGACTTACTTCACATTTATTTATGCATATAGTCTATCTCCAGTATGTTGTTTAATGCTTATCTCTATTAGCCTTATGGGGAGTTGCATAGGTATAGGCTATGATTACTATTTGTAGAGTGTTAATGAAACATTCTGGGTTTATAGGTCCTTGGTTAGGTATTATTTGTCTACATTAGCTAGTTATTTTATTGTTGTTATTATGGTTTGTTTGTGGTAGGCTGATTATTGATTATTACTGAGGTTTGAGGTATGATTTTGACCCCCCTTTCTGGTGTGGTTATTTACATTATTGATAGTGTATTCATGGTTATACTTTTTGACTATAGGTCCTGATCTTGTTAGGATTAACTTTCCTACTTGGTTAGGACTTCTAGAAGAGGTTAGGTTGGCTACCTTAGGTTGTACCATTAGGTTAATGTTATATACCTATACCTATATATTATATATACATATATATAGCGATGGTATTACCGTAAATCCCTCTCTTACCTTATTTATTCATATTGTATATGTATTTCGTGGCCTTGCATACCACTATATATCCTTTCTCTACTCTTTACTTGTACTTCAGCTAATGATATACAATATAGTGCTTTAGTTCCTGAATACAACTAGAATAGGTTAGTTTATCTTTATTGCCTCTCTATCTTTATTATTTTAGCTTCCTAGATAGTTCCCTGTAGTTTATATTCAAACTTGGTATGTAATCTATATATGCATTATCTTTGGAGCTCAGTCGGTAGTTGCCTACTGATGAACATGATTTGGTACACATACTACACATTTTTAGCCTACAGGTCATAGTACGGTTCTCATAGTTGTTGTGTGCATCTTGCAATGAAACTATTGATCCGAGATTTGGGGTGAGCTCCCGGCCTTCAAAGTATTACTTTCTCTCTCTTATGGTTTAGACCAATCTCTATGTTGTATTTAGGGATGGTTTATATATATTTATTTGGTATTGAACCTTATACTCTTATTGTATTAGAAGTTCTTATGCTAACTTCACCAGGTTTTGGGACCATAATATATCTATTAACCTTTTTACCATATTTATTTTGTATTTTCCTTTCATTTCTTTTGTTAGTCCATTGTTTGCAATTTTGGACTACGGATCGTCTTACCTACTGGAGGGTTATAGTAGGCTTCATCATAACCTGAGAAATTGGGTCGTGAGAGAGTCATAAAATTTACATAATAAAAGAAAAAATTTAAAGTGAGTTTAAAAATGTCACAACCCAAAAGAGAGAGGCCATGATGACATCTACCCCAACTAACCATGATAGGTAATCCCAACAATAAACAAGATAAAGAATGCAGAAAGAAATAAATAAAAAATGATATGAGATTCTAATATAAAATTAGGCTAAATTTATATAAACTAAGTCTGATTTCAAAATGAGTACACCTAAAACCAATATTTAGTGTCATAAGTACGAGCACTAATAAACTAACATAGAAACTAAAATACATGAATTTGTCTCTGATAAGTAAATCAAAAGAAAATAAAGCTAGGATGGAGAATGGAGTATGCCCCGAATGCTAGAGCTCACTAGTACTTTGAGACTTCCTCTGCTCTACATGATCTCAAGCTTTGCGGGCTGAAATCATACTGGTATCTACACAAAAAGGATAAAAAACGCAAGAGTAAATACGATCCATTTGTCCTTAGTAGGAATCATAGGCCGACCGAGAAAAGTAGAAAACAGAACATATAAAGACAAATATGAGAAACACTTCCACCTACATATTGAAAGATTCCTAATGGTTGCTCAAACCACATCTTCTAACAATACTACTACTACAAGTATAATAACTATATACGAATGGTGACACATGAATATATAAAGAAAGGCAAACTACTCGATACCAAACACATAAAAGAAATGCAAGTGATACTACACAATAGTCATGATGTAATATCTCAATATCACCTTGTATAAACCTTCTAAGCGAAAGCTTCCAAGATAGGATACCATGGGGGCTTTGAAACCCATATACTTTTACAATTAATCTTGCTGGCATATTCCTCAATCAAGGTATTTAATAAAGCGTTTCATTTATATTTCAAAATTACTATTTTAAGTGGTATGAATTCCAAGCATATGGATTAACTAAACAAGGATGCATTATCATAACCAAATCGATTATCATGTAATGAATCAATACAATAATGGTATAAAAAATCTCAAAGCTCCTTAATGTCAATAAATCATGAAATAAGCCATTGTATGGAAACACAACAACAAAGAGTCATGTGAGACAATAATGTATCAATCCAAGTCCCTCTCTTAAGCATCACAATAATGAGAAAGACAAATAATACTCAAATAAAGCCAATTATATCAATTTAGGGTCCCACTTAAGCATCAAGATAGTAATAAATTAAAATAATACTCAAATAAGGTCAATATCATCCCCCCCACGAGTATCATAATAAAAATAATTTCTCAAGTCAATAGTAATATTCACATAAGTCTCCACACAGGCAACACAATAAAAGTATGATCTTAGAATACGAATCTCATGATAAAATCCCCCAACCCATATCGTACTTTACATAAATGGTTAGATACCCAACCCTATCTGAAGAAAGTTAAGTCATAACCTACATTCAAAAGTCAAATGTCAAGCATGGACCCTTTAGTAAGGATTATTTCCTTCTCGTACGATCTCAGAATAAACCAAATCTATCAAAAATATAATCCACACATCAAAAGGTGTCTAATGATACCCATATTAGCTACTCTCATTTTGGGTCCAAAAATAGTTTCAAAATCGACCCCAAAGGAAAAAGAGTAAAACTGGAATTTTATCTAAGAATCATTTTTAGCATACTCCAAGGGTTCTAAATAAGAAATCTATTGAAAAACAAGTTGAAAATCAAGCTTGAAATTAAAGAAAACCCATTTCATATCAGGTAAAAACCTAAAATTCCAAGTTTAAGATCAAAGTTTTGAAGATGTTTTCAAATATTAAATCAATGAATAATGATGGAAATAAAGTTTAGAAGCTTACCCAACCACTTTTGATGAAAAACACTTTAAAATTCTAATCTCAAGGTTTCCAAGTCTAAGAATGAAGGAAAATTAAGAAAAGAAAGTATTATATTATTTAGGTGCAAAGTACCTTGTGATCACGCCCTCACATGATTACAAGGGTCAACATTTAAAAATATTAAATTGGTCATTGCAATAAAAAAAAATGTGAGCCTCACAATTATAATGAGATCTCCAACCCATTCCACTATAATAACTCTTCACAATTGTTATCAACCCCTTATATGATTGCGATGAGTAACTTGGTTGAACCTTGGGATTGGGACTCAAGGACCTTGGTTGAACCTTTGGATCGTGACTCAAGGACACACAATCAGCATGAAGAATTAGATGCTTCACCAGATGACAACAGTTAGATAAGGTAAATTGTTCAAAATCCTCCAAACAGGCCCTTGCAATTTGTTCAAGGCTCCATATAAATATTATAATAATTCTCCTAGTCTAATTTTGATGTTCCAGACTCAATAGAACTATAAGATTTATCGAAAGAGGTTGTTATCAATTAATTAACCCCTTTGACTCCTTTAAGGCTATTCTAACTTGTTACTTGCTTGAGAGGTTAAAACTCAAAACAAAGTCTCTAAACTCAAACCAACCATGCTACCATCCCTAAATTGACATTTAAGATCTAATAGAATTGATGGAATCACCATCCGATGCTTGGATCACGAAATGTTGATCCAAATCAAACTAATCACTTCTAAGGATACTTAAAACATTAAGCTCACTCAAATCACTCCTGAACACTTTGGGGACCATGCCAACTAACCCCACAACTCATAAAGAACATATATTAATATAGGAAAGGAATAAATTATCAAAACACAAAATAAGCTAAAAATCACAAGAAGGGTTGTTACATTATCTACCACTAAAACTCAAGTTTGTCCTCGAACAAAAAAAATCTAATAAAGTAATTAAAGTGGTCGAAGTTGGGGGTATCTACTCTACAAATCAAACTCAACCTCCATGTATCCTTTTCGAGTGGGTGATGTCTCCACTGAATTTTCACAAAAATCAATATTCCTAGACCTCATCTTCATAATATGTCTATCTAGAGTAGCAATGGGCTCCCCTTCATAGGACAAATCATGATCTAATACAACTGAATCCCATCAGAACACATGAGTATCATCTAGGTGGTATCTCTTCAAAATAGAAATATGGAATATTGAATGAACATGACATATGTGGAGGTAACACTATCTTTTATTCCACATCTTCAAACTTCTCAAAAATCTCAAAAGGTTCAACAAATCTCAAACTAAGATTTTCTTTCTTCCCAAATCTCATTACTCCCTTCATAGGTAACCTTCAACAAAACACGTTCACCAAGCACGAATGATACACCATGAATTTATCGATCGACATAACTCTTTTGCTAACTCTAGGTAGTTACAAGCCTCTGGTGAAGAAATCTCACTCAATCTATTGATATCTCAATAAATCAGTGTCCTAAGTCCTAACTTTGAAAGAATCAAACCATCTCATAGGGGATATTTTCCTTCTCACCCATTTAAATGCTAGAATGGTCACTATTATTGTAGGCAACCTCTGCTATGGGTAAGAATTGGTCCCAATGACCACCAAAATAAATGACACTCATTGGAATATGTCCTCTAACACTTGAATGATCCACTCTGACTGGTCATCCATTTGAGGTGAAAAGATATGCTCATATTAAGCTGGGTATCCAACTCACTCTGCATAGAACTCAAAAAATTATAGGTAAATTAAGTACACCTATTAGAAATAATAGACAAGTACACCAAGCAACTGAACAATCTCTCAGATATAGATCTTGGCCAACTTCCCTGTATTATATCTCACCTTCAAAAGTATGATGTATGAAGATTTAGTTAACCTATCCGCACTCACCCAAATAGAATCAAACTTTACTAAATTCAAGAGTAGACCTACCATAAAATCTATAGTGATCCACTCTCTCAATGTAGTACCACCGCATTGATGCATATACTTTACTTGGTGATAATTAAAACACTTGGTTGCAAACTCCTCAATCACTCTTTTTATTCCACACTACTAATAATGTTGCTTCAAGTCATGATACATCTTAGTAAAAAGTGGATAAATGAAATATTTCAAACAATGAGCCTTTTCCTAATTAGTCTAATCCAACCATCAACTCTCAACACACAAACGCAACCATAAATACTTAAACACCCTCTAAATAAAAGAGTTGTAATATTTGCATCACCACTTAACACTTTATCATGAATAACCCTTAACTTCTCATTATCTAACTAATGAACTCAAATCCGCTCCATCCATGAAGACCTTCCTAAATATATGCTAGAGCATAAACAAATGTTAGTTATTTAGTCGATCAAACTTGTTAGACAAATATTGAATCTCTAAGGCTAAAGACTGCTTCTCTACCAATAGATGAGCCAACTATCCATGCTTGTTTCTTTTAACTCAAGGAATCCGCTACCATATTACCATTTCCTGATGGATAAAGGATAGTGAGATCATAATCCTAGAGTAACTCTAACAATCTAAGTTGTCTCATGCTAAGATCTCGTTGAGTGAAGAAATACTAAGGCTATGATGATTGGAGAAAATTTCATAATAAAATCCATACAAGTAGTATTGCCACAATTTCAACACAAACTCAACTGCAACAAACTCCAAATCATGATTAAAGTATTTTTTTTCTTATGAGGCTTTAACTATCGAGAAGCATAAACAAGAAACTTACCCTTTTGCATCAACTCGATACCCAAGCCAACTCGAGAAGCATCATAAAACATGATGAAACTCATATCCTCAGAAAAATTTAAGATAGGAGCCAAAGTCTACAACTCCTTGAGCTTTTAAAAGCTCCTCTCTGAATTATCCAACTATAATAAAATAATCTTTTTTTAGTAAACTCTATCAAAGGAACTATGATAGAACAGAAACCCTACACAAACTATTGATTATGCCTGCTAGCCCAACAAAACTTGAAATCTCTATTGGAGAATTAGTACTAGCACAGTCATGAACTACCACTACCTTGATTGGGTCAGCCATAATACCATCTTGGGTCACTACATGACCAAAAAAAGATAGCAAATCTAATCAAAACTCACACTTGGAGAGCTTGGCGTACACCTTCTCCTCTCTCATTCTATGAAGAACGATTCTCAAATGCCTTACATGGTCAACCATAATCTTGGAATAAACCGAGTTATTATCAATGAAGAAATTATAGTAAAATAAACATATGGATGGGATACCTTATTCATTAACACCAGAAATGTTGCTAAGGCATTAGTAAGCCAAAAAGAAATACCTAAGAAGTCTTAAAAGCCATATTGCATCTGAAAAGATGCCTTTAGAACAACCAAATCTCTAATCCGTAACTAATGATAACCATATCTTAAATCAATTGAAGAATCCTGAAGCTTATAAAAAAAGTCATCAATGCAAGGAAAAATATACTTGTTCTTGATAGTCACTTTGCTTAATTGTATATAATCAATACACATATGCATGGACCCATCTTTCTTCTTATAAATAAAATAGGAGCTACTTAAGAAGACACATTCGATATAATAAAACTCGTATCAACCAATCTTGTAGTTGCTCCATTAATTCCTTCAATTTCATCAAGGAATTATATAGGGAGAAATAGAAATGGGCATAGTTCCCAGCTTAACATTAATGGAAAAATCAATATCCAAATCCATAAGCATACTAGGTAAGTTTGTAAGAAACTCATTCATGAATTCTCTAACAACTCGCATAAAATCCAAAGTTGGCGGTGAATTCACACTAGTATAATGAACATATGCTTTTATTCCATGTGAGGAAAACATAGAAAAGTATAACCCCCTTTGGGCATAAACTAGGAGCACTATTCCATTCTAATCTCGGCACACCCAAAGTAACTAAAGTCATGGTCTTGGAAAAATAATTCAAAACAACATTATGAGGATCCAACTAATCAAAACCTAATATTACACTAAAATCAATCGTATATAGGATAATAAAGTCCACCTAGGTATCACGCCTCAAAAAGGTCACCACACATGATTGGTAAATCTGATCCACCATTAAGGAATCATTTACAAGTATAGAAATAGAAATAGGCATAGTAATGTTTGACTAATAGAAAAATATATAGACATATAAAAGAATATAGATCCAAGGTCAAAAAACACTAATGTTTGACTGATGTTCGATGATGGAAAAATAGGATGATACCTATAATTGCTGCATAGAGACCACTATCTCAGGTCTCCCAAGAAAAGCATAGCACTAAAAACATCCACTAGAAGAATAAGTGGCTCCTTGTCCACCACAACAAGCTCCCTAAGACCCATATCCGGTACCTATCGAACCACATTTACTTTCCTATGTACTACCTGTAACTACTGACACTGGAGTCAGACAAAGTTAAAGCTGTGTGTTGACACCTAATTTTTTCCTTTCACATTCCAAATTATTTTTTGAGCTTCTTAGTTACAAACAATATTAAAATTATTATTTAATTAAAGTAAATTATTTTAAAAATAATTTTAGGCCCACCTTTTGAATTAGATGGAATTAATATGCTTTATGTGTTATTAAATAGAATAATATAATTTTCACTTAAAGAAATATTTTATAAATTATTTTGAATTAAAAGTTTGTTTGAATTGCAAATATCTACTTTTATCAAATTGATTAAAAATAAGGAAGATGACAAAATTAATTCCTTGATTCTATAAACAAAATAATTATGCTTTATTAGATATTTATTCTTAAGTTATTGAATTCAAGAAGCTCTTTCCAATTAATATAGGCTCATTTTTTAAACTCCAAATGGTTTAATATTTTCCATCTCATTCCAATTAATATAGCTTCACTTTTTAAATCCAATTGGTTTAATATTATCCATCTTATGAAGTTAATTTTGCTATATTTGCAAATTGGACCTCCCCTCTATGTATTACCAGCCCACCTACCTCACCTTATAGAACTGGACCACACCATTGTCAACTTTTCTTTATCCAAACAAACTAGTTCATAAAATAACAACAACTCTAACAGAACAAACTTTATCAACCTAATAAACCTTTATTAACTTATGACCAAAAATAACTGAATCAATGTCAAACTATACCAAAGAATTTTCAATTTCTATCCAACTTTTTCTAAAAGTGTTAGACTCCATCAGTGAAGACACTTATATAAGCTTCCAAAGGACAACACTTCATCAAAGACAATGTATACAAAACCTGGTGTAATGACCCTATAGGTTATTTCCTTAATGGGCATGCATTTTTGGCATTTCAAGACTTCTCACAACAGCTATAGGTCATCTATGACTTGCTGGAATTATCGGTTTGATTATCAGGAAGTTTATTTTAGGTTTTAGGAACATTTTTCTATTTTAGAGCTTTCACTATTTAGAATTTAGTCTTGGACCAAAACTTCTAGTAGATGACCTTGGATGAGAATTTCAACAGTTCCATCAGCTCTAGAATATTTATTTTAGGCTAGAGAGACCCTTGTTTTAAGTCCTAAGGCTTCTAGACTAATTATGGGCTATTGGGTAAATAATATGAAAAATAGAACTATAGGTATGGGCCCCATATTTAGTCAAAACAATCTTGAATGAAAGTTTTAATGATTCCGCTGAGTCCATGACATCAAACTTTGTATGATAGCATAATTTATTTGTGCACACAACATTCCAAATGAATTTCAAGTACCATGTCGAAGTCCATTTTTGGTCATAGAAAAATTTGGTACCTGGTACCTGATAGGACCACATTAGCGCTCAAGGGTCCGCTTTAGCGGCCAGATCATTGGCACCAATGAGTAGCTTAAGTAGCCTTATCCATTGAGTTGGGGTTTTATTTAGCGGTCATTAACCGCTAAAGAGGGCATCGCTTTACAACCATATAGGTTGCTTTAGTCGTACCTGCACAAGCTGCCAAACTGCTTTGGTGGTCGTGATTCCACTTTAGTGGCAAGCGCTTTAGCGCCAAGATGTATTCTTTAGTGGAACTTGGGTGCTTTCAATCACCCATTCCCTACCTAATTTTCTACCATTTTTGCACCAATTTGAGAGATCAAAGAGAGGGAAAAGTGGGGAATCATCCATTGAATCTAAGGTAAACTAAATTAACACTCCTTGGTTATTTTCCATTAATTTCCATCCTAATTCATGGTAAATTCTTAGATTTAGGTACTTAAAATTTCTTAACTTTAAGGGTTTATTTTACACCTTATTTACGCTCCATTTATGCTCAACTTTTGAGCACACATTCCTTATAATCTGAGGGATGGATTTAATTTTGGATTCTATTTGCAAGGCTTGTGGGCCCATTCTTAACCCAAATTTCAATAGGACCCTTAATATAGAAAATTTCTCATTTTACTCCTTAAAACATGTAGATTACTATTTTAATAATGTGGTGGTATTTTGAGATTGTGGAGAAAAAGCAGATGAATTTTAAGAAATCTAAGGAATTAAGGTTAGGCATCGAGGTAGGCTTCTATTTACTCTTCTTTATAAGATAGTGTATAATATATTTTATATGTTAAATAGGGATATTAGGATGTGATTAAGGGTAGAATACCATGACTTAGCCTAAATAATTAATTCAAGGACTAGAAGAGTGAATCGACTCTTAAGATGGAATTCTTATTATCTTACTTGAATCGTTTTACCATAGGTTTCTAGTATGTTAGACATAGTTGACGTTAATAGCCCTTTAGTATAAGGTGAAAACCTAAGTTAGTGGCTTATGATGGTTTCCTGAATTATTATATGGTAATGCCGACTACATATTATTGGGCCCAAGGTTGTGATTATAATATTAGTTGTATTCTGGAGAAGTGATTTATTCTTTTAAGGACTTGGTCGTAGTCTATAAACATATATATACTTATAATCATATTATTTAGATGCTGGTGATGGAATGCATAGATTTGATATATTCGTGCTCACTTAATGGTATAATTCTATCTAAAAATATGGTTTTACTACTATTTTCATAAAAGGAGATTTATTCCCATTTTTTTACTCTTAAAACAAACCCTTTCACGATGGGCTTCATACAACTTTAATGAATGATTTATGATTTTGAGAATAAAAATGATGGTTTAGAGATTTGATCTAGATAGATTTCGGTCCATAGTTTTAGTACTACTCCCTTCATTTCAAATTAGATGGCCCTTTTAGCCTTGACACACTCATTAAGAAACCCAATAATTAGAAGTATATTTTACTCTTTTATCCTTCTTAGCATTGTAAAATTCAATAATCAATTAAGAATGGAAACTTGGTGCAATATTCCAATTCGGTATGCATAAGTCTACTCTTGAAAAAAAAAAGAAAAAGTAAAGTTTCATATTTAAAATTAGTATTGAAAATATAAAATTGTTACTTTCAATAATTTTGAAAAATGTGGTTATATTTAATTCAATCAAGGGTAGAATGGGAAAAATAAATGTAAAATAGTTTTGATTTTACTTGGACAAGTAAATTGAAACAAATATTTTAGAAAGAGGACCAACTAAAATAAAATAGAGGGAGTACTATTTACCTTGGTCGAGAGAGACTCTGGCCCTTTCTACATTTTTATGACTATTTATTCCTCGAGTTTACCCCAAGCAATGGATTTATGGACTTACACTCTTTTATTCATGCTTCGAGTCTATTCTTTTATATATATGTATATATATATATATATCAAGTATTGGAAAAAGTATAGAGAGGATGATGATGATGATCGAAAATTATGGATCGATACCAGGTTAGTGTATACAGGTACTCCTGAATCCCCTAGAGTCCCCTTTATTCTTAAGCCATCATGTCAAAAAAGATAGGTCATCATAGGTCTTCCCTTTGTGATCTGTCGAGTTGGACAGGGTGTATACAATGTTTTAATTTTACAGCACTTGGATCGGTTATGAAAGTATAGATTTTTCTTTGAATTCATCCTTGCATGACCATTTCCTATCACTATTATGCCCTATATCTATCAGCCTTATGGGGGTTGCAAAGGTGTAATGACCCTTTAGCTAATATTTTGTATTTTTGTCTATTTATTCCATTTAAACATTTCTTGTAACTTCCCCAAGTCATTTATGACTTGTTGAAACTGGCAGTTCATTTGATTTTTAGTGCCAATTTACTATTTTGAACACTTGGCTGGTTCAAATTGGTTAACAGGCAAAACCTCTAGTTATATGACCCCGTATGCCAATTTTGACTATTTCAACAACTCTAGAACTTTGATTTTAGGTTGGGTGGACCCTTGGTTTGGGTCACAAGGCTCTAAGACTCATTTCAGGCTATTAGTCAGAAGCTAAGAAAAATAGTATATGGGAGCAGAACCCACTTTTTGTCAATACGATCTCGAATAGAAATTTTAACCGCATTGTGGAGTCTAGAACATCAGATTTTATAGAGTATCATAGTTCATTTTTGTGTATGATATTCTAGATAAATCTTAAGGGGTTGGCGGAGACTTGGAATTTCTGCAAGTTCCAGCTGGTGCCTGATATCTGGTGCAACCACTTTAGCGGCCCTTGGGGCACTTAAGAGGCCCTGCCCAGCTAGTAAATACTGCTTTAACAACACTTAGGATCTTTAGCGGCTAGTGCTAAAGCAGCCCATGGTCCGCTTTAATAGCCTGGCTTAAGGGGGAGGGTATTGCTCTAGTGGTACCAAGCGCTTTAGTGGTGACTGCTAAAGTTTCCAAGTATCTGCTTTAACGTCGCCCACATTCCTAGGAAGGGTATAAATACCTACTTAGCTCAGCTTTTCACAATTTTTATCCATTCTCTAGAATCTAAAACTCTAAAAAGTGGGATATCTTAAGAGAATCGACTAAAGGTGATGTTGGAGCTTTAGCATCATTAATTAATGCAATTTCCCATCATTTTGTGGTAAGATTTCCATTATTTAATGGTTAGTTTCCCTATTTTTTAAGTCTAAAATCCCTAAAATTTTGGTGACTCAATTCTAGCACCAATATAGCTTGGAATCCACCCATTTTGAGGGTAAAGGTTCCTTAAGCATAGATGGATGGTGTGTTGGTTTATAAACTGCAATTTTTGTAAATTGGCTCTACATAGGATTTTTAGGTAATCTTGGATCCAAAGAACAATGTTACTATATGCGTATCATTGTTCTCATATTGATGAGTAAATTGTAATTTTGATAGTTTTTATCCTTGTGGAAGCTTCTCAGAAGGGGAAATTGGTAATTTAGTAGATTCTTTGGGCTTTCTTTGGTGCCCAGGTAGGCTAGGTTTACCTTCTTCATAGATTGAGCTATTTTATACTATGCTTATAATATTATGCTTTATATGGGGTGGGATTTTAGTGTTGTTAGTAAGATAAAAAAACGTTTGGCTTAGTTGGATCATTAGGCTATCTTAAAACCATGAACTTGGAATAGTTAGCATAGTTATTGATGTCTTAGGTGGATTCGGATTAATGGTATGTTCTTAAGATGAAATTGTCCATAGTTACTTAAATTAAGATAAATTGCCTTAGTTTCTATTGTTTTAGATAGGATTGTCTTAGTTGCTTATGTTCGGAAAGTATTACTATCATAGGGCTATTTAAGGCTTACTTGACATTCAGAGATGAACTAAGATACTTTAGCCTAGTATGGGGTAGAGGTTGCCTAAAATGGATTTTGGTGATTAGAAGTGGGCACCTCTAGCCCACCTAAGGCCAAGACTTAATATAGCCTTGTTGTCTCATTTATGTATGATATACTTATATTAGTGTTTGGTTTGACACTTGACGTGGTTAACCATATTTATTGAGTATGTTGGTTGGATATGAAAGGATTGATGCTAATTTTGGGTATCGCTAAGGATATTGCTCGTATGCATGAATAAGGTTATATTTTACAGGTATGGACATTAATATGGCTTCCGAGTATGATTAATCATGTTGCTTATTGACATGCTTAATGATATAAATACTGACGTGATTAAAAGGTACAGCTTATAGATACGATATGGCTATATACTATATAATGCTTATAGGTATGATATGACCCATAGATACGAAATGGCTTATGGATATGGTATACTTATATACATGATATGGCTTATGGATATGATATGACCTATATATATGATATGTCATATGGATGTAATATGGCTTATAAATAGAAAACAACTTATAGATATATTATGGCTTATAGATATTATTAGTTTCTTTGATTGTACCCTCTAGAATTATAGGGGGCTGTGTTGGGCTATTTACTTTTTCACACTCACTGGCTTATAGGGGCTAATCTTATAGTCATAATAGTATGATTTTTATGTTATTGTATCGTATGCATTTATTTATCTATGTACAATGGTGTTGCAGCTTATTTCCAAGTTTCCCCTTTTTATCAGGCTTAGCAATTATTTTGTATCTCATCATATTTATATAATGATTTAGCTCAGTAGGCTGATGATGCCTACTGAGTGTCCGTGGTTTTGGTACTCATACTACACTTTTGTACCTTTTTGGTGTAGATTCGAGTACTAGTTGTTGTCACTGATTCGACATTCGTGCAGAGTTGATTTTGGAGATTGGGTGAGCTCTTGGAGTTGGAGTTACTCTTTTTCCTTTGATTTATCTATGTCTATTTATTCATCTTTAAGATAGATTGTATTTGACTTTTCAATACTCATAATTCTTTTGTAGTATATCTTGTACCGACATTACTGAGCCTAGGTATGCTTGTTGGTTTTCTATATATGCATTAGTCCCATATGACTGTATTATTTCTATTTAAGCCTTTTAATTGAGAAATTTTGGCTTAGGCCATTTTCAACCAATTATTTCATTACATTTGGCTCTAGGATATGGTTCAACTTCCCTACTATTAGTAATGAGTAAGTTCTATCATGAATAGTAAATCAGGTTATGTGATGTCATCCAAAGACTAACCTTCAAAGAAGTATGTTGCGGCCAATGTAAAAAATAGTAGCACATAAAAGGTTGGGGTTGAACACAAAGGGAATACGTGGAACAATATCTCAAACTTGACAAATTCCATGAGCAATATATAAAAGTAAATGGGGGGATTCAAAATCAAAAGTGAGACAAGTAACCAAACTTGAATGCTTGCATTTGTAAACACTAGAAGACGAACACTAGGAATGTGTTCTCCATGGCTTCTCAACTCTGTGAGATTCTCATCTTTAATACACCTAACCCACTACTTTGCGTGCAAAGTTGAAAAGTTATGTATTATTAACCGTCTTGTGAACGTGTTGATAAATCTCACCGTTCACCTTGTGAGTCTCAGGGTGTCTCCTTGGTGTCCCTTGTCTATAACCTCGGTACAACTCTCACCTTTTTTGTCTCGAGTTGATTAGACGAGGTAGATATCCTTGAATCAGTGTCGTAACCTCCTTTTCCTAATTTTAAACTCCCTTGTGAGGACGTTCTCAAATACAGGCAATTCCCAAGCATCTACAGTAGTTTTGAGGTACAATTAAGATGAAGAAGATTTCAATACACGCAATTAAAATAGAATAGATGAATCTCCGACTTTCCATACATAGCTAATCTACCAGGGTTCCCATAACCCTAGTTAAGGAAGTTATCCGCTCATGCTTATGCAACAATCCATGATAATCAATAAAGAAGTCATGTAATTAATTGTAAAATGATGAAAGAATAAATTTTGAAATCTCCAATTGAATATGAAACCAAATACTCAAGAGCAATAGTATCAATGATCAAAGTATGTGAAAGTACGAAGAAAAAAATCAAAAGCATATAATATAATAAAGAAATAACCTCTAGCAATGAGTCATTAGGTCTCCTTGTGACTCGTTGCCTGCTGTCGTAGCTCTCTTGCATCTTCTGTGGTAACGAATTGTATATTCACATTACGAGTCATATCCTACTAATCATTATCACTCTAGTGACTTTTCATCTTTAGGGCACCTGAGTTTCTTGTCATTACGACTCATAACCATGAGTCATACTCAGTGATTACAACTCGTGGCTTCACTCATAGCCACTAGAGTATCAATCTTGAAAGCTTTACACACTGGTCATAGTACCACTGCTTACTATGAGTCATATTCTATTCTTTTGACTCGTAGAGTTCTTTTACTTGGTTTCCTCCGATTTACCTTAGCCATTATTGTCTTTTCGAATTGGGCTATGAGTCGTAAGGTGAATTGACGACTCGCAGCATGACTAGTATTCCACTTCTTGAGAGAATTCGCTTATATTTTTCAATCTATGCAACTTCCTACCTAATTTTCCTAGGAACCACACAAAACAAACATTATATCCTACAAAACAACTTAATTCGATGCATAATTTCACCATTTTAAGCATTAAATGTGCCATGTTTCCATGGCATGTCAACGCCCTCAACTTTGAATAATGCATATCCTCAGGTAAAACACAAAACTAAAAAAAACAATGCTTAACCAGGAAGATCCTAAGGTATATTTGGCAGTCAACTTCTCAATATTGGCTCAAAATATATTATTTACATCCTATTTTTAAATTATCAAGAACCCAACCATGTATATTGATTTGGTACAGTTATGTGACATAAAAGATCAAATGATGGCATTACATTAACAATGAACAACTAGGCATGGATACAAGTTACACTATCGAACAGACAAATAAGCTAACAAAGTGACCCATGTACCTACTCAGTCAAAGAAATACCATTCACTCAAATGGATTTATTGATATAATACAGGGACGGTCAAGATAAGCTCTCGCTCATAGAGATTCCACAGTGTGCACAGAATTCTATAGGCTTGCCCTTATTTTCTTTACCATAGTTTTTAGGAAATCCGGTTAGGATCACTAAAGGACATTATTTGTCTTGTGACGTAGGCTTGGGGCTAGTATGATATATTTTGGGACATTTTTAGTGACTTATCCTCCTTGGCACTATGATTTGTTTGGGGTCTACTTATTTTCCAACTTTTCTTTCAGTTCGGCCTTGTTTCTCCTTTTTATTATTTTTCTAACTGTTCAGATTTGGTGTGGTTTATTATTATTTTCATTTTCCTCATTTTTCACAATTTTTTTCAATTTTTTTCTTCTTCTACCATACCCAACACTACTTTCTTTTCTATTTACACCCTTTCTTCATACCCATTATTCTTTGTGTACCCTGATAATATCCACTCTCAACTCAGGCAAATTGCCTGAGTTGAGGTGCACAGTGTCTATGGAGGACCACGGCCAAGACAGGTTCATTGCAATTAAAATAGAAAGGTGAATCGGTGTAAACAAAACCTAAGTCTATTAAGGCTCAAATTTAGGATCAAGGGATTCTTATTCACTTTTGGTTGGTTATTTAGATTAAAGTGGACTATGTTAAAAAATGGCCTATGATTCTTTCCTAACCGACGGTCCTACAACCTAGGCAAGACTATCTTGGAAATTTTTGGTTTCTGAACACAAAGAAAACTGAATAACGCCTCACACACACATTATACAGGGTCATATTGTCAAATACTTCCTATCAAGTTCATGCAATTGTTCACCACAATCATTACATTCCTAATTCTAATGACATTACAGGATTCATAACAGCCACACCTGCACACAAATCACACAGTTGTTAAAACTTTTAGGAGGGGTATTAATTTTTTCAAACAGTTCAATCATTCAAAATATGTCTAATACTTCAGGTACAAATTTTCTTCCTAATTGAGCATCACACAACACGAAAGAAAATGTTCTGCATTCAAATAGTATTCCACAAGAATTAAAACACGACAACAACTACCTAGGATAGCTATGCGATACACACCCACCCCAATTAAATATCTATGCACTATCCTCAGTGTATCTAGAAATATAAAATAAGGGGCAAGGATATACCTGGATAGTCTAGGCATTAGATCAAGATGTGTCAGCATGGTGGTTCTCAGATCAGGCCCTATCCTAAATAACAATGGCCCCAACAGTGACTGGGGCACTTAAATCAGTAGTGGTATAGATTATGGTTGGTACTCTCAAAATGGCTTAGGCGGTGGAACTATGCTACTACTTAGATCAGCTGCATTTGAAGGTCTGGAATTCTTGGCTCCTACCGCCATCTTGCATACCCTAGCCTTCCGGTCCGCCTCATCCAGTATGCTATCTTTTTTCACAGCCTCAATATTCTCTTCTATTGTTGTTTATCTCTTTTTCTTCTTGTTGTAATTTTTCTTTCTACTTCCTTCTTTAGCTTCAAATTACCTATGGGATATGTAAATGCACATAGACATGTAAATGTATTTAAACACATAGACATGTAAATGCATATTGATACATTGAGTATCAAAAGATAACAAGACATTAGCATTCATTTTAAAGCACTCAAACATGGACCATGAAGTGGAGGTCTTTAACCTTCCACCACTTTAGTTATATCGAGCAAGAGGACTCTAACCTCACGCTGGTGGACTCTAAACACAACTGTGGACTCTAACCACAAGTTATTTCATTAAACATGTGGACTCTAACCATAAGCCATTTTTTCACACATGTGAACTCTAACCACAAGCCATTTTATTACGCATGTGGAGTCTAACCACAAGACTTTCCGTCACACATGTGGACTCTAACCATAAGCCATTTCATAACACATGTGGACTCTAACCACAAGCCACATGTGGACTCTAACCACAAGCCATCACGCCCATTACTAGTCGACATTGAGACTCTAACCCTTTGTCTATGCATTCTCATCACACCATTCACGTCTGGGGACTTTAACCCATTTTACCATTCTAACCCATCAAGGCCACAATTCAACATCATACATGACCACAAGGTTTTCATAAATAATTTATCAAATAATCACTTCAATAAGCCAATACTTTAGTTTCAAATATTATTCAAATCAAATTATGGTCATCAAGACCTTACACAACCATTCATTCTTCATTTGCATTCTTATACCACTCTTTAGTTCAAACACAATTCAAGTTCATATTTAGAGACTTTAACCCTTTTAGCCATCAAACCATCAAGGTCATAAATTAAATAATTATATGACTAACAAAGTCTTTACAATACAATTTACCAACAACTTATACTTAGTAGACCATTGCCCTAGTTCAAAACATCATCAACATGTGACTAGATATTTTTGCAAACACCTTGTGCACATGCCTTTACAAAGGACAAAATCAATGTTGGAATCATCAATCTTAGGGTTACTCATAACCCACTTATTAAACCACAAACAACAAGTATCCACATGTAAAAATCATCACCAAAATCAAGTATAAACACAAGTCTAAGGAAGAGCAAACATTACTCAACACTAGGCATCAAACCCTTAATTTTAATTTCAAAGTCATCATTTACATGTGATAATTCATGTTTAAAACACGTGATATTTGAGTTGACAATAAGGGAAAGAGTAACATGCCTTAACACGGGATGATTCAGGGAAGAACTTGACCCCTTCTTGCTACTCAATGAACACTCTTTTAAACTCTAGCTTTAATCTTGGTAGTGATGTTTTGGAGGTTGCTTTGGAATGTTTGATCCACCAAATAAGTGTTTTAGGAGGCCACAATACATTATATAGTGAGAAGACTTAAGGGTTTTAGGGTGGGAAATGTCCATAAAGCCCTTGTCTTACAAGCTGAAATGTGACTCCCAAGAGGGTACGACTCTCTAGAGTAAATCGTACCCTAGGGTACAAGTGGTACCCTTACTCATACCTTAGGCCTCAACATTGACCCCTACACTGCCCAAGGTATGACTACACATAAGACTCGTATCTTAGGGAACAAATAGTACTCAAAACTGTATCCCAAACCATATCCAAGAAAGTGTCCACTTGATCAAGACCAACACTCCATACGATAAAGTAGATACAACCATACCCTAGCATACGACCATGGGGAGGCTAAACCATATCATGGATAGTGTGTAACCCCTACCACACTACCTAGTATTTAATTAAGGGGTAACTAAGTCATATAAAAGGGTACGACCAGAACCCTGGAGTCATACCAAGTCCAAAAGCTTTAACTAAGGGAATTTTCTAAAGGTCCAAGGCCTAGGTGTTTTAATTTTCCCCTACTTGATTCATTCATCCGCGAATAACATATAAGGAAAGTATTAACATGGGTTTACACATTACTACATGTCAACTAATCCTTAACCAAGTTCAAAATCAAGACATCAACAAGGATAAGGCACATGTCAAGTTCTTTATCAATCAACCATTCATTCAATTGACTTTGGGACTCTAACCCATTGTCTATCAAAACACTTACTCAATTCACAATTTAGGGACTTGAATCCATGGTCTATCAATGACATAAGTTATGTTAAGAAGATTAACATATACGTCAAGCACGAGTTTTTGAAATAGAAAACAAATGAGGATACTTGGACTTCGTGTCCTCTTTCACCTCCTATGTTGGTTCCTCAGGCTTTTTGTTCCTCCATAGAACCTTCATCAAAGCCACCTTTTTCATTTGCAACCGGTAAACTTTTCTATCCAAGATCCTCATCGGGACCTTCTCATAGGATAAAGAGTCTGAAACACCAATATCCTTTAAGGGAACCAATGAAAGGTCACCAATACATTTCTGCAACATGGACACGTGGAACACCGAATGAATGGAGCTCAAATTAGATGGCAACTCCAATTCATAGGCAATAATACCAACCTTCTTCAAAATTAAATAGGGATTAATAAAGCGGGTACTCAACTTCCCCTTCTTATTGAACTGCATTACTCCCTTCATGGGAGATATCTTCAAGAATACCCAATCGCCAATATTAAACTCCAAATCCCAATGGCTTACATACGCATGGGACTTTTGGCGACTTTGAGTGGCTTTCAACCTATCAAGAATCATCTTCACCTTTCCTAAGGCTTAGTAAATCAAATAGGGGCCAAATAACTTACCCTCACAAACCTCATACCACCCTTTAAAAGATCAACATCTCCTACCATATAATGTTTCAAAAGAATCCATACCATTTCTAGAGTGGCGACTATTGTTATAAGTAAACTCAATCAAAGGCAAATAGTCATACCAACTACCACTATAATTTATCACATAAGCACACAATATATCTTCCAATGTTTGGATTGTCCTCTCCGCTTGTCTATCTATTTGCGGGTGGAAAGCGGTACTAAGGCACACCTTAGTTCCCAAACATTTCTAAAAGGACTTCCAAATATAAGATGAAAATAGAGTACCATGATCTTAGATGATGGAAATCGGAGCACCATGCAACTTTAAAATATCCACAAGATATAACTTAGTATAATACTTAATCGAATAACTAGTCCTTACTGGCAAGAAATGAGGGTACTTGGTCATTCTATCCACAGTAACCCAAATAGAATCTCATTGATTTTGAGACTGGGGAAGACCAGTGATAAAATCCATATTAATCACTTCCCACTTCCATTTCAGAAACTCTATATATTGATACAAACCATCGAGCCTCAAGTATTCAACTTTCACTTGTTAGCACACCATACACTTAGCCTCATGGCTAGCCACATCCTGTTTCATATTATTGCACCAATAAAACTCTTTAAGATCACGATACATCTTTGTAGAACCAGGATGAATAGCATACCAAGACTTATGAGCCTCGTCCATATTCTTTTCCCTCAATCTATCGATATTAGGAACACATATCCTATTTTGGTACCTCAAGATACCATCTCCACCAATTACAAAGTCAACAACCTTTGGTTGACCCACATTACCCTTAATCTTCACCAAGTCGTGATCCAACATTTGCTTTTTCTTTATCTCAACCACAAGAGATGATTGTGATACCAGATGTATAAATACACCAACATCCTCCGAGTTTGAGAGATAAACTCCAAGACTAGCCAATCGGTGAATATCCTTCACTAACTCCCATTTATCCTTACTAACATAAAGCCAAACTCCCTATGGATAACCTGCTAAGAGCATTAGCAACAACGTTAACTTTACCTAGATGGTAATAAAGACTCATGTTGTAGTCTTTCAACAATTCAAGCCATCTCATTTTCCTAAGACGCAACTCTTTTTAAGTAATTACATACCGAAGGTTCTTATGATCGAAAAATATGTCTATATAAACCCCATAGAGATAGGGACGCAAAATATTCTATGCAAACAACACCGCTAAAATTCAAAGTCATGAGTAGGGTAGTTCTTCTCATGAAACTTCAATTGCCTAGAATCATAGGCCACCACCCTACCATGCTCATCAACACTCAACTAAGCCCAATATGAGAAGCATCATAATACACTAGAAAACCATCATTACTCTCAGGCATAGTCAAAACTAGAGCCAAACTAGAGCCAAATTGAATTTATCCTTTAACCTTTCAAAACTACACTCACACAGATCCAACCACAAGAACTTGACCTTCTTCTTGGACAACTTAGTCAATGGGGCAACTATCATAGAAAACTCTCCACAAATCTCCTAAAGTAATTGGCTAGACCAAAGAAGATCTGAATATCGATTGGAGTTGCAAGTTTAGGCCACTTCTTAGCCACCGTAACCTTTTTGTGAATCCACCATATCCATTCACTAGAGATAACATGACTAAGGAATGTCACAACCTTTAACAAAAACTCACAGTTAGAGAACTTGGCATACAAATGATGATCTTTCAAGGTTTACATCACGCCATGAAAGTGATCGACATGATCCACCTCATTCTTATAAAATACCAAGATGTCATCAATGAAGACAATGACAAAGAAATCTAAAAATAAATGAAAGACCCTATTCATCAAATCCATGAATATCGTCAAGGCATTGGTCAATCCAAAAGAAATGACTAGGAACTTATAGCGACCATACCAGGTTCTAGAGGTGGTCTTAGGGAAATCGACTTCCCTAATCTTGAGGTCATTATAACTCAACCTAAGACCAATCTTAGAGAAATACTTTGCACTTTGAACATGATCAAAAAAACTGTTGATCCTAGGAAGAGGATACTTACTCTTTATGGTCACTTTGTTCAGCTGATGATAATCAATGCACATATGAGAGAAACCATCCTTCTTACGCACAAAAAAAACATGGGAGCACCCCAAGGAGACACACTAGGATGGATAAAACCTTTATCTAAAAGATCCTTCAATTTCTTCACAAGATCCTTCAACTTAGCCGGAGCCATTCTATAAGGAGGGATAAAAATTATTTGAGTGTCCAGAATAAGATAAATCCTAAAATCAATTCCCTATCAGGAGATATACCGATAAGGTCATCAAGAAAGACCTCAGAAAACTCACTAACCACGAGAACACATTCTAGAGAAGGATCTTCTAAGTTAGAATCAATAACTCGGACCACATGATACAAACACCCCTTAAAAATAAACTTTTGGGTTTTAAGATAAGAGATGAACCTCCCCTTAGGCACTAAAGAACCCTCTTCCTATATAATGACCAACTCGGTAGGGAATTTAAATATGACCCTATAGGTCCGACGATATAAGGAAGCATAGCACTAATGTAACCAATCCATTTCCAAAATAACATCAAAATCAACCTTGTCTAACTCTATCAAGTCTAGCAGAGTTTCTCTACCACTAACAAGTGCCACATACCCTCTATATACTCTTTTAATAACCATATAGTCTTTTGTCAGGGTAGAAATAAAAAAAAGAACCAACAAATACTTAGGACCAAAACCAAAATACACCATCACAAATGTGTTCACATATGAAAGTGTGGACCCTAAATCTATCAAACAATACATATCTTGAGACAAAATTCTCAACATACCCATAACAACATCTGGAGATGCCTCAAATTCCTAGGAGTAGGAGGTGCATACAAATGATTTAGGCCAGTGTCAGTACTAGAAATAGAAGCAGAAGTAGTGGCAGCACCATTCAATGAAGGAGAAGATAAAGTAGCAATAGGGCCCTATTGGCCCTAAAAGCCACTAAAACGGGCACTCAAGCTGTATGTTCCCAAAATGACCACATCTAAAGCATCTGTTCTACCCTTTCTAACACTGACCATGATGATACTAACCACAAAACCTATAAGAAGGATTGGTTAGAGCCGATTGGGCTCCACTAGCCTAGAATTAGGCACCCTATGCACAAAACCTACCATCAAACTGAGATCAATGATCACCTGATGGCCTCGTGTAAGGAGCACTACCCGAGGAGAAAGAACCTAAACTCCTTACTTCTTCCTTAACCACTTGCCACCATCTCTACCACTTTACTTAGAAGGACTAAATTTCTTCACTTGCCTTTCACTGAACTTAACCTATTTTTTTTTATCTTCCTCTACTTATTGCATATACCTGAACAATTGAGAGATATCCATGTATTTGATCAACAAAGCCGCCTTGATCTCAAGCACCTACACATGAGATAATCCAGAAGCAAACTTATGCATTCTAGCCCTCATAGTAGAAACCATCTCAGAAGCATACCTAGACAATTAATGGAATTCCAAGGCATAATCCTTGAAAGACATCCTTCCTTGCTTCAAGTTCACAAACTCTTTCACTTTAACTTCCCTCTACTCTTGAATAAAGAAACGATCCAAGAAGTCATCAAAGAAGTCTTCCCAAATGGCAGGACTAGAACCTACACCTCTCGATAGTTCCCATCCTTCGTACCATTAGTGCGCTACATATTTCAATTGGTAGGAAAAAATAGAATAGCCTCAACCTCCAAAGCTTGCATGATCCGAAAGATCTTCTCTATTTTATCAGTGAAACTTTGAAGATCTTTATCTACCTTTGCACCCATAAATATAGGAGGGTGCAACCTCATAAATTGGCTAACCCTTATGACCTTAGAATATACAATAGCCGGAGCACCATGCTTCAATTGAGAAGCTACTAATTGATTCAATAGATTAAAAGAGCAACGAAACTCAATATTATTAGTATCCCCTTGAGGTGACTGAGTAGGAGTGTCACTCTCATAAGCAGGGTTAGTGGGGACTAGTAGAACCCTATAAGTATAGTTAGATACCACAGCCCTATCCCAAGTGGAGATCCCAGAGGATGGATGAGTTCTGTCCATAGGGCCCCCTCAGTCAGGACAAATGAGTTTTCTGAGTATCAGATTTTCTTAGAGGCATGATCTAAATAATGAGCAAATAGAAATTAGAAAGATCTAAGACCTTGAACTCTATAGCTTAAAATAATAAAATAAGAAAGTGAAACATTCCTAAATACCTTATAGCCTTTTTCTTATAAGTGTGGTATGCTACACCCCCATAAAAGAGACTACCTAACACGACTTTATGGATACCCAACTTACCATGAACCTAGGTTCTAATAACAAGACGTAAAATTGGACTTTGTCGTATGAGCATCTTAAGCCCTACAAGGATCAGAGATTGCCCTATTAGCCCCACCTAACCAACACATTAATCCACAATCATCGGTTAAAATCCTAACGCATGATATAAAGGTGGAAGTAGAACTAACATTCATAACTAAGAAAATCTAGCCATTAATTAATATCAATATTCAACATCCAATCTACCTAAGTCCATATTAATCCAAAAGCCTCTATAAATATGGAGTTAATAATATGTCAGGATAAGGCCTTGACAATAGCCAAAACCAAAATAAAAATAAGTCTATGATATAAGCTAAGACGACCATGAAATGTATGCCTTTCGAAAGATGAAAGATCACCATTTCGATGTCAACATTCGAACTGTCCAAATACCTGATCAATGCATAGGAAGAGAAGAAGATGCTCCGACCCCTGTGTCGCAAGGGGAAACAACATATAGATATGGTTAGCAATAAAAGCGCTAGCATGTAACTCAATGGTATGGATAAATTAGTGTTATTATTTAATACCAAGTCAAACCATCATAAGCCACTACATTTATACACATATATATGTAAATACATATGGATACATAAAGTGTCAAAAGATAACAAGGCCTTAAAATGCATTTCAAAGAACTAAAACATAGACCATAAAGTGGAGGACTCTAACCTTCCATCGCTTAGGTTATATCGAGCAAGAGGACTCTAACCTCATGCAAGTGGACTCTAACCAAAAGCTATTTTGTCATGCATATGGACTCTAACCATAACCATTTAATTATGCATATGGACTCTAACCACAATCCATTTTATCATACATGTGGACTCTAAGCACAAGCCTTTTCATTATATATGTGGACTCTACCAATAAGCCATTTTGTCATCTATGTGGACTCTAACCACAACCCATTTCATTATGCATAAGGACTTTAACCGCAAGCCATCACGCCCATTACTAGTCAACAATGGGACTCTAACCCTTGATCCATGCATTCTTATCACACCATTCATATTTGGGGACTTTAACCTATTTAACCATTCTAAACCATCAAGGACACAATTCAACATCATACATAACCATAAGGTCTTCAGAAATCACATATCAACCAATCACTTAAATAAGCTAATACATTAGTTTCAAATTTCATTCAATTCAAATTGTGGTCAAAAAAACCCGTACATAATAATTCAGTCTTCATTAGCATTCTTATACTACTTTTTAGTTCAAACATGATTCAAGTTCATATTTAAGGACTTTAAAACTTTTAGCCATCAAACCATCAAGGTCAAAAATTAACTAATTACATGGATAACAAGGTCTTTAAAATTCCATTTACCAACCACTCATACTTATTGGACCATTGCGCTAGTTAAAAATATCATTAACATGTGACTAGATAAGTCTTAGATATTTTCACAAACACCTTGTGCGCATGCCTTTACCAAGGAAAAAATAAAAGTAGGAATCATTAATCTTAGAGGTTAGTCATGACCACTTGTTAAACCACAAACAAAATGTACCCACATGTGCAAATCATCACAGAAATCAAGCATAAAGAAGTCTAAGCAAGCATAAATATTACTCAACACTAGACATCAAACCATTAACTTTAAATTTTAAATTCATTATTTATAAGTCATAATTCATATTTAAAACACATGATATTTGAGGTTACAATAAGGGAAAGAGTAGCATTCCTTAATACAGGATGATTTATAGAAGAACTTGGCCCCTTCTTGCTACTAGATGATCACCTTTTGAAACCCTAACTTCAATCTTGGTAGTGAAGTTTTGGTGAGTGTTTTGGAATGTTTGATCCACTAATAAGTTTTTAAAAGTCCACAATACATTTTATAGTGAGGGTACTTAAGGGTTTTGGGGTAGGAAATATTCATAAAGCATTTGGCTTAAAAGTTGAAAAGTGACTCCCAGGAGGGTACGACTCTCTTGAGTAAATCGTACCCTAGGGAACGAGTAACTCATACCATAGGATTTAAAATGGACCCATAACTACCAAAGGTACGACTACATGCTTAAGACTTATATCTTCGGGTATGAATATTACCCTAAACTATATCCCAAACCATACCCAAGATAGTGTCTATTAGATCAAGACCAATAATCCATAGAACTGGGTAGTATATGACCTATACCTTAGCATAAGACCATGGGGAGGATAAACTGTATCTTTGATAATGTATAAACCCTAACACACTTCTTATTATACGAGTGAGGGGTCACTTAGTCATATCCAAGGGTACGACTAGTACCCTAGAGTCTTACCTAGTCTAGAAGCTTAAACTAAGGGAATTTCTTAAAGGTAAAAGTCCTTGTTGTTTCACTTTCTTCAGGAGTTGAGAGGAGAAAAAGCAGTGGAATTTGTTAATTTGAAATAAGGGAAGAAGTCGATTAAAGAGTATGCCTTGAAATTTCACTAGTTGTCTAGGTATGCTCCAAAAATAGTCTTAGATATTAGGGCTAAGATGTGAAAGTTTTCTTTAGGACTATCTCGAGGTTTGATCCTTGAAAGAAAAACTACATTACTAATAAAGGACATAGATATTTCTTGGTTGGTTGTTCATATAAAACAAGTGGAGAAAGAAAAAAAAAGTAGGATGAGGTAGGTGAAAGGCAGGGTAAGAGGTTTAGGTTCTCTGAGCAGGGTTGACAATAGTAAAGTGGTCAGGATGGTAGTAAGTGGCCAAATAAAAAGTTGGAGAGTTTTGTTCTTTCTCCATATCTAGTTCTCCTTACCCGAAATTGTTGGGTGAAAAACGTCATTAGGGTGGCAATAAATTCAGGAAACAGAGTACCCAAACTCAGGCTAGTGGTGCATAATCAGCTTCATTATGTCTTCCTTATAGGTTCTATGGTCGATTACATCAGGGCTTCTATGAGGAGAGGAGTGATAGGCATTTTAATTATGGTTATCCAGGCCATATGCTTAGAAATTATCTAATTGGTAAGGTTTCTTGGAGAGCGAACAAGGTTCTGATTTCCTCCTTATTTGCTCCTACACCAAAGGGTGCTGCTTCCATATCTATTTCTGCTTTTGGTGTCGACATTAGATGAAATAGATTATATTCTATTGCATCTTGATAGGAGTCTGAGGCATCGCCTGATGTTATGACTGGGATGTTATAACTTTTTTGTTATGACGTGTATTTCTTACTTGATTAGGGGTCTATTCCCTCTTATGCGGCCTTATATGTAGCTTTGTATTTTGGTTTTGATCTCGAGGTCATTTTAGATTATTTTTCTATTTCTACCCTGGTAGGTGACTCTATGGTTTCTAAAAGAGTCTATAGGGGTGTGTGGTATCTATTGGTAGTAAAAAGACTTTGGTGGATTTGTTTGAATTACATATTATGGATTTTGATGACTTTCTAGGATGGATTAGTTATACTTATGCCACGCATCCTTAGATTTTCGGACTTGTAAAGTTGTCTTTAAGTTGCCTAGGGAGCTGATATTGAATGGAAGGGTAGTTTATCAGCTACTAAGGGGAAGTTCATATCATTGTTAGGGATCAGATTTTGATCTTTAAAGGGTGTCACTATCATTTTGTCCAGGTTAAAGAATCTAACTCGAAAGGTCCTTCTTTGTATTCAATTTGATTGGTGAATGAGTTTCCTGAGGTATTTTCATATTATCTTTATGGTGTTCCTTTGAATAGAGAAATTGAGTTTGGGATTGATTTGGTTTCGAAAAATCTTACAATATTTATTCCTTATAATAAAATGGCTCTGACTGATTTGATGGAAATTAAGGAGTAACTTAAGGATTTTTTGGATAAGGGTTTCATCCATCCTATTATGTCTCCATAGAATAAATCAATGTTATTTTAACATAAGAAGAATGGTTCCCTTTGGATGTATATTGACTATAGGCAGTCAAATAAGGTGACAGTTAAGAACAAATATCTTGTTCCAAGGATAGATAACTTGTTTTATCAGTTGCATGGTGACATGTTCTTCTCTAAGATTGATCTTAGATCCAGGTATTATCATCTTAAGATTAGGGAGATCTATGTCCTATAGACGATATTCTGTACTCTATATGGATACTTTGAGTTCTTTGTTATGTCATTTGGGTTGACCAATGCCCCGACAATATTTTTGGATTTGATGAATAGGGTATTCTGTCAATTTCTGGATCTATCTGTTATTATGTTCATTGAAGACATATTGGTGTACTCTAAGAGTGAGGTGGATCATGCCAATCACCTCTGTGTTGTGCTGCAGGCTTTTAAAGAGTAGTAGTTGTCTGCCAAATTCTCGAAGTGTAAATTTTGGTTTAATACTGTCACTTTTCTGGTTCATATTATTTCTAGTGAGGGGATAATGGTGGATCTAGAAATGGTTGCAGCGGTTAAGAAGTCGCCTAGACCCATGACTCCAATCAACATTCAGAGATTCTTGGGTTTGGTCAGGTATTATAGGAGGTTTGTGAGGAGTTTTTGGATGATAGCTACCTCATTGACTAAGTTGACTTAGATGAAGGTAAAGTTCTCTTGGTTGGATGCTTGTGATGGTAGTTTCGAGTATCTGAAGGATAAGCTAACTTCAACTTCGGTGTTGACCTTGTTTGAAAGAAATGAGGGGTTTGTGGTGTACTGTAATGCATCCCGAGTGGGACTTGGTTGCATTCTGATGCAGCATGTTAAGGTAATATCCTAATATCACATATTCCTCCAGACTCACCGAGCATTATGATACTATTAAAATATTTCTCTGGATTTTTTGGGCATCATCATAATATCAGATATTTCTCTAAATTCACCGGGCATCATCATAATATCAACATTTTCATCAGGATTCACCGGGCATCATCATGATACACATATTTCTCCAAATTCACCGGGCATTATCATAACATAAACATATTTCATCGGATTCACCGGGCATCATTATAATATCACAAGTCTCCCAATACAACAACATACGTCCATATGCATAGCCGAACCAATAATCATACACAAAAGTTCACAATATAAGAAAGTAAGGACGTAGGATAACACTTGCCATTTCACCTTATTAATAAGCTTCACACATAATATGAGCATAAACAAGAGCATGATTATTTTAAAGAAATGCACAAAAATCACATTTACAAGGTTATTCAAGTGATGATCACAAGATAATCTGATAATCGAGTTCAACCATCACAACTCTAATGTACAAATAGGTTAGGCAATCACCCTGTATCTAGGTCGCTAAGCATTTACTTAGTTCAAGGTTAAGGTGGGTCAAGTCCCACTTCTAAATCCCGAGAATGCCAAGATTAATAACACAAGTCTAGCTTCTACCTAGAATTAAGCTAGGTCATCTATACCTCACCATTAGGGTTTACCAATCCTTTCTAGGTCTATAGGGAATGTCTCTTCGAGAATCCTTCCTAAGTCAACCCAACACCAAGGTCATCTCCTATCTAGGCATTATATAGGTGAATATATTCCTAAGGATAGAGAAACATACCAGTCACGTCTACTTAGAAATACTATAGTGTTCTCACACTGGTTATGAGACCACAACTAAGCTAACCAAGGTCCTAGACTAGGGTCAAATATTACCTTACAAATTAATAGCCTATAGGAATTAATAAATCCCAAGTTCACCATTTAATCAACTATCGTCTAAATTTTCCACTCAATCTAAAAAAATACCAATAATTATATTTACAAGCAAGCTCAATCTAGTATACGGGTAAGCCTAACCTACCTTAAATCCGAGTAGCTTATGAACAAATGAGCTTTTCCTTTACTTTCCGTGAAGCTTTCTCTTCCACAAGCAATGCTATCAACAATACAATCCAAGCATTACAACAAGAATGACAATACCCATTATGGAACCATTGTGCCATGGTTTTTAAATGGAAACCAAACCCCCCAATTGGGTTTCACCTATGGAAATTAGTTTCCAAGACCAACCCATAACCTAACTATCTTTAAGGAGTTAAAACCCTTAAGTTATTTGAGTCAATCACTAAATTTTAGGGATACGATTGACGCTCAATGGTTTGGGGGTATTGAGTCAAGAAACCATGAAATCAATGCCAAATTAGAGGAATTCTTACCTTAGATTGTAGCAAGAATCAATCATACAAGTTGTTTAAGCTCCAATTCAGCCTACAACACGCACTTAGAAGGTTCAACACTCCATTAGGGTTTCTAGGTTAAGAGGAAGGCATAAAATGGCCAATAGTCGTGCAAGATATCACTTAAATAAGGGCCAACCAGACCTCTGATGGAACATTAGCGGCCCTCGCATCACTATAGTTGTGACCTTGCGGTCGCCCCTCCTTCGCCGTGGTCGCGGCACCTCGGTACATGCTATGCATGGATGAAGCTTGGAACTTGGTTTCGAGCTTTGGCCAATGCCTCGAAATACATTCAAGGTCTGTTTTGAACAAAAAAGAAATCACATACGAGGTTGTTTTACTAAATTTTTGTCTTAGTGGTCAATTTGGACCAATGAAGACTTCAAATTGAGAAAGGGGGTTTTAAAACCCAAACAGGCCATTAGGTAACTGCACTATCAGTTCCTGCAAGTCGTTAATATCTTGGGAAGGTTATGGAGAAGCTTTACTAGAGGAAGCTAGCAAGAATATAGATAATGACCTGAAGGTTTATTACAATAGCCACTACTAAGGAACTTTCATCCCCGAAAGTTAAAGACAAGCAGTAACCTGAAGTGTCGAACAAGTGAGGATACTGGGCCGCATATCACTTTCGATCTCCCAAGTAGCTTCCTCTACTAGGCGATGCCTCCATTGAACCATGACCACTGAAATCTCCCAAGTACGAAGTCCCCTCACATCACTAGAGAAAATAAGCACAGGCTCCTCCACAAAGGTCAACTGATCATCCAACTAAACCGAGTCTTATCTAAGAACATGAGAAGGATCCAAAATATACTTCTAAAACATAGAGACATGGAAAATCGAATGGGCAATGGCAAAGTCTAGAGGTATAACCAACTCATAGGCCACCTTGCCAACCATATGAAGAATCTCAAAAGGACCAATATAGCGAGGGCTAAGCTTACTCTTCTTTCCAAACCTCATCACACCTCTCATAGGTAAAACTCAAAGGAACACATAATCACCCACTCTGAATCTCAAGTCATGGAGTCTACGGTCGCCATAGGCCTTCTTCCTACTCTGGGCTGCTCTCAACCTATCCTAAATTACCTTGACTCTATCTAAGGAGTCCTGAAGCAAATCTATACCATAGGGTCTAACCTCGAATATCTCAAATCAATCTATAGGAGAATGATACCTCCTACCATACAATGCCTCATAAGGGGACATCTCAATACTCGAATTATTACTGGTGTTATAGGTGAACACTGTCAATGCTAAGTGTTGATTCCACGAACCTCCAAAGTCCATAACATAATCTCAGAACACATCCTTAAGCACCTGAATATTCTTCTAAGACTGACCATCCATTTATGGATAAAAGGTTGTACTCAAATCCACTTAAGTACCTAACTCCTCCCAAAATTCTCTCCAAAAACTCGAGGTAAACACAAAACCACGATCTGATATAATAGACACAAGAACCCTATGCAAATGAACTATCTCCCACATATAAATCTAAGCTAATTTCTCAGCACTAAAGGTCATCTAAATAGGAATAAAATGTTCCGACTTGGTCAAATGATCCACAACAAGCCAGATACCATTGTGACCATAGGAAATTCAAGGAAAATCACTAATAAAATCCATGGTGATACTTTCCCATTTTGACTTGGGAATGGGCAACCTCTAGGTCAATTTGTTAGGATGCTGATTGATACACCTAAATTACAACTCTCAGTAGAAAGTGTAAGCACTCGCTGTCAAATATAGAACCCAACTCAATTGGGTGTCGAATCCCAAAGGGAATACTGTGCTCACTAAGTGTCGTAATTATTATTAGACTGTTGATCAGAGTTTCTTGACCAAAATAAGGGTTTTTTTTTAATTTGTAAAATGATAAATTGTAACAAGATTAGTTCAACTAATGATTTTCTCCGTATTTTGTAACTTTATGAGGTTAATCAAACCAGGGTTATGATCACTAAAATGCCAGAATCATTTGGGTTGTGAATTATTTATGCGTTCCACTTAACAAATTCAATTGCAAGAAAGGTTGAATCCTATTCTATATCCATTAGTTTCTCAACCTATATGAATAGGTTATCCTATAATTTTCTCAAACTTATAGGATGCCTTATTCTTTTAACCTAATTCTCATGTAAGCTAATCCTATTAGGGCATTAGCTATTACTCTAAATGTTAAGGCCCTTCGAATTCATGTAAACACCTTCTTTTCTACACAAACACTTTCCTCTAAGACAAGTGGTGTTCTAGGGCTTACTCCTTATGTTTGCAACCAAGAAAAGTCATGAAATTGAAGAAAGTTTTATACAATGTTATTCAATTATGGAACTCAAATTGATTCCCAACCCGTAGATGTATTTCACATTAAGGATCCCATAACCCTAGTTATAAGATTTAGCCACAACCCTCCATAAAAGATAAATAATTCATTCTTGTATTATTCATAAATAAATGGAAAGTTTACTTACAAAGAACCCCAAGAATTAGTTCTTGAATCTTCAATGATCAGTTGTTTGATACTAAAATTCCCCAAAGTACTTTGATACCAAGAGGTTCAATAGATGAAAAGAAAACTTGTAAAAGGTAAAAGATGCGTTCTTAACCCTAAAAGTTGGTATTTATATGTCCCATCTAAAAAAAGAATTTAAAATTTTAAAACGGAAAAACCGCATCCCATTTGAAGGTCCATATGACGGATCATCAAAGATCTGACGATCCACCATCTTTCCTGTCACTCGATTAATCCGAATAGCAGTTTCTGGATAAGAACTAATGGTCAATATGGTGGTTCATCCCAAGATTGACGGTCCACCACTTTGACCATCACAGAGTTCCTCTGGAGAACAAGTTCTGGATAAGCTTTGACGGTCAATCTGGTGGTCCGTCCCATGTCTGACGGTCCACCACCTTGATCGTCACCAAGTCCCTCTAAGAAGTAGTTTCTGGATAAGTGTTGATGGTCCATCTAGTGGTCCGTCACATGTCTGATGGTCCGCCATATTGTCCATCACTCGGCTCCTCTGGAGGCCTTGTTCTGGTTCAACTTAACGGTATTTATGGCGGTCCGTCGTAAAACTGATGATCTGTCATTTTGACCGTCAATTCTTCTTTTCTGTTACATTTTCCAGTTTTTTTTTATGGTTATCTCCTTTCACTGAAACACTAGAAAACTTCATTAAATATCACTTTAGTTCTTGAAAACATACAATTTTCCTAAGAAAATAATGCTAAATATTCCATAAAACACTGAAACATTAACACTCTCAACTTCACATCATTCCTTATCCTCAAGCAACTCAACACCAAATTGCGCACATGAACAATAAAATGACAGGCAACCAACCATTAAAACATTCTCTTATGCAAATATTCACTCATCAACTTAATCTCATGCATTTAACACAACAAAATCCACACCCAACATGTTTTATAATTCAGCATACAAGCATGAATGTTACATCCCACGGATAAAAGAAAATTCAGTAAAACTTTGATTGCCCTTACAACAAAGAAGTCCACCACTCATTATATGACGTGGACACTGTCCAGCTCTCACACTCACAAAAAAAAGTTTCAAACATAGCCTAAGTACCCATAGGCTTTCCCTGGCCATAGGACACGTCCTCACGGTTGACTCACTAGGATTAAACAGGTCTTTTCAAGGCTTACAACAAGGTTTAAGATTAGGTAGGGTATTTTTCCGGGTGAAGTGACTCATTGAAACTTAAATCTCCTTGTCTTAGCATATTTTCACCCTCAATCTATTACTTATGTCATTTTTTTCTTTTTTTTTAATAGAAGAACCAGTCAGCCTCAACTTATGCTGATGCAGGCAGTGATCAATTGTTTCTAATTAGATTCTAGCTCACACTCCACTGAGGTTTTTCATTTTTTGACACTAGCTACCCTCAACTTAGATGCTTCGTCTAAGTTAAAATATACAATGTTAGCATTTGGCTAAGTTTAGAGCTGAATGTTAAAGTCCTATGGAGAGTTACTGATAGGGGCAGGAGGTTAAACCAATTCTTAGAGGTATAAGATGGGTTCAAACAGGAATAATATTTCAGGATGGGTTGTTTCTTTAGGTTAGAAGGTTTAGAACTTCAAGGAGGACTATTATCCTATCCTAATGACTCCACTAGAAGACTGTATCTATGGCTCGGGAAAGTTTTAGGTCTTATCCTATGAAAGAACTGCAAGTAAATCCTCACACCCACAGGCATCGAAGTTAACTTCTTTACAATTCTCAGAATGTTCATTACATGATTCATGCACTTTTTTACAGATCAATGTTGAATACAGAATTAATGATGGTTATTTTGCACATGCTTAACTGAAAAAGTAAATAATTATAGACACATGTTCCATGTATTATGCCAACATCATTCATTCTCCATATTTACAACTAAGTGCTGAAACAGAACCAATTCATAGATTGTCATTAAACACTTGTATTTACATTACGCTTTGCAGAATTTAAATGCAAAAATAAAAACAACCTACACATGCCGCTTCTACTAGATAGCACATGATTGGATTCAGAATATCAGCAACAAAATCCAACGATGGTGTAAATACCCCCACCTCCACACAGAAAAATATGCATTATCCTCAAAGCAATAAATTATCGTACATGAGAATTGGGATATTTACGTGGCCTCTCACTCCTCTGAGGCATCTGTCAAGTGTGGTGAGTCTCCATAATCATCACCCTACAAAATGTTGGCCCCTATGATGGTAGGAGAACTCACAACTTCACCCTTAATATTTTGAGGGATGGTTTCCCGAATTGAACCTACATTTTGCCCCCTTTCTAGGGAAACACTCGTAGAGACTCCTGCCGCTTTATTTTCTTATTCTCTTTGCTTCCTTTCAGCTTCCTTCTTTGATTTCTTCACAGCTCTCTTCAGGTTGTGCTGGTCTAACTCCTCAGGTGACATTGCTTCTCTCTTTCTCCTTTTTTCTTCTTTCCTTGCTTCTTGTTCATCCATTTTCTACTTGCCTTTATCTTTCACTGGTCTACCCATCAGATCCAAAATTCTCTCATTATCATCACTTATAGCCAGAGTTAGATCAAATGCAGGAGGTTGTGATTGTTTCTTCTGTAACTCAGCTATGTCAGCCTTTGCCTGCTCAAATTCAGCCTCGCCTAGCAAGATCAGGAAGAGATAGTGAATCTAACCTTTTGTTGATGCGAGCTTCCATGTTATCCATCCTCACTTGAATAGTTTGAAATGAATTGACTATTTCGGCCACGATTTCATCCATAAAAGGTTTGAAATCTCCAGCCCAGTTTTTTAACTGCTTTTGGAACCATTTTTAATTCATCACAACTTTGACAAAATTCATCGGGTTTAATCTGTATTCCGCAAAATCTGCTCCACTAGCAAACTGCGTAGAATCTGACCCTGCAGGCGTACCCTCGGGCACATAATCAGGAGGCACATATGTGGTAATGGGTAAAGGCATACCTTCGGGCTTTTCTATAGCTTTGGCAACTGGTACAGACTGAGACTGATGTGCTGGAGGCTTGTTCACTCGAATGTCAAACTTCGACTCATCTCTGGACTTCTCAATGTCCTGTTTATGAGTGGCTGAAACTTCATTATCAATGCCTCGAATCAGCGGCACACCAGCTTATTTGCATAATACAGTAATAAGAAATGGGAAAGGTATGGAAGTAGTCTGGTTATGTGCCCTCACAAACATCTCGTCTGTAATTAGCTGGCCGAAATTAATGTCCAAACCTGAAATCAAACTGGCTACCATCACGGCCCTATGATTATCCAGGTTTCCATCTCCTTTAGTTGGCATTAACCTCACTTGAACAACAGCCTACCAAAACTTAGCCTTGAAACTAAGTGTGAATTATGCAATATGTTCTTTGGGGTTTGTTGCCCAGGACGGATTTCCATCATCAGTGATCAATGATACTACCCAATGTCTCTGGCCAGAAGCATTTCTCATTCTATATTTGAAATCAGGGACAGTAGGTAAAGCTTCGTATGCTGGCCTAAATAACATTCTGTTGATAGTTTGGGCTGAGATATCAACAACTCCTCAGACTGGAACAGACTCCCTGTTTGGTCTATTTGAAATCGGAGTCCCCTTAGGACATTCAGCTTTTACCAGACAAATATAATTTGAAAAGAATTCCCTTACCCAGTTTGGTTGGTACTCCCCTATTGGCGTGCTCATCCACGCCAATCCAATATCATTGAATTGGCGTTCCAGTTTTGGATATTCATGAAGCTCCATGGCCATAATTTGACGTTCTTCAAAGAATGATCTCCAGATCCCTCAAGCAGTGGGATTGTAACCCATCATAGAACTCTTTTTTTGCTCCCTTAATTTGCCACTTAATAGCATCTCGTACTTGGGGATCCTTCCGTCCGATCACGTTTTCAGCTTTAGGTTTAGGGACTTCTCCTTGGTTCTCCACATTAGCCACTTCAGTTTCACCTTCTATAGGTAATGGTTGAGTTGAAGTAATTGTCACTTTATCTAGGCTTGAATCGGTGAAACTAATGCTATTATCACTCCCCTCCTCAGACTGGGGGGTTATGATGGCTTCTCTTTCCATTGACCTGGTGTTATAGGCCGGTGCGGATATGTTTCTACCTTACTGAGATTTTCCTCCCTTGGTTTGTGTATTTTTAGGAGCCATGTCACCTTAAAATGGATTAAGAAATCAGTACAAGGTAAAACACAGGCAAAACAGTTCGCAGTGAGGCCTGACGGGAGATTTAATGGTCCACCATTGGTGGGACGATCCGTCAAATCCACCATCAGCTTTATCCAGTATGTTTTATTTCTTTGACTTTTGGGACGGTCAACTTGGTGGTCTGTCAAAAACTTGACGGTCCAACAGTCTGACTGTCAAATACAATCCAGAAACTCATTGTTTTTTACCTTTGGGATGGTCAACTTGGTGATCCGTCACAAAGTTGATGGTCCGCCATGTAGACCGTCGGACCTTCGTCCTCAGGCACATTTATGGGTTCGCCTAATTTTCAGCGCAACTTAAGATCAAATTAATTTTTAGCTTAATCAATAGCATTAAAACAACATTTTAAACAAGAATTTATCCACTAAATCAAACTTAAGCATAAATCATTCAAACTCAACACCATTAGACTAAATCATGAAATAATCCATGCCCTTACTCTTCAAATGAATAAGAGGAAAGAAGTAAATGCTCATACCTTGATGTTGCAGTATTCTACTTGCTTGAGACTTTAGATACTGAACTACTTGCAACTTCTATCAATTTTGTTACTTTTTAGTTTGTCATAGGGATAGGGAAAGAATGACCTAGCTTAAATAGAAAAGTGATGGAGGAGTGGAGGAGTCTCAGATAGGATAACTCAGTTCAGGTTCTTTGAATCTTGGAGAAGTGGAAAAATCAAAGGTCATGGAACGGTTACAATGAGTGTACCCGCTTAATTTTATTCTTAAAATCTCATTCCGGATCAAATACGAAGTACTTATAAAGAGTACCAATTTAACCCAACCCGATTCAGAATTAGGGTTAAAGTGACGATCGAATTGATGATCCGTCATAAGTGTGATGGACCACCACTGGGAACATCACCCCTCAGCTGAGTCGATGAGTTTCTATTTTGGTGTGACGGTTAATGGGATAGTCAAACACAGTCGTGAAGGTCCACTGAATTGGCCGTCACTACTTACCAGAATATAGGTCAGCAGTCTCACTTCTGATGGCTTCTTTGATGGTCCACCATATACTTGACCGTCCGCCACTCATGCCGTCATGCCCTATCCAGTGAATGCATTTTCCTGGCTATTTTTGATGGTTGAGTGTGGTGGTCCGTCAGTAGTTTGGTGGTCCGTTAAGTGTACCATCGCAACTTTCTAGTAGCTCAAATGCACCCAATTTTTCTCTTTACAGCACTTCTGGTCCTGCACACTTCATAAACACATCAAAATTTCCCAAAAACATAAATAGACTCTACTTACGGTTTCAACAACATGTTATGGGTTGCCTCCTACTAGCGCCTGATTTAACATCGTGGCATGACTTAGGTATCTCAAATACTCAAACTTCATTGAGATAAAAGACATCAACACTTTTTATTAGATCTTTTGGACCAATATAAAGTTTGATTCTTTTCCCGTTCACTTTGAAGACACTACCATCTTCGTTTTCAAGATCGACTACTCTAGATGAGTAGACTTAGCTAATTTTAAACTGGCCTGACATTTAGACTTCAACTTACCCAGAAATAGCTTCAGTCTAGAGTTGAAAAGAAGGACCAAATCACCTTTCGTAAATTCTCTCTGTGTAATCCTTTGGTCATGGTATTTCATCCTTTCTTTGTACAAGTCAGCTCTTTCATAAGCTCTGAGACGGAATTCATCCATCTTATTAATCTGCTCCAACCTTAGATCAGCTGCTTTCTTCCAATGTATATTCAGCCTTTTTAAAGCCCACAAGGCCTTATGTTCTAGCTCAATTGGCAAATGACATGCCTTCCCATAAACTAGCTAATATGGTGACATGCCAATTGGTGTCTTAAAAGCAATTCGATATGCCCACAAGGCGCCATCGAGCTTTTGAGACCAATCTTGTTTACTGGCATTCACAGTTTTGGTGAGAATGGCCTTGATCTCACAATTCGATACCTCCACTTGCCCACTAGTTTGTGGGTGATAAGGAGTTGCTACACGATGTTGTTTTACTCCATACTTTGCCAGCACATCCCTGAAGACTTTATTGCAGAAATGGGATTCCCCATCACTTATGATTGTTCTTGGTACTCCAAAGCGGGAGAATATTTTCTTTTTCAAAAATGCCACAACTCTTTTTCCTTCATTGTCAGCCAACACCACAGCTTCTACCCATTTCAATACATAGTCTACAGCTCCTAGGATGTATTTTAACCCATACGAGCTAACAAATGGGCCCATGAAGTCAATGCCCCATACATTAAATAACTCTACTTCCATCATCTTGGACATTGGCATCTCATGACATTTGGAGATTGATCTCTGTCTCTGACATTGGCATCTCATGACATTTGGAGATTGATCTCTGTCTTTGTCTCTGAATAGTGTGGGCCTATAGTAGCCACTCTGTAGTACTTTCTGACCAATGCGGTCGCCTGCATGGTGACCACCAATAGGTGAAGCGTGGCATGCTTCCAAAATATTTAGCATCTCCACATCTGGTACACAACGCCTAATAACACCATCTGTACATCACCAAAAAAGATAGGGCTCATCCCAGAAATACTGGGTAACATCATGAAGGAACTTTTTCCTTTAGTGAAAGGAAATATTATCTGGCATCACCTCACTTACCATGTAGTTTGTGAAATCAGCATACCATGGAATCTGCTCGAACTTAGTAGCTAGTATCTTCTCATCCGGAAAGGAATCAACAATATCTAACTTGTCCTTGATTGCTTGTTCACATTCAAGTCTAGATAAGTGATCAGCCACTTGATTTTCTCACCCCTTGCGATCCTTTACCTCAAAGTCAAATTCTTGAAGCAACAATACCCACCGGATCAATCTTGGCTTCGCATCTTTCTTAGCCATTAAGTACCTCAGAGCTGCATGAGCTGTGTGGACCACCACCTTAGTCCCTAGCAAATACGCCCTGAATTTCTCAAAGGCATAAACCACAACCAGAAGTTCTTGTTCAGTGATAGTGTAGTTCTTTTGAGCCCCATTCAGGGCTTTGCTGGCATAGTAGATTGGATGAAACAACTTATCCTTTTTCTGGCCCAACATAGCTCCAAGAGTCACCCCGCTAGCATGGCACATTAGTTCAAATGGCTTTTTCTAGTCGGGAGAAATAATAACTGGAGCCTCCACTAACTTCAGCTTAATGCATTCAAATGCCTGCCTATAGTCATCATCAAAAGAGAACTTGGCCTCTTTTTCAAGAAGTTTGCACAATGGGTTTGCAACCTTCGAGAAATCCTTTATAAATTTGTGATAAAATCCTGCATGTCCAAGAAAGCTATGCCCCCTTTTATAGAGATGGGGAGGTAGTTTATCGATAACCTTAACTTTGGCCTTATCCACCTCAATACCTTTCGCAGAAATTTTATGACCGAGAACAATGCCCTCTTTCACCATGAAGTGGCATTTTTCCCAGTTAAGGACTAGGTTAAACTCTTCACACCGCTGTAATGCTTGACTTAGATTCAGCAAGTATAAGTCAAAGGAATCTCCAACCACTGAAAAATCATCCATAAACACCTCCAAGGTGTCTTCAACCATATCAGAGAAAATCAACATCGTGTACCTCTGGAATGTAGCCGGTGCATTACATAATCCAAAGAGCATCCTTTTAAAAGAAAATGTGTCATATGGGCACGTAAACGTCATTTTCTCCTGATCCTCAGGAGCAATGGAGATCTGATTATACCCAGAATACACATCCAAGAAACAGTACCAGCCTCTGCCTGCCAATCAATCAAGCATCTGTCCATGACTGTCATTGGAAAGTGATCTTCCAGTGTCCATGAATTTAGCTTTCGGTATTCCATACACACCCTCAACCTGTGACAGGCCTGAGTGGAATTAGCTCGCTCTTCTCGTTGGCCACTACCGTCATGCCCCCTTTCTTGGGCACACACTGTACAGGACTCACCTATTTACTGTCTGAGATTGGGTACACCACCCCTGCATCTAGCCACTTAATGATTTCTTTCTTCACTGCCTCATTCATAGGTGGATTTAGGCGACGCTGATGCTCAATAGTGGGTACATAATCTTCCTCTAACTAAATCTTGTGCATATATATGCCAAGAGAGATACCAATGATATTTGTAATAGCCCAACTAATAGCTCTCTTGTATCTCTTAAGAACAGAGATGAGAGCTTCCACCTGTTGTTCACCGAGATCAGTAGCAATAATAACTGGCAGCGTATTTCCACTACCCAAGAATACATACCTCAGATGACTAGGTAGCTCCTTCAAGTCTAACATTGGTGGCTCTTCAATGGGTGGCTTTGCCGGTGGTGAAGGCCGATTCTTAAGGTCAAGATCCAGCTTCTTGGGGGCATAAGAATACGACCCCATTCCTGTCAAACCACAGACAGTTTCTTTGTACTCATCAATATCCTCACGATCAAAGTTCATGACCACAGCAGCCAATGGCTCAACAGTAAGATGCTCTTCCAAAGATAATTCCAGCTCTTCCTCATAATAAATATGAACTATAGAGAACACATTTATTTCTTTGGGATGCTTCATTGATTTGCATACATCAAAATGCACCACTTCATCGTTCATCCAGAATAAAAGCTTATTTGATCACAGATCAATAAGCACACTTCTGGTTGTGAGAAAAGGTCGACCCAAGATTATGGGCACCTCAAAGTCCACCTCGCAATCAAAAATAACAAAATTTGCAGGAAAAATAAAGGTATCCACCTTCACTAATACATCATATAGAACCCAAACAGGCTATTTTACCGACCTATCTGCGATTACAAGCCACATGTTGGTTGGTGTAGGATCTCCCAACCCCAACTGTTTATAAATGGATAGCGGCATCAAATTAATGCTTGCCCCGAGATCACATAAGGTCTTGAAAAAATCCAAAGACCCCACCATACAAGGAATAGTGAAGGCTCCCGGATCTTCCTTCTTCTGAACTAATGACCTTGTAGCAATCTCACTACAATGATGGAGATTATCAACTGGTTCATAACTTGCTACTCTTTTCTTTGTCAAAAGGTACTTCATGAATTTGGCATACCCTGGCATTTGCTCCAATGCCTCAACTAAAGGCACATTTATCAGCTGCTTCAACATAAACATGAATCTACTGAACTTCATGTCATCAGTCTTATTTTTCAGGCTTTGAGGGAAGGGAGGTGGTGGTTTTGGCAAAGTATTAACCATAACTTCCTTTTCCTTGTCCTTCTTTTTTTTCAAATATAACAGTCTGCCAACAATCAGGTACAATATCTGGAATAACCTTATCTGATCCTGCAGATTTCGTAGAATTATCAACATCAGCTTCATCCGCATCTTCTGCTATCACATGAACTACCGGGTTACCCAAAGATTGGCTCTCCAACACCTTACCACTTCTATTGTTAATTGCCATGCACGATCCATCCTTCTTAGGATTTTGGACTGTGTCACTAGGTAACGTATCGGCCTTCCTTTGATTAAGTGCCACTGACAATTAGCCCATTTACTGCTCCAATTATTTGATCGACGTAGAATGTGAGTCAACCAATTGGTTCATCGAAGATAAATCATTTTTTACCTCAAGTACTCCAGTGTTGGTTGCTTCTACTCCCTTCAATAGCTTAGCCATCATGTCCTCCATGGACATCTTCCCAGAACTAGACGTACCTGCATCACGACTTCCAGAAGGAATATACAACCCACTCCTGTCATTTTTGCTTTTCCAATTTGCTTGGTCGTGATCCTTGTATCCGGTTCGATCATAATAGTTCTGACCTTGGTTTCCTTGGACACTGCCTCGAAAACCCCCCTGATTGTTTAAGTAATTTGCTTCTTCTTCGAAATCGGAGTCAGCTCTTCCCTGTGATGCAACAGCTTTAACCTTCTCTGTCTTCCCTGATATTAAATATTTAGTGAGAAGGTCCATCCGCATTTTTATGTGAGCCATTCTTGGTCACGTTCCTCTTCCCTTCGCCTCTGTTCTGCAGTCATACCAATAGATACAGAAGAGCTTGTTGCCTCATAATCCCTGGTATGCCAAGTTCTACTCTGCTTTGTCATACGATCTAGCATCTCAGATACCTCAATAAAGATGAGATCCATGAATGACCCACCCGCAGCATTATCTACTACTGGCTTTGTCACAGAATTCAAGGCTCTATATAATATCTCCATTAAATGGACATTTGTCATCTGATAATTTGGGCACCGCATAAGCTTCTTCTTGAACCTCTCCCAAGTATCGTGGAGAGCCTTAGTTGAAAGCTATCTAAAATTGCTTATCTTATCTCTCAATTGTGCTCTCTTGGATGGCGGAAAGAATCTTTCTAGGAAAGCATCTTTTGGTTGCCTCCAATTGGTGATAGAGTCGGGAGTTAGCCCATTCAGCCATAGAGTTGCCTCTCCAGATAGAGACAAGGAAATAGGAGCAGACGAATAGCATTCTGACCAACCCCCAAATTGTCAAATGACTTGCATGTTGAGATAAAATTAATCAGATGAATATTCAGATCTCCACCTACAAGTCCACCAAATAACCCTTTGAGTTGCAGCAGCTGGATCATAGTGCTAGTAATGTTGAACTTGGCTCCGGGTGCTAAAGGCGGAGGAATAATAGCCCCTATGGTACCAGCCCCATCCAGTTCATCATCGTCATCATTAAAAACAAACTGCACAGCTCTGCGTTCGGGTATCATTCTAGTATGGCGATCTCTACTGAAAGGTCTAGCCAAATCGTTTGCACGCCTTGGATTTAATAGCTCATCATCACCCAGATCTTTATCATCAGGATTTGGTGCCCAACTTAGGTTATCAGTGTTCTGCTGATTTACTTGCGTAGCTGCCAATGCAGCTAACCTAGTCTGCACCTGTTGAGCAGTTATTCTGTCAGGGTCTTCTTGCGCATCCATTCGGCCAATGAGATGTGGTTTAGGATTTATAGGTAATAATGGTTGACCCGATCTCCACGTACTTGGTATGCACAAGAGTCAACTTGTTCTAAACAAAAACAACAATCAAAAACTAAAGTTTGAGAATCTTTGACCAAAGGGTCTATTAACTATCACAAACTTAGTTAACAACCGTAGTCCCCGGCAATGGCGCCAAAATTTTATATGCCTAAATTATAACTCTTAGTAGAAAGTGTAAGCGGTTGCTGTCAAATATAGAACCCAGCTCGGTTGGGTGTCAAATCCCACAGGGAATACTTGCTCACTAAGTGTCGTAATTGTTATTAGACTGTTGATCAGAGTTTCTTAACCAAAATGGGGGTTTGTTTTTCTTTAATTTGTAAAATGATAAATTGTAACAAGATTAGTTCAACTAATGATTTTCTTCATATTTCTTAACTTTATGAGATTAATCAAACCAGGGTTATGATCACCAAAATGCCAGCATCATTTGGGTTGTGAATTATTTATGAGTTCCACTTAACAAATTCAATTGCAAGAAACGTTGAATCCTATCTATATCCATTAGTTTCTCAACCTAAATTGATAGGTTATCCTATAATTTTCTCAAACTCATAAGATGCCTTATTCTTTCAACCTAATTCTCATGTAAGCTAATCCTATTAGGGAATTAGCTATTACTCTAAATGTTAAGGCCCTTAGAATTCATGTAAACACCTTCTTTTCCCCACAAACACTTTCCTCTTAGACAAGTGTTGTTCTAGGGCTTACTCCTCAAGTTTGCAACCAAGAAAAGTCATGAAATTGAAGAAAGGTTTATGCAATGTTATTCAATTATGGAACTCAAATTGATTCCCAACTCATAGATGCATTTCACATTAAGGATCCCATAACCATAGTTATAAGATTTAGCCACAACACTCCATAGAAGATAAAGAATTCATTCTTGTATTATTCATAAATAAATGGAAAGTTTACTTACAAAGAACCCCGAGAATCAGTTCTTGAATCTTCAATGATCAATTGTTTGATACTAAAATTCCCCAAAGTACTTGGATACCAAGAGGTTCAAAACTATCACAAATCTACTCAAACAGGAAGGACCTCACCTTTACGCAAGCCAAAACTCTCATTGGATCCGAGATGTCGAAGCGAACCATCAAATTTTCTAAGGACTGAATGTCCCAGGCCAATGGCCTCTAAGAAACTGAAATTCTTGCCAAACTACCTATACTCAACGCCTTGCGACTCAAGGTATCCGCCATCACATTAACCTTACCCGGAGGTACAAGATAGAAATATCATAGTCCTTTAGCAACTCCATCAATCTATGCTAGCGAGCAACAAACTCTCGCTGATTCATAAGATGCTAAAGACTGATGATTGGTGAAAATTTCCCAATGCACACCATACAAATAATGCCTCCAAATCTTGAGCGCAAAAACTACCGCCGATAACTCTAAATCATAAGTAGGGTAGTTATGCTCACGCACTTTAAGCTATATAGAAACATAAGAAATAACACGACCCTGCTGCATCAAAACACAATCGAGACCAACACCAGAAGCATCACAAAACACTTTGAATCACTTGCCCTCAACAGGAATAGCTAATAATGGGGCTGAAGTTAGACAATCCTTGAGCTTTCCAAAGCTCGACTCACACTCTTCGAACCATTGGAAAGGAACTTCCTTCCGAGTCAATCTATTCATAGGGGATGATAAGGTAGCAAAGCTCTCAACAAAATTCCTATAATAACCAGCCAAATCAATAAAACTGTAAACCTCATCAGAGACATAGGCTTATCCCAATCACAAATCATTGAAATCATAGCCGGATCTACCATAATACCTGCCTTGGACACCACATATTCTAGAAAAGATACTGGCTTAATCCAAAACTCGCACTTAGAGAACTTGGCAAAAAACATATGCTCTCTCAAAACCTAGAGCATAACCCTCAAATATAATGTATGCTCCTCACAACTCCTCGAATACGCAAGGATTCATCAATGAATACTATGATAAAGAACTCTAGATACAGTTTAAAGACATGGTTCATCAAGTCCATAAATGCGGTCAGAACATTAGTCAGCCCAAAAGACATCACCAAAAACTCAAAGTGACCAAAACGTGTCCTGAAGGTTGTCTTTGAGATTTCCTCAGCCCGAATCGTCAACTAATCATAACCGTACCTCAAATCTATCTTAGAAAAAATGGTTGCACCCTAAAGCTGGTCAAAAAATTCATCAATGCGAGGTATAGGATAACGATTCTTCACTATTACCCTATTTAGCTGCCTATAATCAATACACATCTGCATTGACCCATCTTTTTCTTTGCAAACAAAACAAGGGCGCCCCACGAGGACACACTTAGTCTAATGAACCCCTTTCCAAGAAGATCTAGAAGTCGAGGTTCATCTCCTTAAGATACAAGAGCCATACGATAGGGTGCCATAGAAATAGGTTGAGTACCAAGCTCAAGGTCAATAGCAAACTCAATGTCACAGTCAGGAGGGATACCAGGCATATCATCAGGAAATACATATGGAAACTCATACACAATATGAACAGAATCAAGGATCGGACTCTCTACACAGTTATCACATACATAAGTAAGATAAGAGTTTCAGCCACTTGACATAAGTCATCTAGCAAAAACATAAGAAATAATCCCCGTCAGCTCATGACTAATCGCTCCCTGCCATACGACTGGGGGTATGCTGGGCATGGCTAACGTAATGATCTTGGTAAAATAATTCATGATCGTATGATAGTGGGATGACCAGTCCATGCCCAAAATCACATCAAAATCCAGCATATCCAGAATAATAAGATCAACATAAGTATCAACATCACTAACTGTCATGACATATGATTTGAATACCCGATCCACTACTAAAGAATCACCTACGGGACTAGATACACACAATGGCATAGATAATAAATCACTAGTACACTCCAACCGTGATGCATAATTAGAAAATATATAAGAATAAGTGGATCCAAGATCAAATAAAGAAAGAGCCCACTTGCAGCTTATAAAAATTACACCTGTAACTACAACAACTGAAGTCTCAGCCTTAGGCCTAGCAGGTACTGCATACAACTGACCATGCCCGCCACTTGGTTGGGCACCTAAATGACCACCTTTCCTACCTATCTAAGTACCACCTCGAGTACCCTAGTAACCACCTCTACGACCTCAGACACCACCCCTACTTGAAGGAGGAACTGCCCTAATAGGAGTAGCTCCCTAGGTTGAAACAACCATCACCCCATGACTAGGGCACTCTTTAGAGAAATAACTAGGAAGTCCACAAGCAAAACATGACACATGAGAAAAACTAGAACTCACATAACTAGCTGATCTAGCATAACTGCCATGCCTAGCATGGTCCACAGATGAACCTCTCATAGACTGATCACCGCCCTTACTAGGGCACCCACTAAAAATAAATTAATCTTCATTAGTTTTCTGAAGAGCTGCCTGAACTGGTCGACTCTGAGGCTGAAAAGATGAACGCGGGGGATGTTAAACATAAGAAATGCCACCTCTGAACTGGGAACTACTACAGCTCCCACCAAATCTGCCTTGATACTTCAGCCTCTTTTCACGGCCCTCACACAGCAGGTCCTCCATCACCCTAGCATGATCAGCAACCTCAGCAAAGGTGCTACCAAAAGCAACCAAACTATGAGTAGCCATCCTAATAAGAAGTCTCAATTCTCTCACAAAGCAGCAAACCCTCTCATACTCCATATCCAGGATAGCAATTGCATGCCTTGCCAACTCATGGAAATAAGCCTCATACTCAGTGACTTTCATCGAACCCTGCTCCAACCTAGAGAACTTGTCTCTCAAATGATCTTTATGGCTACGCAGCATTAACTTCTCCAAGAACATCTCAGAGACTGAGACTAAGATAGAGGGGAAGATACAACTGGTTTAGAACTCATAAAACCCTTCCACCAGTGTCTAGTAGACAAGTCCTACTAAAATGTGGTGTAGTCCACACCACGAGTCTCCACAAGGCCTAATCCATAAAGCCTATCCTCATAAGTAGTGAGAAACTCAAATAAATCCTCTCCAAGAGCACCAGTAAATCTAGGAAGAGCCAACCTTAAGAACCTACCCAGTGTCTTCTGCTCCTCAACAGACAAAACAAGCTGGGTCCCAATTGGCTGAACATCTATCGGTTGAACCACTATAGGAATAGAAGGAACCTCTACTCCAGGAGCTATAGCTGAAGGCTGCACTCCTACTCTAGTAGTTTATGAACCATCAACAAAACTCAACAACTGAACCAAAGTATCTCTAAGCAAAAAAGATGGAATGAATCTTGGTGGAGCCTGGGCTGGTCCCTATCCCACCACTGGATGAGGTGGTGGAATCTCTAGCTCAGGTGAAGGAATAGGGTCTGGGGGAGGTACACCCTGGTCCCTGACTAAGGATAAATCATGAGTCTAGGTCTCAGGACCCACCTCGCATATCACTGAAGCACGAGTCCTGGGCATCTATAAAAGAGTAAAGTAAATAGAATATCCTACAAGCCAACTAAGACTCTTAGCACAATATGAATGAAATAACTAAAGGACTCCTAAGAATGTCCCATAGCCTCCTAAAGATAGGAAATTGATGTTAACATTTCAATCCGTAGGACTCTATTAGACACTTGCTCTTGTATCAATAATATCGGTGAAACCTAGGCTCTGATACCAATTTGTCATGACCCCATTTGGAGTCATGATGGTACCTACCATATCCCATTGGTAGGTAAGCCAATATCATAACCTAGAGCTGTTGCAATGGGTTACCTTGGTAAAAACGTCCAACATGGACCCTATATATGAACAGTATATATATCAAAAACATTTCACAACTAAGGACAACCGATATTCAAACAAAAATCTCATGACCTGATAGTATTGATACAAGAGCTTCTAAACACAGGAGGAATTTACATTCTCAAAATCTAAAACGTCTTAAATAATCTCATACATTTGTCTCAAAATCAAATAATTAACAAGGATAGAGGGGAAAAAGGGATACTCAATCTTAAAGAGCCATCCTATCTCCAAATAGTCAACTCACACGAACTAGCTCAACAGCAGCAACTAAAAGCTAGGTCTGCCCCAATAAGGTACAGAAGTATAGTATGAGTACCAAAACATGGGTAATCAGTAGGCATCATCGGCCAACTGAGCTCAAATATAATGTAAAGATGATATAAAGAAAGACAATAGTCTTAAAGTCAAGGGGTAGGATCGAACCTGAATCTGCTTTGATACCACAATAACAACATCTATACTACTAAAGTAATAACATGACATACTATCAAAATAAACTCTATAATTTCCATAACAGCTGCGTATCATTTTTAAAGCGTAAAGCGATATACACAGTAGCAAAGAATCTACTTTCCATAATCATCATCAACCATCTTTAGACCATACATACAAGAACTTACCATGACATCCCATACCGCCAGGAAGTACACCCAAAAGAGCACATCAACGAACTCATCATGGTATCCCATACTATGGGAGAGTACATAAAAGAATATCAAACAAGAACTCATCACGTTGTCCCATACCATCGGAGAGTACACCAAAAGAATGCAACTAATAATATAATAAAGCATAACTATTCCTTGAATTGAACAAATTTGCGGGTAGTTTAACCCCGTCATGACTTATTACCCAAATCCACTTCCAAATACCTATAACATAATTTAACTTAAAAGAAAGAAACAATGTCATAGCATAGGTATGTAGTCATTAATTTTATAATTCATTGATAAGCACCCCAAAGTCCATACTATTTAATGTTATATTCCATATATCAAAAGATTACAGTCATATAATTACTAGTCTTCAAATTGGGTAAAAACTAAAAACCACGCATATTATAGGTTATCCACTACAATAAGGCATTCTTTAGCTAGCATCTTCATGACATGAGTTTACAATTAAGACATCTCAACCTTACATATTAGAAGATAATTTAACTAGCCATCATGCAATACTAGATCCATCATCACTAAGTATGTCACAACCATAAGGACTAATTTTCATATTTTAATCAAGTAAAGTCCACCAACTAGTTTAGTAGTTTCTAGCCTCCAAATAGTAATCATATATTTTAGAAGTAACTAGTTATCATATAAGGCACCTTAATAGGAAAAATTTCATAAAATAACCTTTTATTCAAGTCAAGGATATGTATTAGGTTAGCCTTTGATTCTGCACAGGAATATTCATACCACTAAGTCTTAACTCAATATTAGTCATAGATTTCCTCTAGTTGCTAATTTAGCATCAACAAGGGTCTCGCCTCTTATTTAGTGATTTGGAACAAGAAGTGAATAACAATTTACAAAGAGAGACCTTATATTTTAAGTACTTAGGCAGTTTACCCCACACGGCCTAACCTTACAAATATCAATGCAGATAAGTACTCTTTCCCTACACGACATCATAATGTTCTTACCACTTTTAAATTCAACGGACATCATCATAATATCACATATTCCTCCGAATTCACCGAGCATCATAATGATATCACATATTTATCTAGATTCACCTGGAATTATCATAATATCAACATATTCCTTCAGATTCACCGGGTATTATCATAATATCACATATTCCTTCGGATTCATCGGGCATCATCATAATATCATTTATTCCTCCAAATTCATCGGGCATCATCATAATATCACATATTTCTCTGCATTCACTGGGCATTATCATAATATCACATATTTCTCCAGATTCACCAAGCATCATCATAATATTAATATATTCCTCTAGATTCACCGGGCGTCATCATAATATCATATATTCCTCCAGATTCACTTAGCATCATCTTAATATCACTTTTTTCTCTGGATTCACTGGGTATCATCATAATATCATATATTCCTCCAGATTCACCAAGCATCATCATAATATCAACATATTTCTCTAAATTCACCGGGCATCATCATAATATCACAAGTCTCCCAATACAACAATATATATCCATATGCATTGTTGACCCAATAAACATACAAAAAGGTTCACAATATAAGGAAGTAGAGATGTAGGATAACATTTTCTATTTCACCTTATTAATAAGGTTCACATGTAATATGAGCATATAAACAAGAGAATGAGTATTTTCAAGACATGTACCAAAATCACATTTATAAGGTTATTGAAGTTATTATCACAAGAAAATCCAATAATCGAGTTCAACCATCACAACTCTTATGTACAAATAGTTTAGGCAATCACCCCATATCTAGGTCGCTAAGCCTTAAAATATTTCAAGCTTTAGGTGGGTCAAGTCCTACTTCTAAATTCGGAGAAAGCCGAGTTTACTAGAACAAGTCTAGCTTATACACAAAATTTAGCTAGGTCATATACCTCACCATAAGAGTTTACTAATACTTTCTATTTCTATAGGTAGTGTCTCTTCGAGAATCCTTCCTAAGTCAACCAAACACCAAGGTCATGTCCTATCTAGGAATTGTATAGGTCAATACACTTCTAAGGATAGAGAAGCATACCATTTATTTCTACATAGAACAACTATAGTATTCTCACACTAGTCATGAGACCACAACTAGACTAACCAAGGTCCTAGACTAAGGGTCAAATATCACACCTTACACATTAATAGCCTATAGCAATTAATAAACCCCAAGTTCACTATGTAATAAACTTTGTCTAAATTCTCTGCCCAATCTCACCAAATATCAATACTTACATTACAAACAAGCTCAATCTAGTCTACGGGTAAGCCTAACCCATCTTGACTCCAAAAAACTCATGAACAAACTAGCTTTTCCTTTCCTTTCCTTTTCGTGAAGCTTTCTCTTCCACAAGCAATGCTATCAACACTACAATCAAAGCACTACAACAAGAATGACAATACCCATTATGGCACCATTGTGCCATGGGTTTCAAATGGACACCAAAGCCCAAATTGGATTTTACCCTTGGAAACAAGTTTCCAAGACCAACCCATAACATAACTATCTTTAGGCAGTTAAAACCCTCAAGTAATTTTAGTCAATCACTCAATTTTGGGACTATAATTGACCCTCAATGGTTTAGGGGTTTTGAGTCCAGAAACCATGAAATCAATACCAAATTAGAGGAATTCTTAGCTTAAATTGTAGCAAGAATCAATCTCACAAGTTGTTTAAGCTCTAATTCAACCCACAACACACACTTAGAAGGTTCTACACTCTATTAGGGTTTCTAGGTTAAGAGGGAGGCACAAAATGGACAAAATTCATGCAAGATAGCACTTAAATATGGTCCAACCATCCCTCTAATGGTGTGGTTGCAGCCCCTGTATCATTGCGATTGTGGCCTTGCAGTCGTACCTCTTTCTCCATGGTCTTGGCACCTCGGTGCATGCTATGAATGGCTGAAGCTTGGAACTTGGTTTTGAGCTTTGTTCAAAGACTCGAGATGCATTCGGGGTCTGTTTTGAATAAATAAGGTATGAAACCCCATTGTTTTTGATGTTTCAGATATATCAGCAAATTTGTATTTTTTATGAGAGGTTGTTTTACTAAAGTTTTTGCTTAGTGGTCAATTAGGACCAATGAAGACTTCAAATTGAGAAAAGGGGTTCTAAAACCCAAATAGACCACCAAGTAGCTGAACTATCAGTCCCTGCAAGTCGTTAATGACTTGGGATGGCTATGGAGAAGCTCTATCGGAGGAAGCAAGCAAGAATACAAATAAGGACTTGAAGTGTCATTACAAATCCTAAGATATATTCTAATTGATTACACTCTAATTTTTTTTAGTCTCAAATTAGTCCCTTAGAGGCCCAAGATTTGCATTCGCATTTGCCACAATTGAAAACCCCCAACCCATTTTGTACCGTAGGTTTGAATTTTATCAAGCACTTTTATTTCGAACCTAATCAATCACCACTCACATTGTTCCTCGTAGATTCAACCCGACTCTTTTTGGGTAAATATATTGACAATGATCGCCTTGCACTAAATTGACGTGTAAGTTGAGCGTTATAAAAAATGGCACCATTTTCGGGGAATAATTTTGCATATTAAGTTAGTTTGGAATCTTGTTACTACTTTTAAGTCAAACTTTTATATAAGTTTTTGTGATTTTCTTTCGTAGGTAGCTTTTTAGTTTATTTGACTTTTTTCTATGACACCTTCTGACACATATAAATTTGGTGGTTGGAATATGTTGATAACCTATGTCTATATTGTGATGGACCACACTACATGAAAGATTATAACTATGCTCTCTAAGGGGAGATAGAATCCCCATCTCAACCTTATGGAGAGTATTTTTGCACTTCATGTGAAGGTAAAGATGGACATAGGGATGATTGCGCAAATGCCCCCTCCCCCTATTGTTCTAACCATGTTTCTAGTTCTTCTTCTGAGTTTGATTGGCCCTATAATAAAGAGGATAAAGAGAAACATACCAGACTAATGGATATTAGAGAATTTCTTTAACACATTTTAAATCGGGTAAATGTAATGAGGGAGAATGTATAGGAGATGCATCATGAGCATTGGCATGTAAAAGTGTCAAGATGGATTAAATGGGCAGAGAAAAAAATCTTGAAACAATCACAACATTTCCCATTTCCCAAGAGGAGGTTCATCAAAAAGAGAAACCAAGATATGATGACGATCTTAGTAGCGAAGACTCCTTGGCAGCTTCCAAATCATCCAACTCATATGAGAATGAAGAGTTAAAATAAAAGAAATGATACTAGAGTCAATAGAAGGATCAAGGCAAATTTCTTGCAATGAATCTAGTTTATTTCAGGGCGAATATGCTTCATAGGAGCTTAACTCGAAATTAAGTGGTTGACCTCATGAAACCCACTTTTCAACATTATGCGTAGAGGATGTGATGAATATCAATCCCTTTGAACAAATAGAGGATTGTAGGATGGCGAAGTCCAACTCTAATATTTAAGAATTTGGTAATCCAAAGGATCATATGGGGCCCTATAAATGAGTGTCCAAGGATCTCAACTTTCCAAGTCTAAGGAATGACCTATTGATGCGCACCTTTTACCCAAGGAACCAAGCCGCAAAATGGATGAAAAGTTGGGTAGAAGGTTAAAGTCTTCAAAGTGGCTTGATAGAACATTCCTCATGATGCCCTCACAACTGCCCAACGTGCCTCAAAGATGTAATGATAGAAAATTAGGAAGGAAATTCAAGTCCTCTAAGTGGAGACACAAATGAGGCTTAAAAAGGACTCATACCACAATGTTAAATCAAGCTCTTGATGAGAGGCAACCCACCATTTTCATATATTTAGTTATATGTTTTTAGAATAAGTTATATAATTTTGATTGTTCTGTAGGTGCTTTGAATAGGATTGGAAGCCAAAAATAGGGGAAAACCAGGTTAGAAGTGTGGCAACTATGCAGGAAAATAGGGCAAAACAGAGGAGCAGATGCCTCAGATACTGCGATCATGGACCACAGGTCACTATCGCGACACCACTATTGCACCAATAAGGCAGCTATCGCTCCTCTTTATCCAGCTTTTGACATGGTTATTAATGCGGTTTCAGGGAGATCCTTAAACCTTCATATACTTTAAAATTATGTAGTGAGGTCACTACAAGTCTTATAGTTGGGGGTCTGTCCCTATCCTTGTGTGTACATATTGTCTTGCAATACTTGATCTTAGTTGATGCAAAACATAAAAATTTTACGAAGGAGATTGTTTTCACTTTGTCCTTTTTATTTCCTTTAATAATAATGTTGGATGATACTTTACCTATGATAGATTGAGTGACGTCATTCTTAAGGGAAAGGATTGTGTTTGGGTTTTGAGCCATAAATTTTGGGGAATTTTGAGTACCCGTGGCATCAAGGTCATAAATGCAAGAGAAGTTTGAGTACCTGTGGCATTGTAAAGTTGGGATCATATTATATACCCATGGCAAAATATGAGTAGCCATATAGTGGCCCATATGAAAGCCTAATATGAGACAAAGGCCTAGGTTATTTCCATGGTTTGCAAATTGTGCATGATGTAAGTACAAAGAAGACGCCCTCCTCCATCAAAAAAATTTCCAAATATCAAGGGCATAGACATGAGTGACATTGTAACAATTCTTTTTCTCATTTTGGTGACTCCAAATTTTTTATTGTGAAAATTGGTAGATACTCTTTTTTTGTCCTTAGCGGGAGGGGAAATTGAGCCTCCTTAGCAAATTTGTATGTCATGTGTGGTGAGCTTATTTGTTTGAATCTCATGTATACTTGTACCATCTAGAACTTTCCCTGTTAGTCTCTCAAAGCTAATTTTACTTGTATTTGGTTGTAGAAATGATCTTAGGCCATCTTTGTGACTTTGGAAGCCGCTTTATCCTGAAGAGACTACCCATGCATAAATGTAATCCCTAGTAACCCACTTTGAACCTTTGGACCTTTCCTCGGCAAATCAGTACAAGTTGTGAGCCATTTAATTCTTCACCCTCTTTTGAACCCTATCCTCCTTGAACGTAATAGTTCAAATTGAGGCCATAATCCTAAGTTAAGGATGGTGATGTTTAGGAGAGGTAACTTTGGGCTACAAAGTTGTGAGTGACAAAGATCTTAAGCACTGCAAAAAAGTGTAAAAGAAAAAGAAAGGACCTAACAAGGGAAAGATATGCACGAAACGTGCAAGAAAAAAATAAAAAGAAAGTGGGTGAACCAAGAAAGCAAAAAATAGTCACATGCATAAAAAAGAAGAAGAAGTGGCCCATGATCAAAGGTTGGATTGAATAGTGTGAAAAGTGATGTAGATGTTCAAAGAGGGTGTAGTCACTTCATGCCTAAATGATATCCTACCCATTCTCCCCGAACCTTCATTACAAGCTTAAAAAGTCCTTTGAGATCTCCAACCAGGTGTATTCATTATAGTGGTGGTTGAAAATAGGGGAAACCCTATGGCATGGTACTTGTTAACATTGAGAGTTCTTGAGAGAGAGAGGTTTGCACTTAAATTCCTTGTTGCATACTTGATAACTTGGTGCGTGGAATTTTAATTTTTGTGAGAAGGCATGTAAACAAGTCGAGGTGGATGATTTTTTCATCTCCCAAAAAATGAGGTAAAAGGAGTATAATGTAGTTGAGGACAAAGAGGAGTCATTTCTAGATTATTAGTGATTGTTGCATGGTTACTCTTGAAGTCTTTTGCACCCTTGGATATTGCATTTTATGTTGAGGTATGTCATAAGAATAGCCTTGCCCATGTTTGATGAGCTACTTGTGGTAGTGACTAAGCTTGAAGTCATTGTGATCATTGGATCGCCTAAGTAGGCATAAATGTGCATTATCTCATGATAAAAGGTAGTGTTTCTTGAGGACAAGCAAAGTTTTAAGTTGGGGGTGTTGATGAGTAGGGAATTTACCACTTATTTGCATTCAGATATAGCCCGTTAGATACCTTCAGATATATAGGGTATACTACCTAAGGTGTACTACCTAGCTCAGAAGTCATACAAAGAATAGAGTTGCATTGACAAGACAATTTTAAGATTTTTTGAGATGGCCCATGATATTTTAAACTATGCATGCATGATATTTTTATGACTTTCTCTCACATATATTTTATATGTGTAAATTCATTATTTTGGATTGCTCTGCGTACCGGTACAATTGCATTAACCTCCTATATTTCAACATCTGAGGCTCAGTCTAGATGTCCTGCTAAGCCATAGAGTTTTTAGATAGTAGTAAAGTGTCTATTTGGTGAGCCTTCTCTATTCTGGAAGGCCTATTTCATTTTAATCATTTGTTATTTATTTTGGTGTAGGTCCACTAGAGGCCTTGTCCCAGATTCAAATAGTTTATTGAAGTCGTAATAGTAAATATTTCACAGACTGAAAGAGATGTTGTCTAGATGTTGATAAACTTATTTCTGCACTGTTAAAAAGATTTTAAGATATGACCATGATTCTGTCTATTTTATTTCCGCATCTTTTCTTTATTATTCAAGTATAGTGAATGATTACTATATGTAGAAAAGTGTCCAAATCACTATGGTTCGATATGCTCATCATGGCTAGGGTCCTAGCTCGGGTCGTGAAAAACTTGGTATCAGACCATGGTTTATGGTCTGAGGGTGTCTGTGAAATCGCATCGGGTAGAGTTCTATTTATGGGTGTGTAGCGTGCCACACTTATAAGTGGGAGACCACAAGGTGTTTAGGAATATTTCTCTTTCTTCATGTTTTAGTTCATGTTATAGAGTCAAAATGTTCCTCTTTCATACTCTAGTTTGTGCTATGATGTCTTCCATATGAAAGTAAAGTTATCCTAATCCTTTCCTTACTCTGATGATCTTAGATATGTCTCATTATTGAGGTGATTCAAGTGTAGAAGCTTAGAATATAAATGATGTGGTCCTTTTCTGATTTAGTCATAAATGATTATGAAATTGCAGAAGGACTTGAGGGGATTCCATGAGTGCTATAAAGTGTATTGATTTAATCTTATACCTTTATCTACATCAATCGCGTATTTGAGCCTGAGGTATGAAGTGTATTCAGTCTCTTTCAAGATTCTTATTGCAGATATCATGTATAAGGGGAATGATGTGTAGCAGAATATTGGAACTATATTTCCATCTGAGTAGTAGTGTATGTTAAAGTGTCGTGACCTATTGGTAGTAAGATGATCCAGAAATTAGTGATATGAAGTCACAAGCTTAAGAGTCTAAATGAGGGGGACTTTTGCATACATAAGTTATTTTAGTTGCATAACTGTGGATTGAGGAGTGGTTTGCCATTTTATAGTGATAGACTAATGTGGTAGTAATAATTATAGATTGTATGGTAGTCCACGGGGGAGTGTTTGGCTTTGATTATTATTTATTCAAAAAAATACGAAAAAAGCCTAGAGTGGATAGTTATGGTGGTTATAGAAATATCTTATAGTCTATGAATGGAAATAGTTAGGTTATCCAATAAGTTATGATTATATACTAATTGTTGTTGTGGAATTTGAGGGTAGTCTAAAGGTATGCTTGGGTAAGTAAGTATGATGTGAGAAATTAGAATATATAGATAAGATCGTATTGGGCTATACTATAAGATTAAGGTTGACCATGTCTGTTATGTGACTTTACCCCCTTAACCTTCTTTTTTAGTGGTTGTAAACTAGTACTACTTGTGAGAAGGTATGTAATAGATTTTGAGGTATAATAGTAATATCATGGGGGTGATTTGGTTGTAGGTAGTATCTAAGTGAAATGAGGTATTTGGGTTGAATTTCTTAATTTGATGGACTAGTATCATATGTTGCATGCATTGGCGGTACGTGATTGTTGTTGGACTGTAGGCTTGAACTTTAGATGTAGAATATGGTGGTAAGAATAGTAGCTTAAGATTAATGATGTACATTTTATAAGAATGAATTAGTAGGCTTGATGTGATTTGTGAGAGTGCCTAGGTTGATAATTTATGAAGAGTTAAGTGGTAATTTTGAGGTATATGTGTATATAAGGACTAGTGTTAAAATAATGAATAATGGGTGAGTCATTAAGTGGATAAGGGCATAAGTATATAAGAATAAGTTGCACCCCCCCCTTTGTAGTATGACGTTAGGTAAGATTTGATGATATAAGTTATTTGATTAATGGTCTAATGTTAGAAGGTTAAGTAGTGGACTTTTATATGATAAGGAGTGAGGTTGTGTATGCTCATGGACTGGGAGTTGTAAGTTGATGATGATAGAGGATAGAAAAAATTAAGAGTCACGTTCTTGGGAAGCAATGCCTTTACAGTATACTTAAAAAGGGAAAGTTTAGCATTTATGTGTATAAGTGTTTTGCGTACCTAGTTTGTGTTCTTGAAATTGTGGTATAGAGAAGTTTGGGGAGTTGTTGTATAGCGTTATTTATATCTGAGTTGAGAAAATATAAGTGGGCAATATGCACCTTTGGTATAGTTTTACAAATTTTTTTAAGATGCAAGTTATGTGATTAGAGGTGTAATGCTAAGTATTCTAAGGAGTTGAAGATGAAGTGTTCTGTGCCGAGAAGTGTGGTTGTCCATGCCCATGATAATGTTAGCCATAAATAGATTACTTTGGGGTTTAGAGGATGTTAGTACTAGTGTACCTAAAGGGGATCCTTGTAAAAAAAAGGAAAAATCTATGGAGGAGAGTTTGTGTTAATGTGTATGTTGGTACCCCTTTGTGATTAGGTGTGTGGATATCTGGAGGCTCAGTACTTCAACTAGTCTCTATGTTCCTCGAATGGTTGGCACATCTCATTTATGTGAGTATGGGTTATAGGGTGATGGCTATAGAGGCTGGCGAAAGTAAGAGTAGTATTCCTGGAAAACAAGACCTACAGAGTATAGTTTATCTAGGAGAGATTAGCGGTAATGTGTATAGTGGTATATCTCCTGTGTTGAGAGTTATGGATATATATTTGATGAGAGTTTATGTCTGCAAGTCAAGGATTATGACTTTGATCTAAGGGGGAAATGATGAGTTAAAGTAGTTATCAAATTTTAAAGTAGTTCTCAAATTTTCTTATGGTGGCAAATTTCAAGTAAGATTCATGATAAATTTGTTACAATTCAAGCAAACTCCTCCTACTCAGTCTATGAGGTCACTCTGCTAATGCGTTATGTTATGTATCCAAGTCCTTCCTATAGCTAAGGTTTGAGCACTCTATGTAACTCATGACATGTCTCGACTTCCAAACTAGAACAATTAATGTTCCTCGATTATCTAGTATTCTAACTATCCAAACTCTATATTCTGTTGCTCATGAACAAAAAATCTGTGTCCCAAATCAGGATGGGTAATCAGGATTGGTTCTAACAAACTATGTTTTCGTATGTTAACGATTCATTTTATGTTGAGATTAGCCAAAATGATAAAGTTATGAGAACTCTTGACCATTTCAGTTCTGAAAATAAGAAGTGATAGCTTCGAGTAAAAGTCCTTGCCTAAATCGTGGACTTCATGAATTACACACTCATGTTATTATACTCATGATGTAATCTCTCATGTTTTTCACTGTGGTTGTCCTAAGAACTCATGCTATGTTGAGTTTATGCCAGAACGACTCTCCACTTGTGATCCAAACACTTGATATATGAAACACTCTGTAATTGTACTATATCTTCAACTTATGTCCCACCTTTAGTATGGCAATAAGTATATGTTATAACTGAATAGTGTTACTCTCTTTCATGATTCTCTTGTTCAGGTCCTTTAATGACCCTCTGTATGCTAGTATGGTGGTGGTTATGGAAGCATAGAAGTATGTTAGGTGGGGGAGTAGATGTCATTGTAGGTGAAAATTTTGATGTGATTTCTTGAGCTAAGGTTAGAAGAGTAGGGGAAAGAAGGAGATGAATATTCATTACGTGAAATAGTTAGGAGGAAAGTATATGGCGAGAATCTTGGTGAAAATGATTGAATTTGTAGGTCTTAGTGGAAATGTCCATGAAGTGGGGTGTGGTAGTAGTAGGCTGAAATTTTGTGATTGATGAAAACACAAACTAATGTGCCATGTAGTTAGTATTCTTTGAATTAAGATTTGAGGTTGTTGGATTATAGTGATGAGGTGAATGATTTCTTAATGTGATATAGAGTACAGGGTCCTGTAGTTTAAATTAGCACCTCTTTCCTATGAATTACGCTTCAACGTAGAAGTATTATACAATGGGACACAAATTATTGTGGTTAGATGTGTTACGGAAGAATTGTCAGTTGGAAATGATAAAGTATGCTGATTAATGTTGGGGTATAAACAAGTAGTGTTTCTAAGTTTAAGTCTTTTCGTTGTAGCTTGTAAGATGGAGAATGCTAATATTCATATGTTCCATAAGAAGTGTATCTCATCTATTGTACCAATCTTAATCAGGCTGAGGATTCTTAGGAAAAGCTATGTCTTACAATGTTTTGATCATGTACCATAAAACACATGCCAAGATCATGTCGACGTCAAGTTTTATTATCTCATGTTTCATGCTTACCCATTTCCCTAAGGATTGTCATGAAGATCTTGTCGTTCCTTTGCATATTTTTGTTGAGGAAAAACATTCAAATAAATATTACGCTCTTTATTCTACACTTTTAGAGTAAATAAAGTGGAGTGTGTTTCCTGGCAAATCGCCTAAAGCTACTGGAAGTGTTGTGCCATGGGCAATGCATTGCCCAACACATTTTGGGTGATAGGCAAAGCGACACCCAACCCATTTTTGGCGATGGACAATGTGTGACACTGCCTAACTTAGGCCATAGGCAATGCATCGCATGCCCTATGGGCCAAGGGCATAAAAACTTCATTTTAAGTCATTTTAAGGGAAACCAAGTCTTTTCACATCCCAAACCTGTCCCTAATCATCCTTAAATGAATTTAGGCTTATTAATAATGTTCTAACTCTTTGAAGATCCCAAAATTCATCTTTCAAGAACAGAAGGGGAGAAAACAACTAGGGTTTGGACAATCAAGCCTAAAGGTCAAATCTTTTTGAAATTTCTTAGTGAATTCTTCACAACTAAGGTACGTGTGGTTTTTCCTAAATTACATGGGCATGAAAAAATTGTTTCAACAAAATCTAAACATTGTTAAATCATTAGGATTGAAGGGATTTTGGAATTTATGTTACAATTTTGCTTTATGAAACTCTTTAATGATATTATTGGTTTGGTCTTGAGGCCTTTTCCCCAAATTTGATTTATAACTATGTATAAATATATATAAAAATATGTTTGAAGGGTTTGATGATGAATTGAGAGCATGAACTATTAGAAATCCCTCTCTTATTTACAAGCATCTTCTTTTCGTAAGATTTGATTTATTCGAAATGTATTGTTGAGATCATAATATAAATGCCTTGATTTTGCTTATGACTTGATTATCGATTTGAATCAAATGGAGGGTGTTTTACTTGGTGCTAAAGTATAAAGATGTTTATTATAAGATTTTATGATTTGACACAAGTTACATAACCACCACATGTTTGTTGAAATGCTGAAAGGAACGATCCTTACATAATTTGATAAATGTTTTGAAGTATGAATCTTCTTGGATTATTTGAAACATGGTGGTCCAAACTTTTTGTTTTGAAAGAGGAAACTATAATATGATATTTTATGGCTCATAACATGAATTACAAGTCTTGGTATGATGATACCAAATCAGATAATGCCATAGCAGATTTAGAACAGACTAAATATACAGATTTTTTCTTAGACTTTCAGAATTTGATTTCAGAAAGATGCATATTTAAAGCAGACTAAAAATGGGCTTAAGATATGTTAGGTGGTTACCCAAAGAAGGTATGAGCCATAAAACTCATTGTTCGAAACTGTTTTTTGCTGATACGGATTATTATATTACCCGCAAGGGAAATTATACGCTGCCGACGGCCCTGTGGCATAGCAGATAAGCAGATACTCCAACCCTTACATCAAACTTGGGTTGGGGGGCCTCTGAGTTAAGGTCGGATCCCATATAGCACGTGGGATACCTTCTGATATGTAGGGTATACCACCTAGCTCAGAAGTAATACAAAGTATAGAGTTGCATTGACAAGTCAGTTTTAAGATCTTTTAAGATGGCTCATGAGATTTTAAACTATGCATGCATAATATTTTTATAACTTGCTCTCACATATATTGTATATGTATAAATTCATTATTTTGGATTGCTCTGCATACCAGTACAATTGTATTGACCCCCTATATTTCAGGGTTTGAGGCTCAATCTAAAGGTTCTACTAAGCTGTATAGTTTTTAGACAGAAGTGAAGTATGTAGTTAGTGAGCTTTCTCTATTCTAGAAAGCCTATTTTTTCAGTTATTTGTTATTTATTTTGGTGTAGGTCCACTGGGGGCCTTATCCCAGATTCAGACAGTTTATTGATGTCGTATATAGTTGTGATGCCCCAGAAAAATTTTTCGTTAAGATCTCGGACGAAAATATGTAGAATTTTGTTCTTTATCATGATTAATAATTTTTGTGTGTGAAATTTCTGGACATGCAATCTGTCATCGCATAGATCATCGAATAAGCTTTCCAATGATATGTCGATCATCCACAACGGACTCTCGAGCGATAAGTTATGATCATTCCGATCTAACCGTGAATAGTGGTGAACAGTAAATGTGCAAGAAAAAAATACTGAGGCCAGGCGAATTTTAGGGTCAACTTCAAATGATCATAACTCCTTGTACATAATGATTTGAGTGAACTACTATATATCACAGAAAGCTCTGAAAATCCTCTTTCCAATGAAATTCGTTTCATCCATTTCAGCCTATCAAAACAGTTCACCAAAGGACAGATTTGACATTATTTGATTTTTAAGGTTATTTTGGTCATTCCCACTCTAATCCATCCAGGTAAACCATGGATTTAAGTCCATTAAGAGCATTCAATAGCTCATTTTTCTCTAAAATTTCCTAAGGCTCAAACCCCAACCCTACTACTCCAAATTTCATCCTTCTATGTCTCTTGATTGAACAGTAGAAATTTCAAATTGATTTGGGATTCGAGTTGATCATGTTAAGGGCTTCGAGAAGCACCTTTTATTTTTGTGAATAAAGTTCTGGAGTCAGAAGTTCATATTCATCTTCCATTTTTAAGTATGTGGGGCTTTGAACAAGATTATCCTTTCGATCTTGTGCCCGGTATTTTTGTTGAATTACATTGACATGAGATTTTACATGTTTTACCATGAATTGGAAATATGGTTTTATATCTTATATTACTGTCCATGAGCTATGGGATTATGTCATCCAATATGTGTATGATGTTGAGATGGAATTATGTCCAAAAAGTATTTGATTATGAGAGTATGATGATTTAATTTGTTAAACCTTGATTTATACTATCATTCCACTATTTTCTTATTATGAATTTATAATTGATATTGGAAATTCTATATCCCTAATATGGGTTGATGTCTTAAGTACCTTTAAATAAGAGTTGGATGGCAAACTGAGAAATATTAATATTGAAGTTGCACTGAGTCTTGGTATTTTCCGCATGGTTTTGATGAGTTAAATTATTAAAAATATTATATATTTAGTCTTCATATCCTTGTCCAAATGTCGAGTCAGTTATGGTTCAACACATTGATACCTTGTTGATGTTGAGGAAGATTAAAATGTTTTGAGCTAAAATGTGTTGAGTTAGAATCTACAAATTGATATGATTTGATAAATGAGAAAGAGATTTGATTTGGTCTTTATGATAGACCCGTGTGATGTTGTGGTGGATTTCCTAATGCGTTCTGAGTTTGTCAGGGAGTAGTACTTAGCACCGAGAGGGAAATTTGGTATTTACCCAAACCTATGTGCCACTGTAGGGTTGTTTAATGATGATATTATTGGCCAGAGATCCCGATTGTGATTATTGCAGTTTTAAGGTCGTACTCCCTGGCAAAGAGTATGACGCTCCTGCCAACGGGGGTTTCAAACGTTGGTATTCCACGTAGCTCACGTGGCGTTGTCAGTTATAGGAAACTCCCTTGTCCATAAGAGTCATGTTTATTAAAATACCGAGTCACTCCGAGTTTTGATTTGGTAAGTCAAGTTGCCTATGATGATCTATAATGATTTATGAGGTTTTTCTCCTACCTTTCCTATCTAAGATGTTATGAGTTGCATGATTTAATGTCACTCAAGCCAGGAGAGTTATTATGGTCCGTTTGTACGTTTTTACGAAATTTATGATATTATTTATATTTTTCATGCGCCCCCACATACTCAGTACGTATCTTGTTCTGACCCACATATTTTTCTATGGGCTATATTCTTACCATGATGTAGGTTCAAGTACTCAGCAGCAGCCGCGACAGTGATATCCGAGTGCCGCATCTACGTTCCTTCAGTGGTGAGTCCTCATGGTTTGAGGACCAAGTTTCTAGTTTTGGTTCTTTTATTTTGTGATTCCTTTGGTCTGTTTAGTCAGTTAGGGGTTCATCCCAATGGCTCGTTGATTTTTCTGTATAGGGGCTAGGTCAACTAGTGTATTGTTGGGTTGGTTTTTGTATAGACATTCCATATATATACAGTCTAATGATATTCCGTGCCATGTGTGATGTGATATGATATGTACTTATATATATATCCTCAGCGTAGCGTGTATGTTGTTGTGTTGGAACCCAAGGGTAGTTTTTTGGCTTAAAGGGTTAGCTTGAGGCTACGTGTAGCCTTGGGCACCGTGTGGCATCTCAGGATGATATTTTGAGGCGTTACAAACCTGGTATCAGACCCTAAGGTTGTGAAGAGTCCTAGGGAGTCTGACAAGCCGCGTTATGTAGAGTCTTGAGCATCAGTGTGTAGCACGCCACACCTATGATCAAGAGGCTGCAGGGCATTCTAGGAAAAGCCATTTCTTTCTTTCTACAAAAGTCTATCATGCTTAAAACTGTTTCCTTATTCTGTTAAGTTTTGCGTTCTTATGACAGAAAATGCCTCCACATCGAGTTTGCGGAAACAACAACCAACCTCAACCCGTTGATCCGTTTCATGAGACGATATCCCATGACAAATTTCGGGCAGCTTTTTAGATGCTAGCCCAGACAGTTACCACCAATACTCAGGCCAACACTCCACCTCTGTAGGAAAATAATTCAGCAGCTGCATAAATTCGTGACTTAATGCGGATAAATCTGCTAGAGTTTCATGTGTCGAGAGCAGGTGAGAAGCCACAGATATATGTTGATGAAATGAAGAAAATTGCACAGACTATGCACGTGACCGAGGAAGAAAGTGTGGAGCAGGCTTCTTATCGGTTGAAGGATGTTGCCTATGACTGAGTGCAGATGTGGAATAAGGGTAGAGAGGAAGATACCGCTCCGGTGACTTGGCAATTATTCCAAGATGCTTTCTTGGATAGATTATTTTCTCTTGAGTTACGGGAAGCTAAGATAGAGGAGTTTATGAATTTAAGACAAGGCTCCATGTCGGTTAAGGAGTATTATCTTAAGTTTAATCAGCTATCGAAGTACGCTCCCAATATAATGGCTGACCCGAGGACTAGTATGAGCAAGTTTCTAACTGGGGTGTCGAGTTATATGGTGAAAGAATGTAGATCTACTTTGATCAATAAGGAGATTGATCTTCCTAGGTTAATGATTCACGCCTAACAGATTGAGTCAGACAAGATAAAGGAAAGAGAGAGTAAGAGGGATTAAAAGAGTCAGATCGGAGCAATAGGGGTCTAGTCAGACTAGATTCTTCAGAGGGATTCGCCCTCAGTTTCAGAGACGTCCATTTATACCTGCGCCTTCCTCAACTAGTGCTTCCATATATCGAGACAGGCAGAAGCCCAGGAATAGGTCGGCACTTTCCAGGTCTCAGGATAGTGTAAGCAACTGGCCTCATCATCCTTCATGTGCTAAGTATGGTAAAGACCATTTTGGGGAGTGTTATATGGGGTAGAGGGGTTGTTTTGGTTATGGCTAGTTAGGCCACATACTTAGAGACTGCCAGTATGCCAGATAGCAGAGTCGTGATGCCCGTCCCTAGAGTCAGGCTACCAGTGCCCCGCCTCCCGTATCCCATCCAGTTCCTCCTTAGGGTGCTTCATCTAGTCTACTGGCGGTCAACGCCAGAATCATTTCTATGCTATACCACCTCATTAGTAGCAGGAGGACTCTCCCGATGTTTTCACTGGTATGCTCCATGTTTTCTATTTTGATTTCTATATGTTAATGGACCCCGGTTCGAGTTTTTCTTATGTGACACCTCTGGTTGCTGTAAATTTTGAAACGGATCCTGAACTAATTTTTGAGCCTATTTTGGTTTCTACTCCGGTAGGAGAGTCTGTCATTGCTAAGCAGGTGTATAAGAAATGTCCCATTACTGTCTTTCATCAAGTTATGTATGCTGATTTGATTGAGCTAGATACGGTTGACTTTGATATCATTCTGGGTATGGATTGGCTTCACTCATGCTATGCGTCTATTGATTGTCGTGCCTGTGTGGTCAAGTTTCAGTTTCCTGATGAACCTATCCTCGAATGGTCCAAGAGTTCTGTGATTCCTAAGGGTCGTTTCATATCCTATCTCAAAGCTAGGAAGTTGATTTCCAAGGGTTGCATCCACTATTTAGTTCGGGTTAAAGACACTAATTTTGAAACTCCAACCATTCATCAATTAATGTTGTTAATGAGTTTCTTGATATCTTTCCAGAAGATCTCCTTGGAGTACCTCTTGATAGAGAGATAGAGTTCGGGATTGACCTTTTTTTATACTCATTTTATTTTCTTTCCTCCGTATCGCATGGCTCCTACGGAACTTAAAAAGTTGAAGGAGTAATTGAAAGATCTTTTAGACAAAAGCTTTATCAGACCTAGTGTGTCCCTGTGGGGTGCACTTATCCTATTTGTACGTTAGAAAAATGGTTCTTTGCGGATGTGTATTGATTACCGCAGCTTAATAGGGTTACTATCAAGAATAAATATTCGCTTCCTCGAATTGATGATTTATTTGATCAATTACAAGGTGCGAGCTACTTTCGATGATAGAACTCAGATCTGGTTATCACCAACTTAAGGTTAGGGAATGTGATATCTCCAAGACAGCCTTCCAAACCCGTTAATGTCATTTTGAATTTCTAATGATGTCTTTCGGTTTAACTAATGCTCCAGCAGCTTTCATGGATCTTATGAACTGTGTATTCCAGCCATATCTAGATTTATTTGTAATAGTGTTCCTTGATGATATTCTTATTTACTCCCGAAGTGAGGGTGATCACGTGGATCATCTCCGATTCATGTTGAAAACTCTTGGAACTCATTGGTTGTATGCTAAGTTCAGTAAGTGTGAGTTCTGGTTGAACTCTGTAACCTTCTTGGGTCATGTTGTTTCTTCCGAAGGTATTAGAGTTGATCCTCAAAAGATAGAGGCTATAAAGAGTTGGCCTAGACGTATTTCTCCTTCTGATATCTGAAGTTTCTTGGGTCTAGCTGGTTATTATCATCGTTTTGTTGAAGGGTTTTCATCTATTGTGTCTCCTATGATCCATTTGACCCAAAAGAAAGTGAAGTTCCTGTGGTCCGAATCTTGCGAGAAGAGTTTTCAGGAGTTGAAGACTCAACTCACTTCAGCCCCTGTGTTGACTTTGCCTGACGGTGTTGATGGTTTTGTGGTGTATTACGATGCTTCCAGAGTCGTTTTGGGTTGAATATTGATGCAAAAGGGCAAGGTTATAGCTTATGCTTCCAGGTAGCTAACCTCACGAGAAGAATTGTCCTACCCATGACCTTGAATTAGCTACCGTGGTTTTTGCTTTGAAAATCTAGAGACATTATTTGTATGGTGTCCAAGTCGACGTCTTCACGGACCATAAGAGCTTCCAATATGTATTCAACCAAAAGAATTTGAATCTTAGGCGGAGATGATGGTTAGAACTATTGAAAGATTATGATATGAGCGTGCTATATCATCCGGGAAAGGCCAATGTAGTAGCAGATGCCCTTAGTTGGAAGTCCATAGGTAGAGTAGCACATGTGGAGATTGGTAAGAAGGAGTTGGCCCGTGAGGTACATCGTTTGGCTAGATTGGGGGTTATGTTGTTTGGTGATGCTGAGGGTAGTAGAGGAGTGCAAAGAGGTTTCGAATCCTCTTTAGTTTTGAAAGTGAAGGAGAAGTAAGATAGGGATCCTACCTTGGTCAGGTTAAAAGAGTCAGTTAAAGACCAAAAGGTGGAGGTTTTCTCCCAAGGGGGAGATGGAGTTTTGAGACTCCGAGAAAGATTATGTATTCCTGATGTTGATAACTTGAAGCAGAGGATTATGGTGAAAGCGCATGGTATGCGATACTCCATCCATCCTGGTGCTACCAAGATGTACCAAGATTTGCGAAAAATCTATTGGTGGAACGGTACGAAGAGAAACATAGCCGAATTTATAGCAAAGTGTTCCACGTGTCAACAGGTTAAAATAGAGCATCAAAGGCCCAGTGGCATGATGCAAGAGTTTAGCATTCCTACTTGGAAGTGGGAAGAAGTGAATATAGACTTCATAGTTGGTTTGCCTCCTTCTCGTCCCCATTATGATTCGATTTGGGTTGTCGTAGATCGGCTGATGAAATCAGCTCATTTCTTGCCTGTGTATTCATCGTATACAATTGAAGATTATGCTAGAATATATATTCGGGAACTCGTCAGACTTCATGGAATCCCTTTGGCTATTATTTCTGATAGAGGTACTCCGTTTACCACTTAGTATGGTAGAAGGTGTAGATCACCCATTGGTTGGTTTAAAGTTGGTGAGGCTGCCGCGACTGGACCGGATGCAGTGTTCGAGGCCATTGAGAAGGTTAAGTTAATTTAGGAAAGGTTAAAAACCACCCAAAGTCGTCAAAAATCATACGCAGATGTAAGGAGGAAAGACCTTGAATTTGATGTTGGTGATTTAGTGTACTTGAAAGTTTCACCTATGAAAGGGGTGAAGAGATTTGGGAAGAAAGGGAAACTAAGTCCCCGTTACATTGGTCCCTATAAGATTGTGGATCGCATTGGGAAGGTAGTATATAAGGTTGAATTGCCCGTGGAGTTATCTAACGTCCATCCAGTTTTCCATGTTTCTATGCTTAAGAGTCTATAGGTGATTCTGTTGTGATTGATCCTTTCAAAAGCTCGGGTATTCAAGATAGTCTTTCATATGAAGAGATTCCGATTGAGGTTTTTGACTTTCAATTTTGTAGGCTAAGAAACAAGGAAGTTCCTTTGGTTAAAGTACTTTGGCGAAATCAATCTGTGGAGAGTGCTACTTGGGAAGCCGAAGCGGATATGCGCGCCAAATATCCCCACCTCTTTCCTATGAATCCTGAGCATGTCAAAGGTATTGTTCTCTTTTGATTTAATCTTTATTGCTATGTTTATCTTGGCTTGTGTGTTTTCTATGATATCCAAAAAAATGTAGAATGGAGTATATGCTTGGGCAAGATGATTTTTCTCTGTATACTCATTTTTATAGTATTCTTGACCTACCTATCAACATTCAAGGATGAATGTTTCTAAGGGGGAGATGATGTGATGCCCCAAAGAAAAATTTCCGTTAAGATCTCGAACAAAAATGTGTTGAATTATGTTCTTTTTATTGTGATTCATAATTTTTCTGTGTGGAATTTCTGGATATGCGATCCGTAATCGCTTAGAGCATCAAATAAGCTTTCCAACGATATGTGGATCATCTAAAATGGTCACTCGAGCGATGAGTTATGATCATTCTGATCTAACCGTAAATAGTGGTGAACAGTAAATATGCAAGAAAAAATACTGAGGCCAGGTGAATTTTAGGGTCAACTTCAAATAATCATAACTCCTTGTACATAATGATCTGGGTGAGATACTATATATCAACAGAAAGCTCTGAAATTCCTCTTTCCAATGAAATTGGTTTCATCCAATTTAGCCATAGGAGCAAAAAGTTATGATCGATCTACTTCAGCCTATCAAAACAGTCAACCAAAGGACAGATTTGACATTATTTGATTTTTAAGGGTATTTTGGTCATTCCCACTACAATCATCCAGGTAAACCATGGATTTAAGTCCATTAAGAGCATTCAATAGCTCATTTTTCTCCAAAATTTCCTAAGGCTCAAACCCCAACCCTACTACTCCAAATTTCATCCTTCTATGTCTCTTGATTGAACCGTAGAAATTTCAAATTGATTTGGGATTTGAGTTGATCATGTTAAGGGCTTCGAGAAGAACCCTTTTTCGTGAATAAAGTTCCAGAGTCGGAAGTTCATATTCATCTTCCATTTTTAGGTATGTGGGGCTTTGAACAAGATTATTCTTTCGATCTTGTGCTCGATATTTTTGTTGAATTACATTGACATGAGATTTTACATGTTTTACCATAAATTGAAAATATGGTTTTATATCTTATATTATTGTCTATAAGCTATGGGATTATGTTATCCGATATGTGTATAATATTGAGATGAAATTATGTCCAAAAAGTATTTGATTATGAGAGTATGATGATTTAATTTGTTAAGCCTTGATTTATACTATCATTCCACTATTTCCTTATTATGAATTTATAATTGATATTGGAAATTCTATATCCGTACTATGGGTTGATGTCTCAAGTACCTTTAAATGAGAGTTGGATGGCAAATTAAGAAATGTTGATATTGAAGTTGCACTGAGTCTTGGTATTTTTTGGATGGTTTTGATGAGTTAAATTGTTGAAAGTATTATGTATTGAGTCTTCATATCCTTATCCAAATGTCGAGTCAGTTATAGTTCAACGCATTGATACATTGTTGATGTTGAGGAAGATTAAAATGTTTTGAGCTAAAATGTGTTGAGTTAAGAATCCACAAATTGATATGATTTGATAAATGAGAAAGAGATTTGATTTGGTCTCTATGATAGACCCTTGTGATGTTGTGGTGGACTTCCTAACGCATTCTGAGCTTTCGGGGAGTAGTACTTAGCACCGAGAGAGAAATTTGGTATTTTCCCAAATTTATGTGCCACCGTAGGGTTGTTTGATGATGATATTATTGGCCAGAGAGCCCGATTGTGATTATTACAGTTTTAAGGTCGTACTCCCTGGGAAAGAGTATGACGCTCCTGCCAACGGGGATTTCAAACGTTGGTATTCCACATAGCTCATGTGGGGTTGTCAGTTATAGGAAACTCCCCTGTCCATAAGAGTCATGTTTATTGAAATACCGAGTCACTCCGAATTTTGATATGGTAAGTCAAGTTGCCTATGATGATCTATAATGATTTATGAGGTTTTTCTCCTACATTTCCTATCTAAGATGTTATGAGTTGTATGATACAATGTCACTCAAGCCAGGTGTGTCATTATGGTCCGTATGTACATTTTTACAAAATTTATGATATTATTTATATTTTTCATGCGCCCCCACCTACTCAGTACGTATCTTGTGCTGACCCACATATTTCTCTATGGGCTACATTCTTACCATGATGTAGGTTCAGGTATTCAGCCGCAGCCACGATAGTGATATTCGAGTGCCGCATCTACGTTCCTTTATTGGTGAGTCCTCATGGTTTGAGGACCAAGTTTCTAGTTTTGGTGTTGTTGTTTTGTGATTCCTTTGGTCTGTTGAGTCAGTTGGGGGTTTGTCCCAATGGTTCATTGATTTTGCTGTGTAGAGGCTATGTCAGACTAGTGTATTATTGGGTTGGTTTGTGTATAGACATTCCATATATGTACAGTCTAACAATATTCCGTGCCATGTGCGATGTGATATGATATGTACTTATATATATCCTTAGTGTACCGTGTATGTTATTGTGTTGGAACCCAAGGGTAGTGTTTTGGCTTAAAGGGTTAGCTTGAGGATACGTGTAGCCTTGGGCACCGTGTGGAATTTTGGGATGATATTTCGGGGCATTACAGTAGTGGAGATTTCGCAGACTAGAAGAGATGTTGTCTAGATGTTGATAAACTTATTTCTGTACTGTTAAACAGATTTCAAGATATGACTATGATTTCATCTATTTTACTTCCGCATCCTTTCTTTATTATTTGAGTATTGTGAATGATTACCAAATGTAGAAGAGTGTTCAGATCAATTTGGTTTGGGATGCTCGTCAGGCTAGGGTCCCGTCTTGGGTGGAGGGATACCAAGTAGATCGTTAGGAAATACATCAAGAAACTCACACACAATAGGAATAGAATCAAGTGTCGGATTCTCTACACAGGCAGCCCATACATAAGCAAGATAAGGTTCGCAACCTCTCAACATAAGTTGTCTAGCACAAACATAAGAAATAGTCCCCGTCGGCTGCCGACTAATCACTCACTACCATACGACTAGAGGTATGCAGGGCGTGGTTAAGGTAGCGGTCTTGGTAAAACAATCCATGACAACATGATAGAGGGATAACCAATCGATGCCTAGAATCACATCAAAATCCAGCATATTCAGAATATTAAGATCAGCATAAGTATCAACATCACTAACTATCATGACACATGATTTGAATACCCAATCCACTACTAAAGAATCACCTACGAGAGTAGATACACGCAATGGCATAGATAATAAATCACTAGTCCACTCCAATCGTGGTGCATAATAAGAATATATATATATAAGAATAAGTGGATCAGGGATCAAATAAAGCAAGAGCCGACTTGCAGCTTATCAAAATTGCACCTATAACTACAGAATCCGAAGTATCAGCCTCGGGCTAAGTAGGTACTATATACAACACGCCATTTGGCTTGGCACCTAAATGACCCACCTACCCAGCATGCCTGAGTACCACCTCGAGTGCCTAGTAACCACCTCTACGACCTCGTACACCGCCCCTACCTGAAGGGGGAACTTCCCTAATGGGAGTAGTTCCCTAGGATAAAATAACCATGGCCCCACGAGTAGGGCACTCTCTAGAGAAATGATCAGGAAGTTCCAAAGCAAAACACGACTCACGGGAAGAACCGGAACTCACATACAGGCTGATCCGGCATAACTTCCATGCCTAGCATGGCCTACGAATAAAACTCTCATAGACTGATCACCGCCCTTACTAGGGCTCCCACTAGAAATAAACTGATCCCCATTAGCTATCTGAAAAGCTGCCTAACCTTGTTAACTCGGAGATAGAAAAGATAGATGCGGAGGATGTCCAGTATAAGAAACATCACCTCTGAACCGGGAACTACTACAGCTCCCACCAAATAAGCCCTAATACTTAGGGCTTTGTCATGTCCCTCACGCTACATGTCCTCCACCACTCTAGAATGATTAGCAATCACAAAAAAGGTCCTACCAGCAGCAACCAAACTCTGAGTAGGCATCCTAATATGAAGTCTCAATCCTCTCATGAAGCAGCGAACCTTCTCATACTCCGCATCCAAGATAGCATTCGCATTCCTTGCTAACTCATGAAAACAAGCATCATACTCAGTGATTGTCATAGAACCCTGCTCCAATATAGAGAACTGATCTCTCAAACGATCTCTAAGGCTACGTTGGATGAACGTCTCCAAGAATATCTCGGAGAACTGAGCCCATGATAGAGGGGAAGATCCAACTGGTTTAAAACTCATAAAAGCCTTCCACCAGTGTCTAGCAGACAAGTCCGGATGAAATATGGTGTAGTCCAAACCACGAGTCTCCATAAGTCCTAATCCATGAAGCCTATCCTCACAAGCAGTCTGAAACTCAAATCCACCCTCTCTAAGAGCACCAGCAAATCTAGCTGGAGCCAACCTTAAGAACCTTTCCAACGTCTTCTTCTCCTCAGCAGACATAACATGCTAGGTCCTAGATGGCTAAATAACTATCAGCTGTACAACTGCCGGAATAGAAGTAACCTTAACTCCAGGAGCTGCACCTGTAGGTTGCACTCCTACTCCAGTAGTCTGCAAACCATCAACAAAACTCAACAACTGAACCAAAGCATCTCTAAGAAAAGAAGAAAAATGAATCCTGGTAGAGCCTGGGCTTATCCCTTGCCCACCGCTGGCTGAGGTGGTAGAGTCTCTAGCTCGAGTGCAGGAATAGGTTCTAGGAGAGGTACACCCTGGTCCTTAACTGTGGACAATCACAAGTCTGGGTATCAGGACCCACCTCGCGTATCATTGAAGCGTGAGTCCTGGGCATCCATGAAAGAGTAAAGTCAATAAAATATCCTACAAACCAACTCATACTCTTAGTACGATGTGAATAAAATAAGTGAAGGACTCCTAAGATTGTCCCATAGCCTCCTGAAGATAGGAAATAGACATTAACATTCCAATCCGCAGGACCCTATTTGACACTTGCTCTTGTAAAATTAATATCAGTGAACCCTAGGTTTTATTACCAGTTTGTCACGACATTATTTGGAGTCATGATGACACCTACCATATCCCACCTGTAGGTAAGTCGATACCGTAACCCAGAGTTATTGCAATGGGTTACCTTGGTAAGAACATCCAACATGGACACTATATGTGAACACAATATATAATAACAATATTTCACAACTAACGACAAATGATATTCAAACACAAATCCCACGACCCTAGTATACTGATACAAGAGCTTCTAAATATGATCAGAGGAATTTACAATCTCAAAATCTAAAATGTCTTAAATAATCTCATACATTTATCTCAAAAGCATAAGACAAACAAGGATAGAGGGGAAAGAGGGAAACTCGATCTCAAAAAGTTCACCCTATCTCCGAATAGGCAACTCATATAAACTACCTCAACGGTAGCAACTAGACCTGGGTTTGCACCAAAAATGTACAGAAGTGTAGTATGAGTACCAAAACATAGGTACTCAGTAGGCATCATCGGTCGATTGAGCTCAAATATAATGTAAAGACGATATAAAGTAAGTCAATAGTCTTAAATTCAAGGGATAGGATCGAACCTGAATCTGCTTTGATACCATTGTAACGATATCGATACTACAAAAGCAATAACACGACATACTATCAAAATATACTCCATAATCGCCATAAAATTGAGTATCATTTCAAAAGCATAAATCCATACACATAATAGCAAAGCATCTACTTGCCATAATCATCATCAACCATCTTTAGAACATAGACACAAGAACTTACCATGAAGTCCCATACCGTTGGGAAGTACACGCAAGTGAGCACAACAAAGAACTCATCACGGCATCCCATACCACAGGAGAGTACACAAAAGAATATCAAACGAGAACTCAACACGGTGTCCCATACCACGAGAGAGTACACCAAAAGAATATAACCAATAATTCAATAAAGCACAACTATTTCTTCAATTGACTGAAACCGCGGGTAGTTCGACCTCTCCATGGCTCGTTACCCAAATCCACTTCTAAATACCCATACTGTAATTTAACATAAAGAAAGCAACATTGTCATAGCATAGGCATATTGTCATTAATTCTATAATTCATTGGTAAACACCGTGAAGTCCATACTATTTAACCTTATTTTCCATAAATCAATAGATTACAAGTCTTATAATTACTAGTCATGAAATTGGGGGAAAACTACAAGCCACCTATATTATAGGTTATTCATCTATCATAAGGTTATTTTTTAGCTAGCATCTTCATGACATGAGTTATCAATTAAGCCATCTCAACCTCACATATTAGAAGATAATTTTACTAACCATCAAGCAATACTAGGTCCATCATCACTAAGCATGTCACAACTTTAAGGACTAATTTCCATATTTTAATCAAGTAAAGTCCACCAACTAGTTTACTAGGTTTCTAGCCTCTAAATAGTAATCATATATTTTAGAAGTAACTAGTTATCACATAAGCCACCTTACTAAGCAAGATTTAATAATATAACCTCTTATTCAAGTTAATGATATGTATTAGGTTATCCCTTAATTTTACATAGGATTATTCATATCACTAAGTCTTAACTCAATATTAGGCATAGATTTTCTCTAGTTGCTAATTTAGCATCACCAATGGTCACACCTCTTATTTAGTGATATGGAACAAGAAACGAATAATAATCTACCAATTAACCTCATATTTCATGCACATAGGCGGTTTTCCCTATATGGCCTAACCTTACAAATATTAATGCATATAAATAAATTTCCCCACATGGTATCGTAACATTCTTACCTCATCAAAATTCACTAGGGATCATCATAATCACACATATTCCTTCTAATTCATCGAGCATCATCATTATAACACATATTCCTCTGGATTCATCAGGCATTATCATAATATCAATATATTTCTCCAGATTCACCAGCTATCATCATAATATCATATATTCCTCTAAATTCACTGGGCATAATCATAATATCACATATTTCTCAGGATTCACTAGGCATCATCATCATATCATATATTCCTCCTAATTGACCAGGCATCATCATAATATCACATATTCCTTTGGATTCATCGGGCATCATCATAATATCGACTTATTTCTCCAGATTTATCGGGCATCAACATAATATCACATATTCCTCTTGATTCACCGAGCATCATTATAATATCACATATTCCTCTGAATTCACCGGGCATCATCATAATATCAACATGTTCCTTCAAAGACATCATCATGATATCATATATTCCTCCTAATTGACCGGGCATCATCATAATATCACATATTCCTTTGAATTCATCGGGCATCATCATAATATCAACATATTCCTCCAGATTCATCGGGCATCATCATAATATCACATATTCCTCTTGATTCACTGGGCATTATTATAATATCACATATTCCTCCAAATTCACCGGGTATCATCATAATATCAACATATTCCTCTGAATTCATCGGACATCATTATGATATCACATATTCCTCTAGATTTACCGAACATCATCATAATATCAACATATTCCTCCGGATTCACCGGGCATGATCATAATATCATAAGTCTCCCAATATAACAAAATGCATCCATATGCATATCAGAACCAATAAACATACACAAAGCTTGAAAATATAAGGATGTAGGGACGTAGGATAACACTTGTCATTTTACCTTATAAATAAGCTTCGCACATAATATGAGCATAAAAAAAAGCATGAGTATTTTCAAGACATGCACCAAATTCACATTTACTAGGTTATTTAAGTCATGATCACAAGATAATTTGTTAATCGAGTTCAACCATCACAACACCTATGTACAAATTGATTAGGCAATCACCCCGTATCTAGGTCACTAAGAATTTACGCTGTTCAAGCTTAAGGTGGGTCAAGTCCTACTTCTAAATACCAAGAATGCCAAGCTTACTAAAACAAGACTAGCTTTTACCCAGAATTAAGCAAGGTTATCTATACCTCACCATAAGGGTTTACCAATCTTTTCTAGGCCTATATAGAATATCTCTTCAAGAACCATCCTAAGTCAACCCAACACCAAGGTCATGTCCTATCTAGGTATTATATAGGTAAATACACTCCTAAGGATAGAGAAGCATACCATTCATGTCTAATTAAAACAATTATTGTTATCGCATACTAGTCATGAAACCACAACCAAGCTAACCAAGGTCCTTGACTAAGGGTCAAATACCATACCTTACAAATTAATAGCCTATTGCAATTAAGAAATGTCAAGTTTACCATTTAGTCAGCTATCATCTAAACTCCCTACCCGATCTCATAAAATTTCAATAATTACATTAGAAATAAGCTCAATCTAGTCTACAGGTAAACCTAACCTACCTTAACTCCAAGCAACTCATGAATAAATAAGTTTTTCCTTTCTTTTCCGTGAAGCTTCCTCTTCCATAAGCAGTGCTATCAATAATACAATCCTAGCATTACAACAAGAATTACAATACCCATTATTGGACAATTGTGCCATGGGTTTCAAATGGGCACCAAAACCCCACCTGGGTTTCACCCTTAAAAAGAAGTTTCCAAGACTAACCCATAACCTAACAATCTTTAGGGAGTTAAAACCCTCAAGTAATTTGAGTTAATCACTTAATTTTGGGACTACAATTGACCCTAAATGGTTTAGGGGTTTTGAGTCAAGAAAACTATGAAATCAATACCAAATTAGAGGAATTCTTACCTTAGATTGTAGCAAGAATTAATCACACAAGCTTTTTAAGCTCCAGCTCAACCCACAATATATACTTAAAAGGTTTTACACTCTATTATGGTTTATAGGTTAAGAGAAAGGCACAAATTGGCCAAAATTTATGAAATATAGCACTTAATATGGTCCAACCAACCCTCTGATGGCACAATCATGACCCTTGCATCACCGTTGTCGCAGCCTTATGGTTGTAACTTCTTCATCGCAGTCGCGGTACCTCGGTGCATGCTATGCATGGTTGAAGCTTGTATCTTGGTTTCAAGATTTGCTCAATGCCTCAAGATACATTCAGGGTCTATTTTAAGTAAATAATTTACGAAACCCCATAGTTTTCAAAGTTTTAAATGCATCGGCAAAGTCAGATTTCACATACAAGGCTATTTCACTAAAGCTTTTGCTTAGTGGTTAATTACGACCAATGAAGACTTCAAATTGAGAAAAGAGATTCTAAAACCCAAATAGACCATTAGGTAACCAAACTATCAGTCCCCACAAGTCGTTAATGACTTGAGATGGCTATGGAGAATCTTTATCAAAGGAAACAAGTAAGAATACAGATAATGACCTGAAGGGTCATTACAAATCTTAAGATCCATTTTAAATGATTACACTCTAATTGTTATTAGTCTAGAATTAGTCCCTTAGAAACCCATGATTTGCATTTGCATTTGTAATGATTAAAAACCCTCAAACCATTTTGTACCATAGGTTTGAATTTTAGCAAGCACTTGTATTTTGAACCTACTCAATCACCACTCACATTATACCTCATAGATTAGACCCTTTCTTTTATTAGGTAAATATATTAACAACGACTGTCTGGCACTAAATTGACGTGTAAGTCGAGTGTTATCAAAAAAGGCACCGTTGTCGGGGAACAATTTTGCGTATTAAGTTAGTTTGGAATTTTGGTTACTCGTTTTAATTCAAACTTGTAAATAAGTGTTTGTGATTTTATTTTGTAGGTAGCTTTTTATTTTATTTAACTTTTTCTTATGGCACCTGCTGACACATATGAATTTTGTGGTTGGAACGCATATATGGATGACCTATGTCTATATTGTAACAGACCACACTACATAAAATATTGTAACTATGCTCCCGAAGAGAGATGGAATCACCATCTCAACCTTATGCAGAGTATTTTTGCACTTCATGTGGAAGTCAAAATGGACATAAGGATGATTGACCAAATGCCCCCTCCCCCTATTGTTCTAACCAAGTTGCTAGTTCTTCTTTTGAGTTTGATTAGCCCTATGATAAAGAGGAGAAGGAGAAATATACCGGGCTAATGAATATTAGAGAATTATTTCAAGCCATGTTTAATTGGGTGGATGCAATAGGGGAAATGTAAAGGAGATAAATCATGACGCATTGACATGTAAAAGTGTCAAGATGGTGGAAATGGGAAAAGAAGAAAAGCTTGAAACAATCACAACATTACCTATTTCCCAAGAGGAGGTTCATCAAAAAGAGAAACCAAGCTATGATGATGAGCTTGGTAGTGAAAACTCCTTGGCGGTTTCCAAATTATCCAACTCATATGAGAATGAAGAGGTCAAAATAAAAGAAATGATACTAGAGTGAAAAGAAGGATCAAGGAAAATTTCTTGCAATGACTCTTATTCATTTCGGGGAGAAGATGCTTCAGGGGAGGTTAACCAAAAATTAGTTACCTCAAGCAAGCCACTTTTAAACATTATGCATAGAGGATGTGATAAAGATCCATTCCTTTGAACAAATAGAGGATTGTGGGAAGATGAAGTCCGGCTCCAATATTTAAGAATTTGGCACTCCAACGGATCATATGGAGCCCTATAGATCCATGGCCAAAGAACTCAACTTTCTAAGTCCAAGGAATGGCCTATTGGTGTACACTCTTTTACCCAAGGAACCAAGCCGCAAAATAGATACAAAGTTGGGTAAAAGGTTCAGATCTTCAAAGTGGCGTGATAGAACATTCATCATCATGCCCTCACAACTGCCTAACGCACCTCAGAGATGTAATGATAGAAAAATGGGTAGGAAATTCAACTCCTCTATGTGGAGACATAAATGAGGCTTAAAAAGGCATTGTGCCACGATGTTAAATAAAGCAATTAATGGGAGGCAACCCATCAGTTCCACAATTTTTAGTTACATGTTTTTGGAATAAGTCATATAATTTAGATTTTTCTGTAGGTGCTTTGGACAGGATTGGAAGCCAAAAATAGGGGAAAACCAGGTTAGAAGTGTAGTAACTATGCAGGAAAATAGGGTAAAACAAAAGAGAAGATGGCCTCAGGTATCACGATTGTGGACCACAAGTCGCTATCGTAACATAATGATCCCATTAATCAGGCTGTGATCGCGCCTCTCTGTCCAACTTTTGACATGGTTATTAATATGGTTTCAGGGAGCTCTTTAACCCTTCTTATGCTTTTAAATTATGTAGTTAGGTTACTATAAGTTTTATAGTTGAGGTGTGGACCTACCCTCGTGTGTACATATTGGCTTACAAAACTTGATCTTAGTTGATGCGAAACATGGAAATTTTGTGAAGGAGATTGTTTTCACTTTTTGCTTTTCATTTCTTTTAATAATAATGTTGGACTGTCCTTTCCCTATGATAGATTGAGTGATATCATTCTTAAGGGAAAGGATTGTGTTTGGGTTTTAAGCCATAGATGCATAGGAATTCTGAGTACCCGTGGCATCAAGGTCATAAATACAAGGGAAGTTTGAGTACCTGTGGCATTGTAAAGTTAAGATTGCATTGTATACCAATGGAAAATTTTGAGTAGCCATATGGTGGCCCATATGAAATCCAAATGTGAGACAAAAGCTTAGGTTGTTGCCATGGTTTGTAAATTGTGCATGGTGTAAGTGCAAAGCAAACACGCCCCCTTCCTCCAATAATTTTCAAAATCAAGTGAATAGACTTGAGCGGTATTGTAATAATTTTTTTTCTCTTTTTGGTGACTCCAAATTTTGACTTGTAAAATTTGGTAGTTACTCCTTTTTGTCTCTAGAGAGAGGGGCAATTGAGCATCCTTGTCAAATTTGCATGTCAAGTGTGGTGAGTTTATTTGTTTGAATCACATGTATCATTGTACCATCTAGAACTTGCCCTGTTACTCTCTTAAAGCTAATTTTGATTGTATCTTGTTGGAGAAATGATCTTAGGCCATCTTTGTGACTTTGGAAGCCACTTTATCCTAAAGAGCCTACCCGTTCATAAATCTAATCCCTAGTAAGCCACTTATACACTTTGGACCATTCCTCAGCAAACACATTACAAGCCGTGATCCTTTCAATTCTTTACCCACTTTTGAACCCTATACTCCTTGAATGTAATAGTGCAAATTAAGGCTAAAATCCTAAGTTGGGGGTGGTGATATTTGGGAGAGATAACTTTGGGCTATGAAGTTGTAAGTGAGTTCCAAAGAGCTTAAGCATTGTAAAAAAGTGTAGAAGAAAAAAAAAGGACCTAATAAGGGAAAGAAATGAATCAAATGTGCAACAAAAAAAGGAGAAATAAAAATAAAGCAGGTGAACCAAGAAAGCCAAAAATAGGTACATGCATAAAAAAAGAAGAAAAAGTGGCCCATGATCAAAAGTTGGATTGAATAGTGTGAAAAGTGATGTATAAATTCAAGGAGGGTGTAGTCATTTCATGCCTAAATGATATCCTACCCGTTCTCCCTGAACCTTCACTACAAGCTTAAAAAGTCTTTTTAAATCTCTAACCAAGTGTATTCATTATAATGGCAGTTGAAAATAGGGGCAAGCCTATGGCATGGTACTTGTAGCATCGAGATTTCTTGAGAGAGAGAGATATTTGTACTTAAATTCCTTGTTGCATACTTGATAACTTGGTGTGTGGAATTTTCTTTCTTGTGAGAAGGTATTTAAACAAGTCGAGGTGGGTGATTTTGTCATCTCCTTAAAAATGAGGCAAAAGGAGTATAATGTAGTTGAGCATAAAGAGGAGTCATTTATAGAGTATTAGCGATTGTCGTATGGTTGTTATTTGATGTCTTTTGCACCCTTGGATATTGAATTTTATGTTGAGGGGTGTCATAAGAATAGCCTTGCCCATGTTTAATGAGCTAATTGTTGTAGTGACTAGTCTTGAAGTCATTGTGATCATCAGAACATCTAAGTGGGCATAAATGTGCATTGTCTCATGTTAAGAGGTAGTGTTGCTTGAGGACAAACAAAGATTTAAGTGGGGTGTTGATGATTATGGAATCTACCACTTATTTGCATTCCATTTTCATGCACACTACTATGATTTGAATTGTCTAAATTAGACAACATTACTTTTAAATGTATTAATTCTGATATTTTGAAGGTGTACAAGTGCGGAAAGAAAAGAAGCAAACTTGAGCTAAAAAGAAGCAAAAAGGGAATTATAGTGCAAGAACTGGACAAGCTGAAGAAGGATTAGGATCTAGCCCTTAGTATCAAAGCCTGTGATCGCAGCGAGTCAAGCTATTCAACCAACTGCGATCACAATGGACTAATCGTGATCGCAGTGGGTACGATCGCGATCAGGCTATCGCTATTGCATAAGACTGGAAAAGGGCCAAGGGGCGGAAATGTGATTTTGGCCAGCTGACCCTAAATTCCCATTTAAAGGATCAAAACCCTCATTTCTCTGATTAAATAATCCATCATTATAGAACCCTACATCCTATCCTTATTTTAGGGTTCTTGTAATTTCTTGGAGCTTGGAGCTCAAATTTGTACTAATTTGAGCTAAAGAAGACATTAGAGTAACTTTCAAGTGTAGATTTGGCTTTGTCTATTAAAATTCATTTAAGTCTAAAGTGTGGTTTATCCTCTCTTTATTTTTCCTATGAATAACTTTAATGGATATCTTGATTTATTTGTTTGAATTATTATTATGATTTTCTAGATCTACCTCTTGGGATTATGCTTGATTAGAGTGCAATTTTGCATGGGTTGTGATATTTGTGTAGATTTGAGTTTGCTAAGTTGGGTTCTATTATTTCTTGATTAAATTTCTTAGGATTTGATGGGTGAAAGCCCTAAAAACCTAAATGGATTTGATGGGTGAAAGCTCCAAACTCTAGAAAGCTTAAGACTATCTTTGGAAGAAGGGTTTTGGGTGATCTTTAGGAATCCATATCATCCTTGAAATAGGAATGTGCATACTAAAGTAACAATAGACAATTATTTGTATAATTTGCTAATCTATCACTATCTTAGACATAATAGTGGTTGTGAAGTTGACTATACCATGGGTATCATCCTAGAAAAAGGGATGCCTTGATTGAGGTATTGGATGGATTTTATTGACACACTTGTTTTCAACGTTCTAGACGCATCGACAAAGTTGGATTTTGTATACGAGGCTATTTCACTAAATTTTTTACTTAGTGGTCAACTATTTCCATACGAGGCTATTTCACTAAATTTTTTACTTAGTGGTCAACTAGGACCAACGAAGACTTCAAATTGAGAAAAGGGGTTCTAATACCCAAACAGACTATTAGGTAACTAAACTATCAGTCCCGATAATTCGTTAATGACTTGAGATGGCTATGGAGAAGCTCTATCGAAGTAAACAAGTAGGAATATAGATAATGACCTGTAGGGTCATTATAAATCCCAATATCCATTCTAATTGATTACGCTCTTATTGTGCTTAGTCTCGAATTAGTCCCTTAGAAGCCCAAGATTTGCATTTACATTTGTTACGATTGAAAACCTCCAAACCATTTTGTACCATAGGTTTGAATTTTAGCAAGCACTTCAATTTCGAACCATCTCAATCACTACTCATAATGTTCCTCGTGGATTTGACTCTGACTCTTGTTGGGTAAATATATTAATAATGACCGCCTTCTACTAAATTGACATGTAAGCTGAGTGTTACCAAAAATAACGTTGTTTTTGGGGAAAAAATTTGTGTATTAAGTTAGTTTGGAATTTTAGTATATTTTAATTCAATCTTGTATATAAGTTTTTGTGAGTTTCCTTCGTAGGTATCTTTTTATTTTATTTGACTTTTTACTATGGCACCTTCTGACACATATGAATTTAGTGGTTGGACTGCATATATTGACGGCCTATGTCTAATTTTTATGGACCATACTACATAAAATACTGTAACTATGCTCCCCGGAGAGAGATGGAATCACCATCTCAACCTCATAGAGAGTATTTTTGCACTTCATGTGGAAGTCAAGATGGACATAGGGATGATTGCCCAAATGCCCCACCTCTATTGTTCTAACCAAGTTGCTAGTTCTTCATCTAAGTTTGATTGGCCCTATGATAAAGAGGATAAGGAGCAACATACAAAACTAAAGGATATTGGAGAATTACTTCAAGCCATTTTGAATCGGGTGGATGCAATGGGGGAAAATGTAGAGGAGATACAGCATAAGGCATTGGCATGTCAAAGCATCAAGAAGGAGGAAATAGGCGAAGAATAAAAGCTTAAAACAATCACAACATTGCCTATTACCCAAGAAAAGGTTCATAAAAAAGATAAACCAAGCTACGATGATGAGCTTGGTAGCAAAGACTCCTTGGCAGTTTCCAGATCATCCAACTCATATGAGAATGAAGAGGTCAAAATAAAAGAAATGATACTAGAGTCAAAAGAAAGATCAAGGCAAATTTCTTACAATGAATATAGTTTATTTTGGGGCGAAGATGCTTCAGAGGAGGTTAACCTAAAATTAGGTGTTGGACCTAATGCAACCCACTTTTAAACATTATGCGTAGAAGATGTGATGGAGATCTATCCTTTTGAACAAATGGAGGATTGGGGGATGATAAAGTCTAACTCTAATATTTAGAATTTGGCATTCCAACGGATCATATAGAGCCCTATAAATCAGTGGCCAAAGAACTCAACTTTCCAAGTCCAAGGAATGGCCTATTGATGCACATTATTTTACCCAAGGAACCAAGCCATATAATGGATGCAAAGTTGGGTAACAGGTTCAAGTCTTCAAAGTGGCATGGTAAAATATTCATTATCATGCCCTCACAACTGCCCAATGCACCTCAAAGATGTAATGATAGAAAATTGGGTAGGAAATTCAAGTCCTCTAAGTGGAGACACAAATGAGGATTAGAAAGGAGTCATGTCGCAATGTTAAATCAAGCGCTTGATGGGAGGTAACCCATCATTTTCATATTTTTAATTATTTGTTTTTGGAATAAATCACATAATTTTAATTGTTCTGTAGGTGTTTGGACAGGATTGGAAGCCAAAAATAGGGGGAAAGTAGGTTAGAAGTGTGGCAACCATACAGGAAAACAGGGCCAAATAGAGGAGTAGATGGACTCAGGTACCGCGATTGCGAACCACAGGTCGCTATCATTATACCACAATAACAATAATTAGGCTACGATTGCGCCTCTTTATCAAGCTTTCAACATCATTATTAATGCAGTTAAACGGAGTTCTTTGACCCTTCTTATGCTTTTAAATTTTGTAGTGAGGTCACTACAAGTGTTATAGTTAGGGGTGTGGCCTTTCCTTTGTGTTTACATATTGGCTTGCAATACTTGATCTTAGTTGATGCAAAACATGGAAATTTAGAGAAGGAGATTGTTTTCACTTTGTGCTTTTCATTTCTTTTAATAATAATGTTGGACGATCCATTTCCTATGATCGATTGAGTGACTTAATTCTTAAGAAAAAGGATTGTGTTTGTATTTTAAGCCATAGATGCAGGGGAATTCTAAGTACCCATAGAATCAAGGTCATAAATACAAGGGAAGTTTGGGTACCTGTGGCATTGTAAATTTGGGATCTCATTGTATACCCATGGCAAAATCTGAGAAGCCATAAGGTGGTCCATATGAAATCCAAATGTGAGACAAAGGCTTAGGTTATTGCCATAGTTAGCAAATTGTACATGGTGTAAGTGCAAATCAAACACCCCCTACATCCAAATTTTTTCCAAAATCAAGGGAATAGACGTGATCGGCATTGTAACAATTCTTTATCTCTTTTTTGTGACTCCAAATTTTTGACTAGTGAAAATTGGTAGATACTCTTTTTTTTCTCTAGCAGGAGGAGAAATTGAGAATACTCAATGAATTTGCATGTCATGTGTGGTGAGCTTATTTGTTTGAATCTCGTGTATACTTCTGTCATCTAGAACTTGCCCCGTTTGTCTGTCAGAGATATTTTTTACTGTATTTGGTTGGAGAAATGATCTTAGGCCATCTTTGTGACTTTAGAAGCCACTTTATCCTAAAGAGCCTACCCATGCATAAATGTAATCCCTAGTAACCCACTTTGAGCATTTGGACCTTTTCTCAGCAAACACATTACAAACACATTCTTGACCCTCTTTTAAACCCTATCCTCCTTAAACGTAATAGTGCAAATTGAGGATAAAATCCTAAGTTGGGGGTCATGATATTTAGGATAGTTAACTTTGGGCTACGAAGTTATAAGTGGGTGCCAAAGAGCTTAAGCATAGGAAAAAAATGTAGAAGAAAAAGAAAGGACCAGACAAGGGACAGAAATGCATGAAACATGCAAGAAAAAAAATGAAAAGAAAGTGGGTGAACCAAGGAAGCCAAAGATAGTCACATGCATAAAAAATATAAGAAGAAGTGGCCCATGATCAAAAGTTGGATTGAATAGTGTGAAAAGTGATGTAGATGTTCAAAGAGGAGTAGTCACTTCATGCCTAAATGATATCCTACCCATTCTCCCCGTACCTTCACTACAAGCTTAACAAGTCCTTTGAGATCTCCAACCAAGTGTATTCATTATAGTGGTGGTTGAAAATAGGGGCAAGCCTATGGCATGGTACTTATTAACATCGAGAGTTCTTAAGAGAGAGAGAGGTTTGCACTTAAATTCCTTGTTGCATACAAGATAACTTGGTGTGAAGAATTTTCTTTCTTGTGATAAGGCATATAAACAAGTCGAGGTAGGTGATTTTGTCATCTCTTGAAAAATGAGGCAAAAGGAGTATAATGTAGTTGAGGTCAAAGAGGAGTCATTTCTAGAGTATTAGTTATTGTTGCATGGTTTCTCTTTGAAGTCTTTTTAACCCTTGGATATTGCATTTTATGTTTAAGGGTTTCATAAGAATAGCCTTGCTCATATTTGATGAGCTACTTGTGGTAGTGACTAAGCTTGAAGTCATTATGATCATTGGATCATCTAAGTGAGCATAAATGTGCATTGTCTCGTGATAAGAGATAGTGTTGCTTGAGGATAAGCAAAGATTTAAGTTAGGGGTGTTGATGAGTAGGAAATTTACCACTTATTTGCATTTCACTTTTGGGCACACTACTATGATCTGAATGTCTAAATAAGAAAATTTTTCTATTAAATATATTAATTCCCATATTTTGTCGGTATGCAAGTGCTGAAAAAGAAAAGAAGCAAACTTTAGCTAAAAAGGAGAAAAAAATGGAATTGAAGTGCAAGAGCAGGACAAGCTGAAGTAGAATCAGGATCTAGCCCTTAGTTATCAATGCCCATGATCATGAAAAGTCAAGCTATTCAACCAACTGCAATCGCGATAGACTAATCATGATTGCAGTGGGTGCGATCGTGATCAATCAGCCGCGATCGCATGAGCGTGGAAAAGGACTAAGGGGGAAAATGTATTTTTTGTCAGCTGATGCCAATTCCCATTTATAGGCTCAAAACCCTTATTTATCTGATTATCAGTCCATAATTATAAAACCCTACCTCCCATCCTTAGTTTAGGGTTCTTGTAATTTCTTGGAGCTTGAAGCTCAAATTTTTACTAATTTAAGTGTAGAAGACACTAGAGTAACTTCAAAGTGTAGATTTGGTTTTGTCTATTGAAGATTCATTTGAGTCTAAAGTGTGGTTTTTCCTCTCTTTATTTTTCCTATGAATAACTTTAATGGACATCTTGGTTTATTTGTTTGGATTATTATTATGATTTGCTAGATCTACCTCTTGGGATTATTCTTGATTAGGGTGCAATTATGCATGGGTTGTGATATTTTTGTGAAGATTTGAGTTTGTTAGGTTGGGTTATATTATTGCTTGATTAAATTGCTTGGGATTTGATGGCTAAAAGCCTCAAATACCTAAATGGGTTTGATGGGTGAAGCTTTAAACTCTAGAAAGCTCATGACCATCTTCGAAAGAAGGGTTTTAGGTGAACTTTAGGAATCTATATCATCCTTGAAAGAGGGATGTAGAGACCAAATCAACAACGGATAATTATGTGTATAGTTTACTAATCTATCACTATCTTGGACATAAGGGTGGTTGTGAAGTTAACTAAACCATGGGTATCATCCTTGAAATAGGGATGCCTTGATTGAGGTATTGGGTGGTTTAAATTGACACACTTTTTAGGTGCTCGAAAGAGCCAATAGGTGAAATCCTTGTGGTTTTGTTGAGAAACTAGCTTCAAGGACATTAGACCTAACCTACCATATCATCAATGATTTGAATTTGCATCGAATTATCATGTTCCCATGCACATCTTGCCCCTAAGAAAGTATAATCCCACTATCCGTTCTAATTGATTGCACTATAATTGTTCTTAGTCTCGAATTAGTCCCTTTGAAGCCCAAGATTTACATTCACATTTTTCACGATTGAAAACCCCCAAACTATTTTGTACCATAAGTTTGAATTTTACCAAGCACTTTTATTTCGAACCTACTCAATCGCCACTCATATTATACCTCATGGATTGTCAATGACCGCCTTTCACTAAATTGACATATAAGTTTAGCATTATCAATAGGCTTATCTCTACTCTTCTTTACAAGATAGTGTTTTACATAGGTTGCATGTTAAATATGGTTGTTAGGATGTTATTATGGGTATAATACCGTAACTTATACTAAATTATGTATTTTAGGACTAGAAAGGTGAATCGACCCTTAAGATGAAATACTTATCTTATTTCTAAAATCCTTTCACCTTAAGTTACTAGTATGTTAGACATGGTTGATGCTAATAACCTTTTAGTGTAAGGTTTTTGCTTAAGATGATGCATTATGATCATTTCCTGGACTATGATATAGTTATGTTGGTTACATATTATTAGGCCCAAGGTAGGACTAGTTTGATTTATATGGGTACTCCCGTAACCCCTTGGGGCCACTTCATCTATGAGCCATCGTGCCAAAAAAGAGAGGCCGCCATAGGTCCTACCTTTTTGAGTCATCGAGGTAGAGAAGGTGTATACAATGGGTTACTTTATGGCACTTAAATCAGTTATGGTAGTATGGATTTTACTTTGCATTCATCCTTGCATACTACTTTCCTATCACCAGTATGCTTTATATCTATCAGCATTATAATTGAGGGGGGTTGCATAGTTATAGGTGATGAGTTCTTCTTGCTATGTGTTTGGTGCTGGTTGGACCTTCTGGGTTATAAGGCTCAGTGTAGGTATTATTTTCCAAGACTAGTCGATTACTATATTATTGTTATGAAGGTTAGTTCGTGGTAGGCTATTTTATAGTTATTTTACTATGCATGATTATCTCATGATTAGACATTATAGTTTGAGGCCCTGATTATGTTAGCACTAGTTCTTACTATGGTTAGGAGGCCTTAAGATGCTAGTATGACTGCTTTAGGTTGTACCTTTGAGTTAGTTATTTTTATGTATATGTATGTATATATATGTGTGTGTGTGTGTGCGTGTGTAGCTACGCTATTATCATGTCTCTCTCTCTGTTATTTCATTTATTAATGTTGTATATCTATTCAATGTCCTTGTATACTACTATAACCTTCTTTTGCTCTTAATTTGTCTATTAACCAATGGTATACATTATAGTGCTTAGGTTCCTGAATATGGTTAGAATAGGACAGTTTATTCTTATTGCCTCCTTAGTTTTATTATGTTAGTTTCCTGGATAATTGGGTGTATTTTACATCCTTGCTTGCATGTTATTTATATTTATAGTATCTTTGAAGCTCAATTAACAGTTTCCTATTGAATACCGCGTGTTGGTTGATGTGTTATGAGTTCATAGCCCTTTTGACACTTAAAAAGATTAAAATATGCAAGTTACTTAGGTCTTTTTGTTAGGTATGATGTGTTTCGTGTTGTGTTTGGTATGAAATTAGGTTTTGGAACTATTATGAAGAAATAGAGTGAAAGTTAAAGTTTTGTACCACTGAAGTGGGCACCTACGCCCCATAGGTACAACTTATTGGGTGTAGGTTCTAGATTATGTCTCAAAACTCTAGAAATAGAGGCTCAGAAGAAAAAGAAAAGAAGACCCTGCCACTTACAGAGGGTGCATACGGCCCCGTAGGTGCAACCTATGGTTTATAGGTGATAGAGTAGGTCGCAGAGAAGAAAAATCCAGAGAAATATGTAGAATAATTTAAACTAGGGCCACCAATGGGGACCACCTACGGTCTGTAAGTGGCCACCAACCTTGATTTTCCTCTTTTGTTCGAGAATAGTTTGTTAGGCTTTCCTTGTACTCTATATATACCCTTTTGACATTTTTAGTTAGTTTATGTACTCTTGATACTTACAAACATATATTTGATTCTGATATCTGATTTTGATCTTGGGGTTGGTTTATATTGATTTTGGTTGATTATTCAGTTGAAGACTTTGGGTTTTATTCATTGATTATTGTTATATTTTTTGAGTTCTTTCAATTATGAATTCTTTTGATCGTATAACAATAATGAGCGGCTAATTCCATTAGCTAGGGTTGTGGGAACCCTAGCTAAATAACGAAATAAGAGAAGTGTTCAATCCTTCTAGATTATTATTGGTGCGTGCATTAGGTTTATTCTAGTTTATTGCTTTCTTAATTGTTGCAAACGTTAAGATCTGACCTGTATTCACTACAAACCCAAGATGGAGGCAAAGATTGGGAAAAGGAGATCACAGTATTGATTTGGGGTTGGTGATACCTAACTTACCAGATTCTACATGCTCAGTAGTTTGATTGTTAGATTGAGCATGAGAAGCCTACTGAGTTAGAAACCAGGGCGAACACAAGCCTAGGGTTCATTTCTGACTGTTTACGACCAAAGCCTTTGAGTTCGATTATTGTTTAAAACTACAAACCCCCTCCCCCACTTATTTTTAGTACTTTCCATTGATTTTAGCAAATGAGAGATATAATTCCACATATTCCCTTTGGATTCTACCCCTACTTTATTGGGTTACTATATTAGCTTCGACCGCTTTAACCTTATTTTGAGGCACTGCTTTAGGCGATATCAAAATTTTGGCGTCATTGCTAGGGAATACAGTGTTGAGTTTTTTATTGAAGTTGCTAAAGTTTTTAGGTTTTTGTTTTTTATTTTTACTTAGGCGTACGCTGGTGTATGTCTAACACATGGAATCAAGGAAATTCCTTACTCCCACTATATCTGAACACAGAGAGAATTCTACAACCAAACTGTACGGTGACAGAACACGTACATGATAGCCAGGTTGAAGAGGTTTGGGATGATACTAATGTGGTTCCTTCTCCTGGGAATTTTCAAAATATTATTGATGAGAGAACTGAGAAGTTATTAGTAGTAGCTAATACTAAGACAAGGAAAGTTGAGGCCCGTTGTATATCTTAGGAGGTAGAGCTGGCAAGGCAGAGACCTATAGTTGATCGTCAAGTAGTAGTAATTGAGATAGAGTTTAAGGTGGCCGAGCTCAGCTGATCCCAGTATACCAGTACTTACCTCCATATTATAAAGAAGAGGATATGAGATACGTTGAGCTGGCTGAGAAATGAGCTATCATTCTTCCTACTTTGCCACTAGGTTTTAAGTGTGACATTACTAGTGTTATGATCTAGTTCTTAAATCTAAAATGTACTTTGCGGGCTTGGATATCGACAACGTAAATATGCATCTTGCTTATTTTATTGGGATCTACACTTCGTATACTATACCTAGGATAGATCAGGAGGCACTTAGGCTAAGGTTGTTCCCTTTTTCATTGACTGGAGAAGCTTTATTGTTATTGGGGGAACTTTCTAGAGGACCGATTACCACTTGGAATGAGTTGCACATGAAATTCTTAGATCATTTCTTTTCTCTATCCTGGATATTGTAGTTAAAACATGAGATATACAACTTCATACAACTACATTATGTGTCAATGTATGAAGCTTGGTTTTGATTTAAGAAGAAGTTGAGCATGGTACTAAATCATTGCATTTCAGTGACAAACTTACTTGAGATTTTTATAAAGCCCTGAATATCAGTTCTATAGCAATGTCGGATACAATCACTGGAGGAGCTTTCATGTGTTTACTGTGGGAAATAACATCTAATATTCTAGACTAGATCTCTCTTACACACTGAGGGTGCCATACTCGAGAGGCAGAGAGGCTTGTTGTCACTTATGCCATTGGGACTTCCTGCAACCATAGAGTGGTGTATGATTCTATGATACAAGATATTGCGCATCTTAGAACTGGTAATGGGTTGTTGATGAAGCAATTCACAATAATGAATTTTGAGATAGTAAATGTAGTAGGTTCACAGGCTAAGGCCTCTAAGTCTTATATTCTGACTTCGAAGAGGATTCTAAGTATCTTGATTGAGAATTGGTGAGTTTTTTATCCCAGGGGCAAGTAAACTAAGGTTGGAACGATTATGGAGATATATACAGAGATCGTAGTAGAGTGACGGTGACTGTAGAAGAAAGGATGACTACACTGAGAAGAGAAACAGGTATGTTCTATCAGGTAGTTAGGATACTGAGTCGAGGATAGAGGAAATGTTGTCTAAGCTTGTTAAGGGTCAGAATAGTTAGGAAACTTTCCTTAAGAAGATTAAGGAAGATATATAAGGATTCACCCAAAAGGTGGAATCACATGCAATAATGATTAAATAATTAGAACAGTAGTTTGGGCAGATTTCTGCAACTTTGAGTCAGAGGCAGCTAGGGACCCTTCGAAGCAACATAATTCAGAATCCAACAGATGATGGGCATTGTCTCGCTATCATAACTAAGAGAGGTAAGTCTACTATTTATTCTCTATTGCCTACTGTGTATGTGCCGGGAGATGATAATATTGTGGTTGATAAAGCATCTGTAGTGGATTTTGACAAGGAGACAGGTGTAGATGTTAATATTAGTGAGGATAAAGGTAAGGGAAAGGTTGATGAGACTATAGTGAAGCAAATTCCACGACCACCCCCATTTTTTCCTCAAAGACTTAAACAGAAGAAGGAAGAAGTGAAGTTTAAGAAATTCATTGATATATTGAAAGAGTTGAGCTTGAACATCCCTATTCTTGATTCTTTGGAGTAGATGTCTAGGTATGCTAGGTTTATGAAAGAATTGGTGATGATGAAGAGAGCGGATAATTTTTAGGATGTTGGGGAATTTCACCATTGCAGTGCATTCATGTCTAAGTCGTTGGCCCAAAAGAAGGATGATCCCAGAGTATTCACGATCTCATGTCCCATTAGGACATCCAGGTTTTCTAGAGAATTATATAACTTGGGAATCAACATTAATATGATGTCGCTGTTTTGTATTCAAGAAATTGGACTTAAGCCCTCCAAAACTGACTACTATGCAGTTATTAATGGCAGGCCATACAGTGAAGAACCCGTGGGCATATATTTTGATTTTTTGGTGAAATTTAATAACTTTATTTTTTTGGCTGACTTTGTTATCCTATATTATGAAGTTGACTTCAAGATACCGATCAGATTTGGAAGACCATTCATGGGCATAAGAAGAGCGAAGATTGATATAGAGAAGGGGGAGCTCAAATTAAGATTTAATAAAAAGGAAGTCATATTCAACATCTGAAGAACTATGAAGCAGCCAACCGACAAAGGATAGTGTGGGTTATTCATTGTATTGATGATCTTGGAGGTTAATCTTTTGGGTACCTTGACAAATTCTGATAATCAAGTTACCCCAGTCGTGCCGCAACATTAAATCAAGTATTTCATGGGAGGAAACCTATGGTCTTGTTGGTGAAGTCTAAGTAACCAACTTAGCCATGTCGTGCCACAATATTAAATCAAGCACTAGGTGGGACGCAACCTACTGTTTTAGTGGTCACATTATTTTCTTTTATTTTTGGTGATGTAGTATGAGGAACGGCCTAGATCATGGTAATACCTTGCTTAATTCATAATATTCCAGGTAAGGAGGCATCGTGAGCAACTCATAAAGGTCATAAGTCTCACTCAGACTAGGTAAGTTGTGCATTGAATGTTAAAAGGAAAGTTTGAGCATTTTTTAGGATTTTCTAGACTTGAACTTGTGAACATGCCTATGAGGTCATAAATTTCACTAATGACTTCCTAAGTAGTGCAATATGTGTCAGAAAAACAAGTCCACGGAGCAAGAAAAAAGCCAAAAAAAATTGTGCCCACCTACGACCCATAGGTGCCACCTATGACTCATAGCTGGAGTTGTAAGTGACCCAATTTTGACTAGTTTCATTTAAAAATCTAGGCCCACTCCAACCCAAAATTGACCCTATAGGGCTATTTAAGAACCCAAACCCAATTCTCAACCCCACAAAACCTCATAATTTCCCTTTTCTTCTAAAATTCAAGCTTACCAACTTCCTCCAAAATCCATATAAGGAATGACCACTAATTTTTCTTAGTACCAACTTGTTTAAATAGCATGTACTGTGCATCAAAGATAGGGTTCTTCATATTTTAAATCTTCACTTTTGATTCTTGAAACAAAAGGTAAACTTCGTGGCTCCTAATAATAGTATATCGTGCTAAACTTGAAGTAAGTATGTTGGTATGTTTAATTGCTTGCAAAATATGTGGAAATCAACAAGCTTGGGTATGGGGGCCTAGAATTAGCCTAAAATCAAAATAGGTGCCTTGTTCTTGAATTATAACTTAATGATCATGTCCTAAATAAATGTTGAAGTTGGCTATGTCAAGGAATCACAAGAGTTTTGTATACTGCATTTGTATTGAAAAGTTGATTCTAGTTTTACGTCCAAGTATTGGACTTGTTTGGACTAAGTATAAGTTATAGGGTTGTGAAATTGAGGAAAATTTTATGTTCTTAGATTTTGAGTTTTTCTATAAGTTTTGCAATCCTTCACTATCTTTCATACACTAATACTTGGTTTTTAGAGTACACATAACACCAAAGGCTTCAAAGAAGAAGGCTGAACCTTTTAGGAAATGGGATGAATCCCTTGAGGGTAATGGATCTATGAGGAGCACTAGATTACCCTAACTAAAGTAGCCCCGACCAGTGTAATGCGGCCATGGACTAGAGCCTAGTGACATTCTATGTCTAAGACTATTATTAAGGCTACCTTATGCATACCACTTGTAGACCATTCACAGTAGGGCAGATGACCTACTTCTACTCAGCTGGGATCTCATCCATAGATAGGTACACTAGTACATAATCCGAGGATAAAACTGCTACGATGTCACCTCCACATTCTCCCCAGTTTTAAGAGGGAGAGAATTATAAGGAGAAGGATGTGGAGTCTGAGTCACTTCCAGTAGTAGCTACACAAGACCCCCAGTTTGAGAAATGGTCCCAGGATAAGTCAATATGACTTGTTCCTAAGCCATCTTTCATAGTACACTAGTCTGAGGAGGGCACATCACAAACATCCCATCAGGTACTAGCCCAGACTGACCATACTTCTGACCCTAATCATATCTTAGTTGATCATATTAATAAAGTGAACCCGAGTTGGTATGTAGAGGGGTTATGACTGATTTATGAGAGACAAAGCTTTGTCATTGAGATAGGCTAGACCAAGAGGACTATTTATGAGGAGAGATGGATCAAGTTTCCTGAGTTGGCTGGATCACCATTATTGCAGGTTATGTTTGATAGGTATCAGCTGGGGTAGATGACTAGACCCCTGTGTTCTTATAGCCTAACATTAGTATGGGAGTTTTTTGCTTCCTACAATGCTACAGTATCATTGATCATGCCTAGAGGTGATAGGCATTTATAGCATCCCTATTCAGAGAAGATGATAGCGAGAGGGGTTATAGTTGATACTTTAGTAGCATCCATCCACCAAGTTTTGGTTAGCCCAAACTATACATCACCCTAGTCCACAGGAGAGTGTGATCACCGATTGATATTCTCACGTGATAGATGTACTATGTGAGAGGCTAAGCATAAGAGTGAAAGGGTAGGTTTGGAGAGATAGATCACCAGTTATATTTCACCTCTTGGTGTGGATTCCCTTTGGATTGAGAGGTAAGGTATGGTTAAGACAATATTACTGAATTTTGCTACAAAGCTTTGGTGGTTGTTAGTCCATTATCATTTATATCTGACTATAGTGGACAACTTCCTTATATGAGAGTACAACACTACTTACGAGCATTATGGATGGTAGTAATATTGACTTTGGAGCCATCATGAGATATGAGCTTTATAAGCAAGAATTTATGGAGATGACCATACTGGACTTTTCTTGCCTAGTCCAAATATTATATGATGAGGACGGTGTGATAGAGGTTCCAAGTGTTGATGTGATAGTAGAGGTGATGGATATGCCCCAAACTAGTATGATAAAGGATTTGGAAACCTGGTCCTTACAGAGAGGACATACATGCCTTCGATAGTGATCCCGATCTATTTTGAGGGCCCATCAGATCCTGCAGAGCCTGCTGGCAATCAAGGACAAAATACTGGTGTTAGTCTGGATTTTGAGATAGGGTAGAATAGAGAGGCCCCCAAGATGAAAACATAGGGTAAGGGGACCCTAGTCACATCCACTTTATCCCTGACTTCTACTTAGAGCCAATTGATACATCTGTAGTGCCCCCTAGCCCCTCTTTTACAGCTATAGCTATACGTATGGTTTTAGTATCATGGGAGTTCTGGCAGAACATAATAGATAGTCAAAGAGATACTACCATCCAGCTAGAGAATTTTGAGGCTGAGGTAGCAATGTTGTATGGGCAGATTTGGCCTCGGATCCAAACAACACTTATTACGGCAGAGACTAAATTACAGGTTGCACATAGGGATGAGATGTTAGAGTTCCAAGCTTAGATGCATGCCCTTATAGATTCTTTTAAGGACCGAGTGTCAACCCAATTTAGTAATATTAAGGCACCTAATATGGGTGAGATAGGAGAGGAGATGGGTATACTATAGGAAAAGATACTCTCTCTCAATGAGAGTAATATTCTGACCATCACTCCAGTTATACCTCTATTTGTTCAGCCAGTCCTCCATGTGGACCTAGATGCTTTAACTTATTCATAGAGGATGAGGAGGTTTTCCCCATAGTTGGGACCAAGAGAGTCATAGAAGTGGAGCTTCAAGATCCCGACATGCCATTTGATCAGGCCCTAAAAAGGGCTACACATGAGCCAATAATGATTACATTTGTTGACAGGCATAGATGTGTCGAGCTAGCTGCAGGTACATCCTCTAGTAGTGCACCGCCACCACCACCGCATTCGCCAGTCGAGATATCCCCACATAGGGATGGTCATGATGCAGACGCCTAGTGCATCCTAGGTATGTCCTTATTCCCTTGCTTTACATTGTTTATATACACCAGATATAGTGCATAGTCTTTTGGTTAGGGTGGGGTATACAATAATTGTTGTGAGTTTTTATTGCCATTCTTCTTTCCTTATCGATCGTGGTATGGTTGTAGAACCGGCATATCTAGGTTAATTTTCTGTTGTATTGTCTTGTGTTTTGTGTAGTTAGGAGATTTTTTAGTATCTAGGGCAGGTTATTCATTTTTTGATATTTTTTAAGAAAAAGGATACCCTTTCAAAAACTTGTTTAGCTGTGTGATATGTATATATTTGAGACCATTATGAATCTCATTATGGTGTTAGGACTAAGGACATGATAATCATTATGAACAATTGCACAAACAAGATAGGTAATAGCTTGTGATGTGACCCTATGCCATGTATGTGTGAGATACTAACTAATTTTCTTTGTGTGTTTAATCGAGGACTTACCCGGTTAATCTTGCCTTGGTTGTAGGATAGTCTATTAGTAAAGGATCTTAGGTCATTGTTGATATTAGTCCATTTTTAGCCTAAATAACCTTCCATATATGAATAAGCACCCCCTAGATTTTGACTTTAAGCCTTATAGCCTGTTTTTCTTATTACATCTTTCACCTTTCCATTTGTGTTATAATGAGCCTATTTTGGCTTTGGTCCTTCTTGGACATTGTGCACCTCACCTCAGAAAAATCGCCTAAGTTGAAGGTAGATATCATAGGGGTACGTAATGTAAAATTGGTATGAAGAAGGGTAAAATAAGAAAAAAATAATATATGGCTAGGTGTGGTAGAAAAAAAAGAAAAGAAAAAAATCAATGAAAAAAAAAAAGAAGAATTAAAAAAACTACCCCCAACCTGAATATGCAATAAAAGAAGTAAAAGGAGAAATAATGGTGGAATAAAAAAGAAAATTGGTTGTTGAGTGGACCCTAAAGTAAGTGTAATGGCAAGGAGGCTTAGTCACTAAATATATCCATATGTATCATTCCAGCCCCCAAGACTACATTACAAGATGAATAAAGTCCTATACTGATCCTAAATTGACTATTTAAAGGTTAAGATAAAGGAAATAAGAGCAAGCCTATGATGATTGATGCATATTCATAGAACTTCTCTTGTGACCGTGAGTGTTAGTTGACTGCCCCTACATTGACCTGCATTATTTCATATAAGTGAGTGGGACTTATTTGTTGTGAGGGCACATGGGTTGTACTGCTAGTTGCTTACTTATTTGGGTAGTGTAACTTGTGCATATGCATGGTTTTCTGTTGCTGCCATATCATGATTTCCTTGTGTCATATTTCTATTCTTCATGTATACACACAGTTGGTTTTGAAGTATTTAAATAGAATAAGGTAATATTTTATAGCTTAAAGTGTTGACTGATTGCCTTAGATAGCCTAGGTTTCTTGCAGTTAAGCATTGTAGTTCTATTTTATGTGTTAAGTTTCCAAAGGACAAGCAATAATTCTAAGGTGACGGTGTTGATATGATATGGGTTCATAGAACTTTCGATGCTTAAAATAATGAAAATATACAGGTTACTTAGGTCCTTTTGTTTAATATGATGTGTTTTGTGTTATATTTTACAAGAAATCAGGTTTTGGAACTATTCTGGAGAAAAAGAGTGAAAGTTTAAGTTTTGGACCTCTGAAGTGGGGACCAAGGACCGTAGGTACTAATTACTGGTGTTGGTGCTAGATTATGTATCAAAACATGAGAAACAAAGGCTCAGAAGATGCAAAAAATACCCTACTACTTATAGAGGGTACCTATGGCCCATAGGTGATAGAGTAGGTCTCAAAGAAGCAAATTCCAGAGAAAGATGCTAAAGATTTTTCACCAAAGTCACCCACAGGACCACCTAAGATCTGTAGGTGCCTCCTATGGCCTGTAGGTGGCCTAGTAAGTGGCCATAGACCTTGATTTTCCTCTTTTGTTTAGGAATTTCCTAATGTTTCATTGTACTCTATATATACCCTTTTGACGACTTTTAGTTAGTTTATGCACTCTTGATACTTTCAAACACATATTTAATTCAAAGATCTAATTTTGATCTTGGGTTTGTTTTGTATTGACTTTGGTTGATTATTTTGTTGAAGATTTTAGGTTTTATTCATTGATTATATAGATATTGTTTGAATGCTTTCCATTATGAATTCTTGCGATCGCTTCACAATAATGAGTGGCTAAGTCCCTTAGCTAGGGTTGAGGGAATCCTAGCTGAATAATATAGTCAAGGAAGTGTTAATACTTCTAGATTATTATTGTCGCATGTACTGTAGTTTTCTTAGAGTCTATTGCTTTCTTATTGGTTGCCAATATTAGGATCTAGCCTATATTATCTACACACCTGAGAGGGAGGTACATATTAGGAAAGAAGATCATAATAGTGATTTGGGATTAATAGCCAAAATAAGCTTACCTGCATTATCTACTTAAGATGATTAGATTATATCTAATCAACTTGAGACCAAGAAAGGATAGTTGAAACTTAGGTCCAAGGTAAGCGTTAGTAAGGCGATACTTTGAGATCGATAGGAGTTGAGTGAAATTCATTAAATGGTACTGAGAGGCAGTTGGTGATACCTAACTTACCAGATTCTACATCCGCAGTAGTTTGATAGTTGGATTGAGCATTAAAAGCCTACTGAGTTAGAATCTAGGGGGAACACAAGCCTAGTGTTCGTTTCTGACAGTTTACAACCAAAGACTTTGAATTATATTATTTCTTACAACTTCAACCCCCCATTTACTTTCAGTACTACCCATTGATTCTTGCAATTGAGAGATATAACTCCATGTTTCCCTTGGGATTCAAATCCAACCTTGTTGGGTTGCTATATTTTGCTTCAACCGTTTTAGCCTTATTTTCAAGCATAGCTTTAGGAAATATCATTTGTACTCATACTACACTTTTGGAGCCCACAGATCATAGTATGATTTCTTGTCATTGTTGTATATCTCGCATAGAGAAGTTATCGATCGAAGATTTAGGGTGAGCTCCTGGCGTTAGAAATATTACTATTTTCCCTCTTGTAGATTAGACAGATCTCTATGTTGTATTAAGAGATGGGTTGTATCAGTATATTCATTTATTAATTCATTTTGTATTCTTATTATATTAAAAGTTCTTGTAATGATTCCACCAGGTTTTGGGGTTGTCTTATGTATATTAGTCTTCTATAATAATTATTTTGCATTTTCCCTTCATTTCTATAGGTAATTTGTTACTAGCAATTTTAGATTATGGATTGGCTTACCTACTAGTAGGTTATAGTAGGTGCCATCATGGCCAAAGATACTAGGTCGTGACATCTGTGAGAAATCACCCAATTCCTACTGTAAGATACACACTCGTCGATTTATAGTTGGTTGATGAAGGAGTTGGTTTTCGCTCCTAAATCTCCAATGATTTTCCCATAAATAATCTTCAAAATTCATGTCTATTTCATGAGGGGAAAACCCTAATACTAGTCCTAATTTGAAATTCAAAATTAATCCATAAATATTCCTAATTTCGACCCTATATTATACCGCCAAAGCCCTAAATTCTCTATTTAAACCCTTATAGTGAGATGTTATGAAGGCCAATGAGGGATATAGTGTGAGTTGAAATTTTTGGGTAAGAATTTAGAGAAAAATTCTAAATCACCACTAAAAACAAATGAAAGAACAAGAAATAAAAATCATGATGAAAGTTGTTCTGTCAGAAGATCATAACCTTAATAATGATCTAAATAGGGTAGAAATTCCACCTCTTTTATACTATTTTTTATGGAAATCATTAGTTATGAATGAATTTTGGAGTTCTTCTTTGGTTTTATTATTTCATGTATCGAGTCGAGTCGTATAACTCAAAACGTGGATTGATTATATTTGTAGAAGTTATGTATTCAACATCTATGAGGTTTATACAATCGGCCTAAATTTTCACGTGAAATGTGCAAAGTTGTGAGATTTAATACATTTATATATATTATTACACTACCTTTCATTTGGTGTTGGAGAATAGGTTAATATAATCTTCTATTTGACATAGTTTTTTGAAACTTGTATTTGATGCGAGATTGATGTTTACCCTCAAAGAATTTTATTGATCAATAATATCAAGTTTGAACCTTTGAGGAAGGAATAAAGTCCTTTGAGGATTCCTCTTAGGCCTTACTCAATTTTGAGAGATGGGATATGATGTTTGGTGATTTATGAACTCTAGTGTGGCTATTCTAGATTATTCTGCCTTGTTTGAAGGATAACTTGCATTATTAATGTGTTAATTATAATTGAAAAGTCATATAAGTTTTCAAGTATGTGATTACAGTGTGTCAAGGTGTTTTCAAACAAGTTTGGGTTTAAATCATTCAATTAGAGTTTTGACGAAAAAATTAGTGTTACTAGCTTGAGCTAGGTTTTGTTCTAGTCTCTCATGTTAGATTGTAGTGTATCAAATGAGTTCCTAGTGGTTTTATTGTGTAATTGTATGTGGAAATACTTGTTTGGAATGTGAAAAGTATAGTCAAATCAAGTCAAGAGCCAAAATAAAATATTAAAGATGAAGCGAGCAAGCCTAGTCTTAGCTTGTGTTTCTTAATCATCGTTGTGAATGTTTTGTTGTTTTGTGGTCTAATCCATGGTGTCTGATGATGTAGGATGCTTTTGGAGTTGATTATGAAGATATATGGATATTGAAGAAGCTAGAAATTAAAGGTAAAATAACACCAAAAGCTTGGAAGGGAAGGCAAAGTAACATCACAAGGCATCGGATAAAATTTTGGGCATTGAACAGTTAGAAAATATTTTCAGGGAAACTTCCAGTAGTTGTATGCGATATGCATGCGATGCATGATCCATAGCATGCTTCCTTGACTTAGTATAATGTGTGGAGTACAATTCTAGTAGCAACAGAAGATCCGCACACGACGCATGGTCCATATCCATGATGTAGTGTCCGCAATATAGGCTTCATTCCTATGTAGCATAGAATACGTCACCCCTTCCATTTCAGTGCAGCCAAGCTCGCGTATCATGCTCTATTTTGGTACTCCATTGACCGTGTAACTTTCTTCATTTCGATGCTCAATTGCACATAGCATCCTTGTCCTACAGGGCTTGGGATTGGTTTACTATATATACACACACGTTAAACTCTTTTTGGAACATCTTGGACAATCTTGGATCTCTTGAATCATCTTGGAGATTAAAGAAGAGGCTGCCACTACGTAATTTATGTTTTATCATTCTTTCTTTAGCTTTTTAATAGATTAATACATGTATTCATCATTGATGATTATCGTAATGACTATTAGTGGCTAAAACTCCCTTTCTGGGGTAAAAGCCAAGAACATGACTACTATTTTTTATGATTAATTTTGGTGGATTCGCTTATCATATTTGGTTGCTTGTTTATTCTTATTTTAATTATTTTGAGGATTGATCACCCTTAGAATACATTTATTTTTGATCTTTGATCTAGGGAGATGGAATAGGTAGATAGAACATGGGGATAAACAAAGTAGGGTTTGTTTTCTTTTATAAAATAAGGAATTCAAATTAGCATCTAGGATAGGGATGTACCTAGAATCCTTACTTGATTTACATGTAGGATGATAGCGTTAAGCACTTAATTTGTTTATTACAACCCCGCTCAATGATGTTGTAATATCTAAATTAGGTAAACGATTAGGGGTCGGGAGACCAAGATCATGCAATTAACCCTACAGATCAACAACCAAGATAAGAGAGTTAATGAATGAAGTTCAATAACGTAGTATGATTATTCGATATGCTTTAACCTTGGTCTTTCACCTATTGATTGTTTCAAGACCTTTATTTTATGCATTGTTTACTTATAATTTAAAATATTCAAAAATATATTTTGGTTACGCTTGCACCAGTTAATCTAAATTGCGAACTAGAAGTGAATAGTCGGTTAAACAAGTCCCTGTGGGATTGATATTCGATTTTTTTGAAGGCCACTATATTACTTGGTAGACCACATACACTTGTGTGTGCTCTTAGGCGCTATCAAGTTTTTGGCGCCGTTGTCGGGAACTTGTAATTCGGCAACTATTTTATTTTTAGTTTTGTTTTTTGGAATACTTTGGTGTTTTATGCTTGGTCTTAGTTTTGTATTTGTAGGAAATATGTTTTTAAAGTAGCAAAATAGAAAGTCTTGGGAATTAGTTGAACCAAGTCCCGAACCTGAGCAATTCTTCCATCAATGAAGGAGAGAAACAATCCTTCTCCCGTGTATTCCATAAATCAATAAAGATCAAGATAATCCTACTATTATGGCTGATGAACAAGCAGCCTGCAGGACTGTTAAAGAAGTGGCAATCCCACTTTGGACAAATCTGACCTCACCTTTCCAGAAACCAGCTACTGGAGGGAGGTTCGAGCTAAAGAACAATATGGTACAGCTATTGATAGACAGTTTACAGGGCTTTCACATGAATATCCATAGGTCTACTTGCACAATTTTATTGAGCTCACTGGCATATTCATCCCGAAAGATGTGAATATTGATTATGTAAGGCTGACACTCTTCCACTATTCACTTATTGGGGAAGCTAAAAGGTGGTTGAACTCTGAGCCAGTGGCCAGATGAGAACCTCTATTATGCTTAGGAGTGGTTCAAGAAACTTTTTGGGGACTTCCACATCATCAAAATTCCAATGAGGTACTTGCTAATACTTTTGTAGAAGCACTTGACCATAATACAAAATTTTGCTAGATTTAGCTGCAGGTGGTCAAGCATTGGAGTTGACTTATGATGAGCTTTACACCTTATTGAACCGCATCGCACAAGGAAATTCAGAATGGCATGGTGATTTTAGGAGTTCTAAGAAGAAAGTTGCAGGTGTGTTGGAGGTGGACTAATATATTACTTTAGCAGCTCAGTTTACTGCATTATAAAATTTTATAAACAGTCAGTTCAGCATTCTAAATGTGGGATCTACACAGCCTGCAGCTAAAGTTAATGCAGTTCAGCAGACCAGTGGTTGGTGTGAGGTTTGTGGAAACAGTGGTCATTCAGCAGCTATATGTGCTACCAATCCTTAGTCTGTGATATATGTGGGAAATGCTCAAAGGTTGAATTATTGGAATGCCTACAATATGAAGTGCCAGACTCATCCTCTAAATAAGCCACGAAATGCCCAACAATTACAAATTCAGCAACCAAAAGTACAAAGAAATTGGTCAACTAGCATCTTGGAAGAGATAATGAAATAGATTCTAGCTAATCAAACAAAGTTGGCTGTAATGTAAAGAACCATCAACCTTCCACGAGAAGCTTAGAGTTGCAGTTGGGGTAGTTATCAAAGACACTAAATACCAGACCTCGAGGTGGATTGCTAGGAGATACCGAAAATCCAAAAGAAGTTATGGCAATCATTTTGAGGAGTGGTAAAGAGCTTAACGAAGAACATCCTAAGAAAACTAAGGAGGTATATGCATATTTGATTGCCCAATATGTTACTAACAAAGTTGCTGAAAATTGAGGATTCTGAGTACTCAAAGAAAAAGTTGCTGAAGAAGTGAAGAGGATCCCACCACTACCTTTCCCATAGAGGCATATTAAGGAAAAAGAGGATGCATGTTTCAAGAAGTTCTTTGACACTTTTAGAGAGCTTCACATTAATTTACCTCTTTAGATGTTATGCAGGGAATGCTTAAGTATGCTAAGTAATTTAGGGATGTGGTTGATAATAAAGTTAAGCTGCAAGATGTGAAGGCAGTAGCACACACTAAGAAGTGTAGTTTTATGGTTATGCAAAAGATTCTTAAAAAGCTTAAGGACCCTCGAAAGTTCACTCTCCCCATTCAGATTGGCAACAACGAGGTGGTTCAGGAACTTAGTAATTTTTAGTCAAGTGTTAACTTGATGCCTTTATCTTTCTTCAACACATTAGGATTG
>NC_061117.1:91674606-91791307 GCF_002878395.1 Capsicum annuum | reverse complement strand
AGTTCACACTCAAGAGGTCAGAAATAAATAAGAAGATGGCCTCCAAGTGTTAACTTGATGCCTTTATCTTTCTTCAACATATTAGGATTGAGAAATCCTAAACCGAGCTCTATGCTACTACAGCTGGCAAATGGGACCATAGCCAATCCTGAAGGAGTGATAGAGGATGTCCTCATAAGGGTTGGTAAGTTTATTAGTCCTGTTGAATTTATTGTTCTAGATTTTTAGGTAGAAAAATAAGTACCAATCATATTGGGGCAGCTATTGTTAACGATGGAAGGACCTTTAATTGATGTGAGAGAAAGCACGCTTACAATGAGGTTTGAGGATAAAGAGATAGTTTTTAAAGTGTACAAACTACTTAACGTACTATCCCACTATAAAGACTTGTGCATGATTACTATGATCAAAGGGGGTAAGTGTGGGGTGGTGAAGCTTATTCCATAAAAGACCTCTTCGAATACCCTCATTAAGCATCCTTATCCATAATCATGTAATCCTGAAATGATGTAGATTGATTAGCCTGAAATGTCTATTATTGAAAAAGTTATAGACCTTGAGATTTCACACTCAAGAGGTCAGAAATGAATAAGAAGATGGCCTCCAAGTATGAGGAAAAAGATGGAGGAATTTGGTTAAGTTTAGTTGGGTCGTGCCGTGACACTAAATCAGGCGCTACTTGGGAGGCAACCCAAGTTAAGTAGGTATGTTTTATTTTTTAGTTTTTAGTTTTTACTTTACGTAATTTTTGTTTTTGATAAGTCACAGGTTGATGGAAAGTCTAAGTATCGAAAAACCTAAGCTAAGGGGCATAGCAAAGACTGAGTATGGGGTCTTCGAATTCTTTTGATGTATAAAAAGACTACTATCTAGGCTTAGAGGACTCAAGGAGTATTTCTATCTCTACTTTTAAATTATACTTTGGGAACAAAGTTAATTTTTAAGTGTGGGGTGGAGGAATTCCCAATTTTATGAGTAATTTTAAAATTTTTATTTTAGGAATAAGTGAGATATTCTTGTTGAAGCTATATGATTGCATATTGCAAGTGTTTTAGTGGTAAAATCATGTTGATTGTGTGAATTACTACTTTTTAGACTCCTAGGCTCATGATTATGACTCCTGTACTTGTTGGCTTAATGATTGAATCATGCTATTATTTGGTTAAGAGTCTATGACGATCCTACTTAAAGTTGAACAAGTTCCATATGCGTGTGAGGTATTGTATGTTCCTTATTACATGTGATGTCTAGCTTGGTATATGTGCAAAGAAAAATAAAGAGTGTTGATTTAGGAGATGAAACAGGCACTTCTTTGATAGCCTTGTTTTATACATTTTTTTACCTACCCTTGTGCATAATCCTAGTAAGCCCCATTGAGCATTTAGCTTTTTCTTTGGCAACCTCATATGTATCTTAATCCTTTCTTTGATAGACCTTAGTTAGATTCAAAGCTCCAAAGTATTTTAGCGTAAAATTAGTGAGTTAAGGAGTGTGAAATTGAAAAAGGAAAAGTTGAAATTGAATCCCCTAAAGTGATGTTTATTTGTGTTCAAAAAAATGATAGGCGTTGTGATTAGGAAGTAAGAAAATTATTTGAAAGAAGTTCTAATTTTTAAACTAGTTGTGTTACAATGAACCTGTTTTGGCCCTGGTCCTCCTTGGACATTATGCACCTCAACTAAAGCAAAATGCTTATGTTAAGGGTGCTATCATAGGGGGTGCACAGTGTAAAGTGGTTGCCAAAATGGTAAAAATTGAAAGAGTTATACTTGGCATACTCCAACCATAGTGTTTGTGAATGAACTAAATAAGATGGGGTGAATACAAAAGATATAGGTAGACAAAAATGGTGTAATTTGGTTATTGGAGATTGGTTTTAACTATTAAATGTAGTGTATTAAAGCGCTTAGGAAAGATAGTCACTATTCCAAAATAGTTCCTACCAGTCCCTTAGCCTACATTACAACCAAAAAAGACCTATTTGGTACTAAGAATAACATTCTAATATTAGTGACATGACACTAAGGGAAAGCATATGGTTCATCACTTATGACTTGTGAATTCTTTTGTGAGAGTGAGCGAAACTTTATTCATGTACCCATTTCGTTATAAATTGCATTATTGTAAGTAATATTAGGTAACTCTCTTGATGTAAGGGGCATATATTTGATGAATGTGGATGATTTATAGGATGTCTTTGATTTATCAGGATGTGTGAGTTGTCCACTTCTTGAGCCAATTCTTGAGGTAAGGATGTTTTGAAGTAGTGTTCTAGAATTATCAATTGTGTACATAACATGGTTAGTTTAGAAACTTGTATTTTGTGTAGTCATTGTAGTACTAACTTGAGTTTCTTTCATGTAGTGGAAGGGTAGAGTCTCCTCACCTTGTTATGCTTAAAGTAAAGAGTTCTTCAAGGACGAACAAGGCTTTAACTATGGGGTGGTGGTGTTGGGTGTATTTATGCACTCTAGTGTGGCTATTCTATCTTGTTTTGCCTTGTTTTAAGGATAACTTATGTGCTTAATGTGTTAATTATGATTGAAATAAGCATATAAATGTTCAAGGATTTGATTACAATGTGTCAAGGTGTTATCAAACAAGTTTGGGTTTAAATCATTTAATTAGAGTTTATACAAGAAAACTAGTGTTACTAGCTTGAGCTTGATTTTGTTCTAGTCTCTCGTGTAGGATTCTAGTGTGTCAAATGAGTTCCTAGTGATTTTATTGTTTAATTATGTGTGGAACAACTTTTTTGGAATATGCAAAGTGTAATCGAATAAAGTCAAGAGACAAAATAAAATGTTAAAGATTAAGCGCGCAAGCCTAGTCTTAGCTCCTGTTTCTTACTCGTCGTTGTGAATGTTTAGTTGTTTTGAGTACTAATCCATGGTGTTTGATGATGTAGGATTCTTTTGGAGTTGATTATGGTGATATATGGATATTAAACAAGCTGTAAATTAAAGGGAAAACAACACCAAAAGATTGGAAGGGAAGGTAAAGTAACGTCACAAGGCATGGGACATAATGTTGGATGTTGAACACTTAAAAATATTTTGAGGGAAACTTACAGTAGTTGCATGCGATATGCATGTGATGCCTACTCCATAGCATGCTTCCTTGCCTTAGAATAATGTGTGAAGTGCAATTCTAGTAGCAACAAGCGATCTACACGCGATGCATGGTCCATATCCATGGTGTAGTGCCTGCGACGCGGGCTTTATTCCTATGCAATATAGCATGCGTCGCCCCCTCCATTTCAGTGAGGCCAAGCCCGCGCAGCATGCTCTATTTTGTTGCTCCTTATCCCACACATCTTTCTTTATTTCGGTGCTTAATTTCACGTAACATCCTTGTCCTGCATGACTTGGGATTGGTTTACTATAGATATGCACACGTTTAACACTTTGTGGAACCTCTTGGGCAATCTTGGATCCCTTGAATCATCTTGAATATTAAAGAGGAGGTTGCTACTATGTAATTTATGTTTCATCATTCTTTACTTAGCATTTTAATAGATCAATATATGTTTTATCATTGATGATTATCGTAATGACTATTAGTGGCTAAAAATCCCTTTTCGGGGTTAAAGCCAAGAACACGACTATTATTGTTTTGAATTAATTTTGTTGGATTCGCTTACCATATTTGGTTGCTTTTTTATTCATTTTTTTAATTATTTTAAGAATTGATCACCCTTAGAATACATATATTATCGACCTTTTGATCTCGGGAGAGGGATTACGAAGATAGAACATGGGGATAAATAAAGTAGACTTTGTATTTTTTATAAAATAAGGAATTCAAATTAGCGTCTAGGAAAGGGATGTACCTAGAGGCCATACTTGATTCACATGCAGGATGATAACGTTAAGAACTTAATTGGATTATTACATCCCCGCTCAATGATGTAGTTGTAATGTCCAAAGTAGGTAAACGATTAGAGGTCGGAAGACCATGATCATGCAATTAATCCTACGAATCAACAATTAAGATAAGCGAGTTAACGAATGAAGTTCAATAATGTAGTATTATGTTTCGATGTGTTTTAACCCTGGGCTTTCTCCTATTGATTGTTTCAAGATCTTTATTTTACGCATTGTTTACTTTACTTGCAATTTACAATATTCAAAAATCTATTTAGGTTACGCTTGCACCAATTAATCAAAATTGTGAACTAAAAGTGAATAGACGGTGAAACAAGTCCCTGTGGGATCGATATTCGACTTTCTTGAAGGCCACTATATTACTTGGTAGACCACGTACACTTGTGTGTGCGCTTGGGTGCTTCAGGATAGAGCTTCAAGATAGCCTATTTCCATTCTTGAAACTTATTATATGGAACATATTTTAGCATAATTGGTGTTTCTTATTTGTATGTTCAGTTAAGGATGTGACTACCATTTATTTCTTTTCTCCTTTTTATTATGGTATATTTTGTAAGATAAACATGTGTTTTAAACATTGACGTGAAAAATATGATCTTGCATACCCTTTTATGTTATTTGTTTTACCCATTTTTAAGGTTTACACTCATTATTATTCAAGGACTGTCTTTGATTAATTAGTTGAGGTTGAGAGGACATTTTGAATCAGTATATTTGAGTTTTCCTAGTTGTTCTCCTGTCCAAAGTCCTCACCTTTATCATTTGGGTCGCATGTTTTTAGCTTTTGTTGTACCTTGTTTTCAAATACAAATTGTTTTGTCATTGTTGCTTGCTTTCCTGTTATATATACATTTTTAAGCCTTACAGCTATTTTGAAGATTTAATTTTATTGGAGGACGTTACTTTCTTCTTTTCTATTTGCACCATGAAGATGGAATCCTTTTTTAATTCATTAATTTTTCTTTGCATTAATCCTCTCTGCTTTGACACCATGACTCCTTCTCCCTACATGTCTTGAGAGTTCAAAGAGTCTCAATCTTGAGTCAAGCCTCCTCTAAATCCAAAAATGGACTAAAATCATGAAGATCAAGGTTGTTTACAAAGATATAACCCATACACATGTCTTGAAAGCTGATATACATGTTCATAGGAGAAAATGTTGTGAAAAGAAAGCCAATATATATGTTTATACATTGATAAATGGTGTATATGCAGCAAAATAAGCCTGTCATACAAACAGTATAAAATTGGTGTACAAAAGCTGAAAAATGGACTAAAAAGTCCATAAGAAATTAGGCCCAAAGGCAGGGGAGATTTGAAATGTGCTTACAAGGGGCCAAACTTCTTTTCACATTATTTCTTTGTAATTCCTATTTGATAAATTTCTTTGGATTGACTCTAAAATATTTTGATTGTTAATCTAGTTAGAATTTCCATGCAGGTTTCTATAAGTTTGCCAAAGGGATCCTATTCGATTTTCTCTTAAAATAATAGGTTGCTTTCCTTATCATTTTATTGATTTTTTTATCAATTGTTATCTTAAAATAATATAGGAATCAAATGGTTATTTTCCTGTATGAATATTCAAACCTTTTTTACTTTAAAGTAGTCTTAATTCAAATTATTTCACTGTAACATAGTCAGAAAGTTAGTTTTCAAATAGATTGGATAACGCAAGTTAACAGATACTCCGAATGCCTTAAAAATCTCCTTGTGGTATTAATTTAAACCCTTACCCATATTTCATAAACCTAAAGATTTTTTCTATTTTAAATATTTAATTATTTTTTATCTTTGCCTTAATCAAATTAAGTGGCCACTCTTTCTTTACTTAAAAAATATTTTTAAATTTCAATGTTTTTAAATTGATTTTTGTAAGTCGAAAACTATTTTTCCTTAAATTAGAAATGACGACTCTATTGGAAAAATTTCAACTAGGTTCTAACCAAATATTTGAATTAACTTTACTTGGCCAACTATTCAATTTTATAATATTTAAATTTATTACTTGTTTAAATTTTCGCAATTACAAATGTTGATTCATAACATAATGATTCTGCCAATCAGCAAAAAGGTTAGTTTACATTAGGACAATTGATTATGCATATTTTGAGGGTCATTTCCTCTACTAAAAAACTAGAAAATATCAAAACGATAAACATTTAGTCGATCATGGATCGTCCAACACTTGTTATCATTTTAGCCCGTGGTTGTTCACCCGGGTTCCCTGGCTCATTTACAAAAATCCACTCTAGTGAATCTAAAATAAAGCTAACCCATATCCTATGATCTAGGCATCTAGACTTAGGATACCTGGTACCCAAGGGTATCAGCCCTATAAGCGAGACCACCTTGTGTCGAAAAAGGCCCTCTATTCTAAAAGACAATCATACCCTTATGTATTTAATTGAAGGATGCCCAATAAATTTGAATGGGCCATTGTCCCTTGGGGTTGTGAATTATTTAGATAGTTCTTAATTTTAAGATATTCATTTGGAGTTCTAAAAGTCAAGGAAGTTAGAGAATGATGGTCCCAAATCCTATGATCTAGGCATCTAGACCTAGGATACCTGGTACCCAAGGGTATCAGGCCTATAAGCGAGACCACCTTGTGTCAAAAAAGGCCCTCTATTCGAAAATACAATCACACCCTTATGTCTTTAATTGAAGGATGCCTAGAAAATTTGAATGGGCCATTGTCCCTCGAGGTTGTGAATTATTTAGATATTTCTTAATTTGAAGATATTCATTTGGAGTTCCAAAAGTCAAGAAAGTTAGACAATGATGGACTTTTCAGGGTGGCCTAGTTTAGGATTGTTCCACTATGTGGGATTGTTATTCATTTGTATGTATACCCATTTCTCTATTTTGTATCCATATTTGATCTATTTATACCGGTATGTATATAATATGTTTTTAGTGCAATGGAACATTCCACAAATGGCATACACATCTTTCAATTCTTTAGGCCTACCTTTGGCATTAAAAGGTCACATATTTGCATAGGACACGCTATGAGTTGTTTGCATATTGTGTGATATAACTGTATTACGTGTGTTGCTAAAATCAAAGCAGATTTGATCCACTCTAAGGAGCAACTAAAATACTCTACGACTTCCAACTTTTCTAAAAAAATTCACCAAACCTCTTTCACAAAGCCTCTAAAAATTCAAACTATGTAGGGCCTGAATTTTCCTTTGTGAGATCGTAGGTTGGTTTTTGACCCAACTCCTATTCTTCAAAATTTAATCCCCCCATATTAGAAAATGAGTTAAAAGTATTAGCAAGCAGAAACATTAAATAACAAGACTTATTAAAATTTAACCTTCCTGAAAGACATACTTATCCAAACCCAAAGGAAAAATTTTATCTATTGAGATCCATCGAGTCAGTACTCACTCATGGATCAATTTTCTTGCGATGAAATCAAATTTATGTGTTTACTTCTTGTGAATTATCTTGTACTATTTGTCACATATTTGTCTTTTGAAGAATTTTTCATTTATTAGTTAATAAAATAAATAGAAACTAATATGTGATGACCTAAGATGGAAGGACATTAATACTTCACCAGATCAAAATTTCAATTCCTCCTCTGTCCTCTGGTTATCTAAGGGCAAGAAAAAATGTCATGTAGTGATAACAAGAGCGCTCTGATCGAGATGACAATTAGAGATAATGCAATAAGGAAATTGACTAGGAAGATGGAGAAGATCTAAAATAAGGCACAAAGAGCATGAGCATGGCCAGTCTGATCATCGCTATGGTCCTAGACGACTGTAGGCCCCCACTCCAATCCCTTCTGCCTTACTCCCCTAATGTTGAAATTCATCCAAGTGGCATACCCTTGGCTTCTGTATCAAGACCTCCTATGTACCATGATATACATTGTACTAAACTCAGAATCCTCCAATTGTAAACATTAATCTAAACAACTATCCAAGTGTTTACCATCCCTAAAACCTTCAAATTACCAAAACACCCGCCAAATGCTTCTACTTCCCCAACTAACCCTCTCACTTTCATTTTGAATCCTTGTATGCCCTAGAACTTCACTCTCAATGTCAAAACTCTTTTTCAACTAACCAAACAATGTCATCCACCACTACCTACTATGAAACTAGTGCCTTGTCCCGCTATTTCAAATATACCCAAAACTAACCTCTATAATGAGAGAATAAAGGAGTGGGAGGCCATGAAAAAAATGAAAATAGTATGTTATTGGTGAAATAGAAGATTGTTAGAATGAAGGAATCTTGTGTATCTCTCGATAATGTCATATTTAGCTATGAGGATCTATGTATCCATCCTAATTTAGTGATACAAAAAGGATACAAGGTCCCAAAATTTGAGATGCTTAATGGTATGAGAAACCCTCTGGCCCATATAAGAAGTTATAATGTCTAATGCCCATAATTGGTAAAAAAATATAGCATTGTTGAGTAGGCTTTTTTGTCGTAGCGTAAGTGATAAATCCATGGAATAGTTTACTTGTAAGATTTAAGGAAGTGGCATCATTGGAGATATCTTGCCAAAGAATTTGCAGAAACATTAATTTACAATGTGAAGGTAGTCCTAGATGAACACTTTCTGAATCAAATTAAGAAAAAGGATTGTGAGAACTTTGGGGAACATTCTTATCAATGGAGGAAGAAAGCTGCAAAGGTTCGACCTCCTATGACAAAGGAAGAAGTTGTGCTGATATTTTCTCATGCTTGAGAAGGAAAATTCTATAACAAAATAATATTGGCGATCCATGCAACATTTTTTGATTTGGTAAAAAAAATTCAAGTCAGTCAAAGAAGGCATCCAAACATGCCCGATAAACATGAATCTGACCCAAGAAAACCTCCAAACCATCTTCTATGCAAAGTCACAATGTCAAACTCCACAAATAAATTGTCAACCTAATGTACAAAACAATTATAATCGTCCCATCTAAATTTTAAGATAAAACATCCTAAAATTTTTACTCCATTAGCTAAAATTCAATGTCATATCTTTGTGATACTAAAAATGGTTGGACATACTGAACCCATAATGCCAAAGCCTACTAATCCAGCATCTAACTTCTTCAAAACTAATTAATATTGTGCATATCATTCAGGAAGTATCAAACAAACCACTAATGTTTGCCTCAACTATAACACCAAAGTCAAAATCTAATCGACCAGAGGCTAATACTCTCCAAACAATTTCACCATACTATGGAGGAGTACATATAAAAATAGTCGACAATATTGAAGAACAACCCATGAATAAAGCTATAATACAGGAAAGTTCTAGCACAGTAGAGAAAGCCATGAAGCCTATATTTTTTATGATGACTGCACCTTATCAAAAATTTTCAGAAAATCCTCCTAATTTGGTCTAGGCTATTCCACAACTGGACAAAATTTGTCCAAGGATAAGGACAAAAGAAAAGCTGATCAAACACTACAAAAGATTTTAACTCATCTATACCAGTCTTTTTTTATTCAAGCATCCATAAATGTAGGGGTCTTGAGTAAAGGATAAATAGCCTTTTAAAAAATTATGATGTGATCCTAGAAGAATTCTGTAAGGCATCAAAGATCACAGAAGTTGTTGCATGAGAAAACTTGTAGAATTGGAATTTTACTCCTTTATGACTCTCTGGCCATTGTGTAATAATAATTCAAAACCTGTCAATGTCATGTATAAAGCTAAATAAATACACCAAGGTGATAGATTTTGATATTAAGAAAAATCCCAATTTAGAAGAGATTGATTTGGTTAACTTAGAAGATGATGAGGAAGTCAAGAAAATAAAGGTCAATGTTAATCTAAACAAGGTGCTGAAAATAAAGCTCATTAGTTCACTCAACAATACGTCAACATGCTAAATAGTTCTTCTTATGGCATGCCAGAGTCGAGTATAAATATCATTTCCCATATTTAATTGATTGATACACAACTCAATATAAAGAAACATACCATTGATTACTCCCTTATCACAATGAGAATAAAGGAAAATTTGCACTAAGATGATAGAAGCATAATGATTTTGGTTGATATGAACTACTAAAAATAGCTAAGATTGATAGACTCTAATACTCTTAAGGGATACTACATTTGAAGATAAAGTCTATTTATGATTAGTATTTCATTTTCTACATGTAAGAGTTTCTTATGCTTTGTATTAGCTTAACATATCCCTTGTCCTTTGTGTACTAACTTGTTTGATCTGAATTCTCATGGATGGATATATAAGTGACCTATGTCAACTTCGATCAACCCCTTAAAAAAACCTATCTTTCCCTTAATATATGAACTACGTTATGGCTTGAATTCCCACTAATAGGATATATAGGAGGCCTTTATCAACTTTGGTCAATAATTTAGAAATTTACATATTCCTTATCATTGTCATGATCATGTTTGACATGATTCCTATTGCAATGAGATATGTAGGTTCCCTAACAACTTGATCATATTACCCAAGGAAATTAAAATTAGTGTAGAATTTTCAAGGAATCTAAAAAATTCAGAAGAAAAAGATCCATCCCTCAACAGTTAGGATGGAAGTTTGTAAAGAAAATACCGCTAAAATAAATTTAGAGGAGATTCTCAAGATCTAGACAGAGTATACAACTCAAGCTTTATATTGAAATTATTTTACTGGGGCAAAGGCATCAAGATTTCCACCAAATATTATTTGTTACAATGGCATACATAAGCATCATATCAGTTTTGTCCTATCGCCCTCAATGATTCTAAAGAAGAAGATCATCCATCAACAAGTCAAAATAAAGGTCGTTCAAAGGATACAAACAATGAGAATTTTAAGGAAAGTCTTAAGACAATAACTTAGGACTCCCCTTGAGATGTCTAACAGAGTCAAAAAATTTTAGGAGGACCTTAAGATTTCTACCAAGCTTTATTTATGAGTTTAAATTCCAAGGTTTTTCTAGCACTAAGAGTTCAGAGTCGACTACAAGAAATCCCGAGTGGTAATAAAGTCATAATGAACCAAACCTCATCTATGATATATTTTTTGAGAAGCCATATACAAATTCCTCAACTATAATGCCGAAAGATCTCAACAGCTAGCCAACAACTATCAGATGTGTCAAGCCTCGAACCAATGACATTTATGAGGTAACACATGGCATGAAAAAATTGGTCGAGAACTCTCTACAAGCCTCTTTAAAATTGATTTTTCAAAAAAGCCTCTTCTCTAAATTGTTAAACTGATTCTATCTTATATCTACCAAGTAGGCGAATCGAGGCAAGCGTCTGAAGATGACAAGCTCACAAAGATAACAAGCACCCAAGTAATGGCAAGATAGGAAAAGAAGTACAATGAAGGTCAACATAAATAAATTTCATAAGAAAAACTAATAACTTTTCCTCTTAATTTAGGTTGTCCTAAGAATGGAAAAGATCAGTAAAAGAGTCCAATTGTTCAATATATCTCTTTCTTCAAATGAAATACAATGATGCTTAGCATTTAAATTAGCAAAGAGGAGCCAATAATGTTTTAATAAAACTTTCTATTAGTTTGAATTTGGTAGCTAGAACAAATTACACTGTGTCTGCTAACTATTTCCTTAATTGAAGTTATTGCAAAAGAGCCAACACAACAAAGTAGTCAAAGAGATCACCCGATAAGGAGAGCATGAACATCCTCCTCCAATATATCATAGATTAAAATAAATATATAACATTAAAAAGTTGTATAGTTGTCCCTAGAAATAGGGTTTAGATACTCATTCATATCCAAAATGACTTCTTATTTAGCAATTCCCCTAAAAAGGGATGATATTTTCAAAATGAAATAAGTTATGTTGTGAATATTTTCTTTAAGACTTTCCAAAAAAATTGATTATAGTCGCAAAAAAAAGTTACATGGTGGCTACTTATCATTTACCTTTATCTCGGGTACACTCAAAAGAGCTGAAATGTAAATAGAGTGCCGGAAGAGGCTATTATATTTCATCAATCCAAAAGAGGACACCAATCCAAACTAAAGAGGGATGACAAAGTCTTATTATTATCGAAAGCGGATGATATAGATTGTTGAAAGATGCTATTAGATAACATCAAATACAAAAGGTTTACATATGTTAATACCATAGGGGGATGACAAGTCATGTCAGTACTGAAGGAGGATTATATGGATCACAAATAGAGGTTATTATATTTGATCAAATCCAAAAGATATTGTCATTTATCAATATCGAACGAGGATGATAATCCATGTAAATATTATAAGAGTGTTGTGTGGATCACCAAAAGTGGCTATTATATTGCGTCAAATCTTAAAGAGGTTTATGCTTGTCAATATCGAAAGAGGATGACAAGTTATGTTAATACCAGAAAGGGGACGTGGATCACTAAAAATGGCTATTATATTACATCAAATCCAAAAAAGGTTTATGATTTTTAATAAAAAAAGAAAGGGGATGACAAAGCCATATATATATATATATGTGTGTGTGTGTGTGTGTATGCGTGCGTGTATCAAATAAGGATGATGTGGATCATCAAAGGGGGATATTACATCATGTAAAGGCAAAAGAGGTTGACACTCATCAATATCTGAAGAAGAACATAGTCTAACAAGATGTCTTCAAGTCACTATTTGAAGACAAATAATATACTAGACTTCTCAAAAATTAATAATCTGAAGATCATCTATATGTCACAATATTTGAGACAGTATAGTATGCAAGAATAGCTGAAAGGTTAAGATTTGAAGGTTATCTATCATATGAAGTGGTATATAAAAATAGATAGTGTTCAAGATCTCCTAAAAGGTTGATAGTCCAAGGATATTCATAAGTTACAATGATATCTAAAATCAGAACAATATACAGGACTATAAAAAGTCATAGTCCAAGGGTTATCTATAAACCACATCATCAAAAGTTAATTATGTGCAGGACTACCTAAAGATTGAAATTTCAAGGAAATTACATAGGTCACTTGTGTCTGAGAATAGATAAAAGAGTAGGATTACTCAAAGGATAAATAATTAAAGGGATATTTGTAAGATAACTTTTATCTAAAGTCGGATGATTTGCAAGATTGCCTAAATGCTACAAATTGAGGGATGTTTGTAAATCGTCTTTTATCTGATGTCAGATAATGTGCAAGATTACTCAAAGGCTGAAATTCAAGAGATAACTATAGGTTCTATCAATACATAAAATATTATCGAACAGAATACCACGCAGTTGCAGAGACTATTCTGCCCAAAATATCATCAGTGGATGAAAGATGCCTACCCATTTTGAAAAAATTCAGTTGTCAAATGGCCATCATATCCAAAAGTAAGAGAGTTGTTATGTATACTATTGCAAGAAATTATTATTATTCAAAATAGGTACAAAAGGTGATGACATCACTTTTAAAAAATCAACCCATAAGAAAATAGTGAAAGGACTATCTACCCTTTATGAATTACATTTTCTACTAACATTGTTTATTTTAGATTTTGTCGAAAACATCTGAGAGGATGAAATTCTCAAATCAAAATACAAGTCAATCAAAGAAGTGATTGTCAAAAAGGACAAAACATATCAATGGAGTTATCAAGTGACATAAACAAAGTATGGTGCGAGCAACACCAAAAGGGATGTAGCACATTATGCAGTTTCCTCCTAAAAATAAACTGGGATGCACACAAAGTCTGAGGAAAAAGAGAACTATATCTCAATGTTTAATTGGCTTACTACTAACAATCTTGTCTCAAGATATTATCGAGAGCACCTGAAAAGGATGAAAATCTTAAACCCAATCCAAAGGTGTGGATGACATATGGAACTTTTTTTTAGCGAAACTGGGACATTGTTCGAAGAGAAATATCAAAATTTTTGGATGTAAGCTAAAAGAAAACTTCCACCACCATCAAACCACACCTCAATTAGAAGTCATGGGCATACTTTGGGATATTTTTGTTTTTAGTTTTGCTTTTAGAGTATTTCTAAACTCACACTAGAAATAACCTTTCTCTTTCCTTCAAATCAAGGTAAAAACAAACCTCGAGCTTTGAAAACTACGTCCTGGTAAAATCTTACCTATGTATGTAAAGGATCCCACAACATAGTTAAGAGGTTATGAGCCTTTTTTTATATCTCATTGTATTTGTCATCCATTCTGTGCCTAAGTTTGTCTTAGAATAAAAGACTATTTTTTCTTTGATTGGGTTAAACTACATCAGTCTAATTTCCTAAGTCTTAGGAATATGTAGGTTGAGCTCTATATTGAAAACTTGACTGTATTCTAAACTCTCCCCAATCTCCTCATTCACTAGCATTTCGGTCTCTCTATAGCTCAAAATTGGGATAGCTTTTTTGTAATTCATGATCAAGATCATGCTTTATGAATTACAATTGGCCTGAATTCTCATGTAACCTGAGATATATAGAAAACCCTATATTCGGCTTCACCCATAATTTCTTAAACTTTATGTGAAAAACCAATTATTTTTTAGAGAGAAATTTATGGTTGGACAAAATTTGAATGTCAAACTCCCTTTGACTGGGATTACTTTCATTCACCCTACCCAAAGGGAGGGAAATATTTGAAACCTAATTTTTTCCCTCCCCATTCTGAATTAGTTTTCAAGTTTCTTAATTACAAATAATTTTAAAATAATTATTTCATTGAGGTAAGTTATTTTTAAAATAATTTAAAGCCTGCCATTTGAATTTTAGGTGAAATTAGTATGTTGTATGTGTAATTATATAGAATAATATAATTTTAACTTAAAAGAAAACACTTTAGAGTATATTTTGAGTAGAAGTTTGTTTGAATTGCGAATACTCAAATTTTCTCAACTCGATTGAAAATAAGGAATTGATGTAATAATTAATTTCTTGATTTTTAAACAAAATAATTGTGCTTAATTGAATATTTATTTTTACATAATTGAATTAGAGAAGCTCATTAAATTAATCAAACATTAATTTACCCTCATTTTTAAAATTCCAATTGGTTTAATCTAGGCCGTCTTATTAAGTTAACTAGGCTAAATTTGCAAATTGGACCTCTCCTCTATCTATTTAGCTTAACTCACTACACCCTTGTCTACTTTTCTTCATCCAAACAACCCCAATATACTATGATAACAATAAATCCAATAGAACAAACTCCACTAACCCCAACCTATGTCAACTCGTCACCAAATAATAGCCAAATCATTATCGAATGACCTCAAAATGATTTCACTTTCTATCAAACTCTGTCTAGGACAATAGAGTATGTCAACTTGTCATACAATTTATGAGTCATGATGACACCTACTTTATCCCACCAGTAGATAAGACAAACTGTAGCCTAGAGCTATAAACAATGGGCTAATTTGGTGAAAAAGGCATAAAAGTTGAAAATTTCCAAGTTAAGGACTTACAATAATAATAAGGCAATAATAATAGTCTAAAAGATAAATAAGGCATCAAAAACCATCCCATGACCTAGTAGTGTCAGTAAAAGAGCTACTAACAAAAGGAACATAAGTACTAAAATAGTCAAATACAAATCTGTCATGAATAGTGAAAGACTAAACATAGATAATAGAAGTAAAAAGGGATAGTTGTAACTCCGAGATCTCACCCTACCTTCAAAATCAACCCAGCACAATCGTCATGGGCCACTAGTAGTCGGATCTGCACCAAAAGCTATAAAAATATAGTATGATTACCAAAACCATAGGTACTTAGTAGGCATCATCGATCGGCTGTTATGATTTAAAAATAATAAAGATGCTAGATAAATAAACTAAGTAAAGGTGAAAGGGAAAACCAGGAAATAATCTCCAACACAAAAAATAAATAATCGAAATAATCATAATATGAAATAAAGCATAATTAATACTATAGGACTAGCCTCCATATGCCAGTAAGTGCAGAAAAATAAATAACCCAACCATTACCCCCATGAGTCCGAATAGTGCAAACAATGGAAAGTAAATAATTGAAGTTCAATAAATTTACAAAGTATTAAGCCATAACTATGAATCCATCCATATTGTATCATACCATAAATAACCTCCCAATTCAAGATTCAAATCAGACCTTAATTTCATCATGATTATCATCATTTTCTAGACTAGAACCAAAACTTATATCATCTATACCATCATTAATTGTCGAACTTGAACCGGAACTCAGTATCAATAAACCATTGGGCTTTGCTTGGAAATAGCACCAACTCCTTAATACCTAACTACCTTAATCATTTAGTGCGTAATCTCCTCAAATTCTCAAAATAATCATTTTAAAAGGTGTATAACATTCGTATAAAAGTCTATAAGAGCTAACATTAACCTAAGGTTGGCAGGAGGGGCGCATTTCTAATTCCTAAAATCCATTCTAAGGAAAATTCTACCAAGCCTAGGCTAAGGTATGTAAATTCTCTCCTAGAAGTTACACAAGGCACAGTTAGACCTAAGATATAGAATCTACCTAATTCATGAGAAAATAAGTCAATTCTCCCTAAATTATGGTTCCTTAATAGGCTAAACAGTCCAAATAATACTAATTATATCAATCATACATCCAATACATAAATCCTATCTCATATCTAGAATAATATCATACTTATACTATGAATTATATCAATCTATGAAGAAGGTAAACCTAGATAACTTAGATGCCAAAGAAAAAGCCCAAAGAATTTGCTAAACCAACAATTGTCTCATTCAAGAAGATTTTGCAAGAAGCAATGCTACCGAAATTATAATCTACTTATCAAAATGAGAAAAAATGACACCCATATTGCACTATTGTGCTTTAGGTCCAAAATCACATAAAAATCCCATATGGGGCCCACTTACGAAATCACACTTTCAAAATCAACAATACGTCCCTCTATGGTAAAGATACATTTACCCTAAAAAAATTGGTAAATTTTGAGTGCTAATAGTGCTACAATCATCCAACCAATATTCTAGGGATTTCGGGGTAAAGTATGAGAATATAATCCATGAAATTGATGGAAACTTACAAAGAATTCAAAGAAGAAACATGTTATTTGAGCTTACGAACACTCCAAAATCATCCATTAACTGTTCTCCTAAGTTCTCAACTATTTAGGGTTCTACACTCTTTGAAATGGGTGAACAATGAGAGAAATCGAGCTAAGTGGTGGTTTTATATGCACTAGGTGCTGCTAAAATGAGCCCTGGACCACTTTAGCGGTCAGTGGAAAAGCGCCCAAGTGACCGCTAAAGCGGTGCCTACCCATTATTCCAAGCCACAAAAGCGGACCCTTGGTTGCTTTAACGGTAGGAGAGCAAAAGAACCTAGATTACCGTTTCAACGGTACTTGCTAACACTGCCAGGACCTCTAAAGTGCCTAAAGGGGCCGCTAAAGTGCCTAAGGTGTACTTTAGCGGTCACACCAGCTGAAGACTTAGAATTTTCCAAGTCCCCATTGGCTCTTGAGATTCATTCAAAATCCCATATATGCAAACAAACTATGTTACCTTATTAAATTCGATGTTTCGGACACAATGACATGGTCAAAATTTCCATCTGAGGTTATTTCGATGAAAAGTAGGTCCCACATCCATGTCCCATTCTTCATAATTTCTAAAAAAAACCCAAAATGAGTGGGATTCTTAGGACGCGGACAAAGGGTACACCTAGACTAAAATTAATATTTCAATGCTATTGGAACTATCAGAACACACATACAAGGTTGTTTAACTAAATTTTTTGCTCGGTAGCCAATTCTAGCCAATGAAGACTTCGAGATAGAAAATTGGCTCTAAGAACGAAATGAACTACTCGGTAACTAAACTGTCAGCTCTAACAAGTCATAAATGACTTGGGACAGCCATAGGAAATCTCTAAACAATGAAAATGAGTGAAAGTACAGAGAATGATCTGGACTATCATTAATGATTTGGACGATCATTACAATATCCACTACTAAATGAACTTTTGTCCCCGAAAGTAAAGGTTTAGAATGTACCAAAAGCCTTAAACAGGAAAGGATATTGGGTTAGCATATCGCTCTTGACCTTCCAAGTAGCCTCCTCTATTCGACAGTGCTTCCACTTAACCATATCTACTGGAATCTCTCTAGTGTACAACCACCTGACATCACTGTCTATTATGTGCATTGGCTCCTTCACGAACATCAATCGCTCATCTAATTAAATTAAGTCCCATCTAAGCCTAATCAGTTTATCATAACTGTACTTCCACAACGTATAAACATGGGATACCAGATAGACAACAACAAAATCTTAGGGTAAGGCTAACTCATAAGCTACCTTACCAACTGTGCGATGAATCTCTAAGAGTCTTTTATATCTGGGGTAGAACTTGCCTTTCCTTCTGAACCTCATCATATCCTTCATGGGCAATATTTAAAGGAATAACCGATCACCAAATCCAAATCTCAAGGCACAAAATCTATGATCTACATAAGCTTTCTATCTAATTTGACCTGTCCTCAACCTATCTTGAATTACCCTGACTCTATCCAATGGCTCTTGAAGTAGGTTAGTACCATAGGGTCTAATCTCGGAGTTCTCTAACCGCCCAATTGGAGAATAACATCTCCTAACATACGAAGCCTTAAAAGGCTCCATCTCACTACTCAAATGGTAATTATTATTGTACTCGAATTTTACCAAATATAAGTGTTGCTCCTACTGACCTCTAAAATCCATAACACACACTCAGAGCATATCCTCGAGTACCTAAATAGTTCACTCCAACTGCTCTTCTATCTATGGAAGACTGTACTAATATCCACTTAAGTACTCTCTCTTTTTTAGAAGCTCTCCAAAATCTAAAAGTGGATACCAAACCCCATTCTTATATGAAAGATATAGAGACAGCATACAAATAGTTTTTCTCACAAAAATAGATACGGGAAAAACTTTCGACACTAAATAATATTTGAATAGGAATGACATGTGCCGATTTGGTTAACTAATCAATAATGACCCATAAACTATCAAGACCACGAGAGATGTGAGGCAAACCACTAACAAAGTCCATGGTAATCCTCTCCCACTTCTACTCAATAATGGGAAACCTTTGAATCAAGCCACCAGGTTTCTGATGTTCGACCTTCACCTACTAATAATATGGACAATAAGCTACAAAGTTGACCATCTCTCTCTTTATGCTACTCTATCAATAATGCTGCCTTAAATCTCTATATATCTTAGTTATACTCGAGTGAATAAAATATCTAGAGTTGTGAGCCTTATGCAAAATCATCTAAATAAAGTCATCAACACTAGGAAAACAAATGCAGCTATCAAATCTTAAGACACTCTCAAAATATATGGTAACTCTCTTTAACTCACGAATCAACACCTGGTCATAAATGATGTAAAGTCTCATATCCTCAAACTAATGACTCCGAATCTGCTCAAATACTGAAGACCTCACCTTAATATTTGCAAGAATCCTCCTACGATCTGAAATATCAAGTTGCACCATCAATATGGCTTATAGGACTTGATGTCCCATGCCAATGGCCTCTGAGAAACTGAGATAGAATCTATGCTACTCATACTCACCGTCTTCTTGGTCAAGGCATCCGATAACATATTTGCTTGCCTGGATGAAATAAAATAGATATTTAATAATTATTAAGCAACTCCATCCATCTATGCCGCCTAAAATTAAGATCCCTCTAGCTCATAAGATGTTGAAAATTTCAATGATCCATGAAAATCTCACAATGCACGCCATAAAGATAATGTCTCCAACTATTATGCGAGAAAACTATTATTGCCAACTCAAAATCATAAGTAGGGTTGTTGAGTTTGTGCACTTTTAGCAGCCTCAATGCATAAGCAACAACTCAACCCTATTGCATAAACACATAACCCAAACCAATACCTAAAGCATCACAATATATGATAAATCCCTCACCCTCGACCAGATGAGCAAATATAGGATCAGAAGTAAGAAACCCTATGAGTTTTCAAGAGCTTGAATCACATCTCGTAAACCATCGTAAAGGAACCTCCTTATGAGTCAATCTGGTCATCAGCACTGCAATAGTAGCAAAACTCTTAATGAACTATCTTTAGTTACTGGCTAACCCAATGAAGCTACGACCCTCAAATGGAGAGGTAGGCCTGATCCAATCATAAATAGCTTTAATCATCGCCTGGTTCACCATAATTCCATTATTATACACTACATGCCCAACAAATGTCACCGATTCAAGAAAAAACTCATACTTAGAGAATTTGAAGAAAAAAACAGCCCATGGCCTCTTAAAGTCCGAAGCATAGTCCTCAAATTTTACTTATGCTCCACTCTATTCCTTGAATACACAAGGATGTCATTGATGAACACAATCATGACAGAATCCAAATAAGGTCTAAACATATAATTTGTCAAATTCATAAACACAATTGGGGCGTTGGTCAACCCAAAGATATTAATGAAAACTCATAATGACCATATCGGGTCCTAAAGGCTATCTTTCGAATATCCTAATCTCGAATCTATAACTAATGGTAGCCCGACCTTAAGTTGATCTTAGAGAACACCACTGCACCCTTAAGTTGGTCAAACAAATAAGCAATGCAAGGTATAGGATACTAATTCTTCACCATCACCTTATTAAGCTTCCTACAATCAATACACAATGCAACATCTCCCTAAGGAGACATACTCGATCTAATAAAAACTCTTACCAAAAAAATCCTAAAGTTGAGAATTTAGCTTTTTGAGCTTGGTAGGAGCCATACGATAAGGTTCCATAGAAATAAGTTGGGTTTTTTAGCTTAAGATCAATATAAAACTCAATATCATATTTAGGAGGAAGACTAGGTAGATCGATAGGGAATACATTAGAAAACTTATGAGCTATAGGAACTAAAAAAAACCTTTTCATAGTAACATCACAAATATAAGCTAGATAAGACTCACAAAACCTCAAATAAGTCTCCTAGACCAAATACAAGAAATAATCTCCAGAGGCTCACCTACCACACAACTAGGGGTATGCCGGGCATAGATAAGGTAATGGTCTTGGCAAAACAATCTAAGATAGCATGGTGGTAGGATAATTATTCTATGCCCAAAATTACATCAAATCCACCATATCTAGAACAATAAAATTATATTGAGTAATAAACTGTAACACCACGCATTTTTTAGATTGACTTTGAATCGACGTTCCTACGTGTGTAAACTCTAATACCACGATTTACATTTGAATACATGATTAATAACCTTTATAATAGTTTGTGAAGTTATTATGAGGTGAAAATGTTCATAGAAATCACTTAGACCAAAGTTAAGCTAAGAACCTTTGATTTGGCCAAAATTTTGTGTTTGATTCCACAAGGGTCGACTTTAAACATGTATAACATTTTATATACCACCAAATGATAGATAATTGAATTATATTTCAAACGATACCTATTTATCCTTAATACAATACCTGAGTGAAAAGTTATGGTTTTTTTGTGAGAGGCAGTAAGGGTCCGCGATTTGGCCGTGATGCGTTGCTCTCTTCACATGATATGGGGCACGATGCTTTGCTCTCTCCACATGATATGGGATGCAATACAGAGCTTATTCCCCCTATATTTCATATTCTTAAGGGTTAAGGGGCACTTTGGTCCTTTCCCCCCATCCCCAATCATCCAAGGGATGAATTGAAGCACCCAGAAGGGTATTATTTAGAAATCTTCTTCAAATAAACTAACGTAAAAACCTTTTCTTTTCCCAAGAACAATAATTCAAGATTCAAGTTCAATAAATCCTCAAGGAATCTTCAAGAGTTAATCTACTGAGGTATGTGGGGTTTATGAACAATGATGCTCTCTCATCCTTGTGCCCAAAACTTACATTAAAGATTAAAGTTCATGATTTGCAATTAGGGTTCATACCCAATAGCCATATTCTTGAATTATGATATTTTCATGATATTAAAGACTTCAAGTGCATCAAGATTTACTTATATCCATGTTTTCTCACTAATTTTACATTCAAGCCATGTTATTAGCTTTATCATGTAAATTATGGTTCTATGTGATTTAAACCCCAAACTTATATATCATGGTTGGTCAATACCAAGTCAAATTGTTAAACTTATGTATTTAGCCCTGTAAACATGATCGTATTTTCAAGTTTACTTACTTCCATGTCGTAGCCTATTGATTTATGTTAAATCCCTAAATTATGAAATTTGCCATGTAATCATGTTGTTTTATCATGTCTAAGACATTCCCATGTTCAAGTTGCTTCTCACTTGTTTTGGTGAAATGTTTATGCCTTAGGTCTTGAATCATGATTCCCATATTATAGTTTTAAGTTTTAATATCGTGCTTTATGGTCATTCAATACTGGCAGGTTATGAATACTCGATACCTATGTGTTTACTTATGCTTTAGATCTTTCAAGTAATAATTCAACGAAACCATAAGTCTTATTATTTTCTCAGATATTTATGATCAAAATGTGCACTATTAGTTGTGTAAAAATGTTTAGTTGAGTTTAGTTTAGTTCAGTATCAGTGTTTGTTTAGTTAGGAGTAGAATTTAGCACCGAGTGAACCTAAGGATAGGCGCTCACCTGTCAGTAGAGTGTGTGACCTTTAGTAGCAGTCCCTGAGTTCCAGAACTACAAGCTAGTGTAGGTTTGAGATGTCTTCCTACTAGTTGAGAGTTGACACATATCTCATGAGAGCACCTGCCAGTAGAGGGTGACTCCTTAGTCCTTTGGGACACCAATTTAGTGGATCCCCGCATCCAGTATTAGTACCTGTGGCATGATACTGATACCCTTCCAACTAGGGTTACAGATTAGACCCCGATTAGCTCAGATTGGGGAATATCGATTACACGATACCTCCCATAGTTTTAGTCTTATTATTCAGACAAAGAACAATTTAGTATTACATGATTAGTATTCATATATCAGTTAATCAGTATATAGATATAAGTTAATTAGTATACAGAATATCAGTTATTTAGTATTCAGTATTATCCATTAAGTGTTCGGATAACAGTAATCTGTATTCATATATCAGCTACTTAGTATATAGGCATTAGTTATCTCTTTACTTAGATTTCAATCATTCAGTCACCCAGGCATCTGTTATTTATTTAATCAGACTAGCTTAGTACATGTTATGTTTGGTTTTGTATGTCCATACACGCATGCTTAGTATATTGGTATATTCATATCCTCGAGTTATGTTAGTTTCCAATCCATAGTTTCAGACCTAGAATTCATAGATAATCATCAATATTTTCTTACAACATGTTCAACGTTACATGAGATCTAAATTCAGTATTCATGTTTTGCTACTTCCCAGCTTCAGCTCTACTTATTCAACAAAAGTAAATCCTTAAAAAACTAAGTGTAGTGATTCACCAGCTTATCAAATTATGTTTGTTATTTATGTTTTAAGATACTTTAACTTTCAATTTATCTCAGTCTCTTGGTGAGTCTACTAGCACTTAGCATGCATGTTTTAAGATTATATATCCGCTCAATTTTACTTATTGCATTCAACCCCACTTAATTAGTACAATCCAAAGTACTGATCCACATATATGTCTATTTCCTACATTGTCTCATAATATAGGGACCGATTGTAGCCTACACATCATAATCAGGCGGTTTGTAGCTTTCAGACAGCAAGTGATAAGTTCTTCTATTTTGGGGACTCCAGTCAATTGTAGTTTATGTACTATATTGTATTTACTTATATTTATTGATTTATGGTAGTTGGAGGTATGTCCCAGCTATCTATAGCCAGTATATTAGAGGGTTCATAGATAGTCAGTCAAAGTCATGAAATGTAAATTCTAACTCTCTTTTTAGTTTTTATCGGGTTGTAAACTTTATCATAATTATATTGTCTAGATTATGTTATGATTATATTTCCACACCATAAACTTAGCTATTTTTTATATTTTAACTCAGATGCTCAAGTATCATGCTAGTTCATGGGTTAGCTTTGGATCACTTATAGTTCTAAGCACCATATTACAACTAGGGGATAGTCTCAGGTCGTAACACAAACTCTCAAACAGTCATAACACATGATCTATAAATGTAATCAACTACTAAGAAATCACCCGAGTAGATACACATAATGGCACAGATAATGAGTCCCAAGATACCTCTAATCGTAGGTCATAATAAGTTGACACATAAGAATAAATGGATCCCAAATCAAATAATGCAAAATTGATTGATGGTACACCAAGATCATACCTATGATAACAACATTAGATGACTTACCCTCAGGTTAAGAAGGTACAACATACAATTGACAATGTATGCCACCTAACTAGGCTCCTAACCGATCTCCTATCCTACCTGCTGAGAACCTCCACGAGCACTCTAGTTACCACCCCTACAACTATGCATACCACCTATAGCTGGGGGCAGAACTTGCTGAATTGGTGAAACACTCTAAGCTGAAGAAACCATCGCTCCATGACTAGGGCACTCTCTTGAGAAATAGCCAAAATCCCCTCAACCATAACATGCCCCAACTCATTAAATTGAGACTCATACTCCATACTAGTCATGGACACCTAATCCAACCTCAAAATTGATTTCTCAAACAATCCCTAAGACTTCAAGGCATATACTTTGCTAAGAAAATCTTGGAGAACTAAGTCCACGTCAATGAGGGAGATCCAGCTAGCCTGGAATCAAGATGACTCTCTACAAATGTCAAACTACCAAGTCCAACTAAAATGTAGTGTAATCTATATCACGAGGCTTAACTAGTCCTAAATTGTGGTGCTTATTTTCCAAAGCAATTAAAAAGTCATACTCATCCTCGTCTGCTGCACTAGAAAATTGGCAGAGCCACTCTCAAGAATCTACCCAATATCTTCTACTCCTCAATAAACATAGCAGGATGGTAAACTATCAGATAAGAAATCACCAGCATAGGGGGGCCTCAACTCTAGGTGCCATAACTGCAGGTTGCACCTCTTCCTCAGTACCACTTTGATCCACAGACTGTGTGCCAGCAGACAATGCACTACCAACTAATCCCAAAAGCTAAACAAATGAATCATTGAGCACTACAGAATAAATAAACCCCGGTGGAGCTTGGGCTGGTCCCTGGCCCACAGCTAGCTTGGAGAGAAGAATCTCTAGCTCGGGAGCAGGATTAAAGTCTGGTGAAGGATCCCTATCCTAACCCTTAAATAGGGACACATATATAGGCTTTACACAACATCTAGTCCATCCATGAATAGTGATAGGATCCCTAGGCTCGGGCTTAAAATCCTCATCTCGTGTAGTTTTAGCACATGTACTAACTATTTATGAAAGAGTAAAACCAAAGGAATTAGTTCGAAACTAACTTAGATTTTTAGCATAAAATAAGTAAAAGAAGTGAAGAACTCCTGGGAATGTCTTATAACCTCACAAACATAATAAATCGACGTCATTATTTTTATTCATAGGACTCTACTAGACACTTGCTTGTGTACCAATAATACCGATTAACCTGGATCTTTTACCAATTTGCCATGACCTTATTTATGACTCATGATGACACCTACTTTATCCCACCAGTAGGTAAGCCAAACCATTGTCAGGAGCTATAAGCAATGGGCTAATTTGGTGGAAAAGGCGTAAAATCCAAAAGTTTACAAGAAAATACATACAATAATAATAAGAAAATAATAATAGTATAAAAGATAGATAAGACATCAACAACCAAACCACGACGTAGTAGTGTCGGTATAAGAGATACTAACAAAAGGAACATAAGTACCAAAATAGTCAAAAACAAATCTGTCTTGAATAGTGAAAGACTACATAATAATAGAAGGAAAGGCGGCAACTTCAACTCTGAGAGCTCACCCTATCTTTGAAATCAACTCAACACAATTGTCATGTCAGTGAAAACCATTATTTCTCAAAGTTGAACCAAAAAGGTACAAAAGTGTAGTATGAGTACCAAAACCATGGATACTCAGTAGGCATCATCGGTTGATTGAGCTAAATCATGATATAAATATGATAAATATGCGAGATAACTAAATTGAGTCGAGGTGAAAGGTCAAACCTGGAAATAAGCTCAAACACTATAAATAAATAACAGACATATAATATGAAAAAAAGGGATAATTAATACGACAGGACTGACCCCCATAAGACAATAACTGCAGTAAAGTAAATAACCCAATGTGGGCCCCCATAATCCAAAAGGGTGAAAACAAAGGAATGTAAATTACCAAAGTTCCATCAATCTACCAAGTATTAAGCCATAAACATGAATCCATCCACACTGTATCATACCATAAATAAATTCCCAGTGACGGACTCAAACCATAACTTAATATCATAATCATTATCATTTGCCAGAATTGAACCAAAACTCATATATCAATACCATGATCAATTGTCGGACTTAAACTAAAACTTAATATAAATAAACCATTAGGCTTTGCCTGAAATTAGCACCAAATCCCAAATGCAAAACTATCTAAGAATCTAATCTTCTCAAATTTCCAAAATAAGCATTCTAAGAAAGGTATAACATACGTACAGAAGTCTACAAGAGCTAACAAAATCATGACCTAAGGTGGACTAGAGTGGCCCACTTCTAATCTCAAAAATCTATTCGAAGGTAAATTCTACCATGACTAGGGTAAAGTATCTAAATTATCTCCTAAAAGTTACACAAGCCACAATTAGCCCCCCCAAATAGAAATTCTACCTAAATCGTGAGCAACTAAGTCAATTCTATCTAAATTACAGTTTCTTAATAGGATAAAGAATCCAAATAATACTAATTATATCAATCATACCTACAATACCTAAATCCCATCCCATATCCAGAATAATACCATAGTTATACTATGAATTATCTCAATCTACGAAGAAGGTAAACCGAGCCTACTTGGAGGCTGAAGGAAATTCCAAAGTATCTACTAAACTAATGATTTCCCTTTCGAGAAGCTTTCGAAAGATGCAACACTACCAAAATCACAATCTACTTGTCCAAATGAGAATAATGATACCCATATTACACTATTAGCCTTTGGGTCCAAAATCATGTAAAAATACCATATAGGGCCTGCTTATTGAATCACTCTTTCAAAGTCGACACTATGTCCCTCTATGCTCAAATAATATTTATCCTCAGGAATGGGAAAATTTTGAGCTCTAATGGTGATACAATCATCCAACCAATATTCTAGGGATTTGGGGGAAATTGTAAGAATCTAATTCATGAACTGAAACTTGCAAGTTCCGACAAGAAATGTGTTATTCGAGCTTACAAATACTCCAAAATTACTAACTAAATGCTATCCCAAGTTCTCATAGTATTTAGAGTTCTATACTCTTAGAACTTGTGAAAATAGAAGAAATCATGCTAAGTGGAGGGTTTACATACACCAGGTGCCGCTAAAGCGGGCCTTAGGCCGCTTTAGTGGTCAACAATAAAGTTCCTAGCTGACCGGTAATAGTGATACCTGCCCACTTTGCCAGGCCATTAAAGTACCAAGGAGACCTCTTAAGTGGTACTTGTTGACTATGCCAGGGCTGCAAAAGCGCCTTCCGCTAAAATGCCTAAATGGCCACTTTTGTAGTCACATAAGTTGGAGACTTAGAAATTTTGTTCTCTCGATTCGCCCTTTGGGATTTATTCAATACCTCGTATCTACTAAAAAATTATTCTAACTTATCAAATTTGACATTTTGGACCTAATGGTGTAGTTTAGATTTCCATCTGAGATTATTTTGATGAAAAGTGGGTCCCACACCTATGTATCATTTTTCTTAAATTCTGACCAATAGTCCAAAATGAGTTTTGGAGCCTCGATACTCGGACGAAGGGTCCACCTAGGCTAAAATTAGCATTCTATAGATGTTGGAGCTATCAGAATTTACATATGAGATTGTTTGACTGAATTTTTTGCCTAGTAGCAAATTCCAACCAACAAAGACTTCAAAATAGAAAATTAGCCGTAATACCAATTAAACTGCCCAATAACCAAAATGTTAGTTCCAATTAGTCATAAATGACTTGGGGCATCTATACAAAAGCTCTAAACAACAAAAATGAATGAAATGCTGAAAATAACCAGAAGGGTCATTATATAATTTATCTCAAATCTTCCAAAGGATGATACCTTATCAAAGTTAATGTTTTCTTTTTGAAAAATCCTACAAGAATTCATTCAACTCATACCATAAAGGACACACTCATCTATTTCCAATTTGTTGATGACAGGATTGGTTTTCCCTCTAAATCCCAATGAATTACCTCTAAGATTTTTTATAGATTAATTTCTTTTTCATGAGGGGAAAACAACTAATCAATATCAAAATCAATTAATGAATATTCCTAATTTCACTTCAAAATTCCCCTCTTAAAAGGATGCCTTAAATTCTCTTTACATTATAGTGAGAGGTCATAGAAATTGATGAGGGATATACTAAGGTCGAAAAAATTTTGGTAAGAATTTAGAGAAAGATCTAAATCATTACTAAAAATAAAATAAAGAAAAAAATCAAAATCACGGTGGAAGTTGCCTTGATGGAAGCTAGTAGTTCAATGCTATTCAAAAAAAGGTCGACGTTCTAGCTCTTGTATATAATTTTTTATGGAAATCAATAGTTTTTAATGATTTTTAGGGTGCTTATTTGTGTTTATTTTTGGACATATCAAGTCATATAACTAGATACATGGATTGGTTTTGTTTGCAGAAGATGTGTTTTCAACGTTTGTGAGGCTTATAAGTTTAAAATCTACCTAAATTTTCATATGAAATTTGGATAGTTGTGAGCTATAATACATTTATGTACATTATTGCATTACATTACGTTTTGGTATTGGATAATGGTTTTTTTAAGTCAAAGCTAGCCGAATAGTCCATTTTTTTCCAAATGAAATATTTGGACAACCCAAAGGGAAACACAATTCAAGGCCTAAGTTCAGCCTTTCAGACCAACAAAACAAAAATAATCTAAAAAAACCAAGAAAGGGAAACAAAGCTAAAGCTAGAAAAAACAAAATGAAAAAACTTATCATTTTGTTGAGTCACTATGGCAATCCTCCCTCTTAATCAATGGTGTGACCATCCCTGTCAAAGAAAGTGTCACAAAACCTGGGGTAATGATTTGAGCTATCCAAGAGAGATTAGTCCTAATCCTTAAAAACTTATGTGTTGTGGATGATTTAACTTTATACATTCTCAAGTCTTCTAAATATTAGGAAATCGATCCATAAAAAGACTACTTCCACTCATCGTGCATAGGTCAGAGCTCAATCCTCTCGGCTAAGTCATAAAATTACCTCTTAGAGCCTTTATATATTTGTAATCTATTGATTCTTAAATCAATTGAGTTGTTTCCTGGGTATATTGAGCTCAGCAATGAGCTGATACAACTGTCAAAGGACGTTAACCCAAATAATTTAGCTTTCAACAGACTGGTAAGAAACCACTTCAGAATCCCTAAATTTTGGATTTTGGATTACCTAAACTATTTGTAACTACATGGATTTTATCTTACTTACAGCTTTTATCGTGATATATCTTGTAAACAATTGACTAGAATCAGCTCCACATGAAATTCTTAAAGACGCCAGGTTTACCTCCTCTCTGTAGAATTATACATATTGTTCTTTCTCTTTATTCATCTTTTCTATCTTGTATTATATGTTTATTCTCCCTTACTGTATTATATGAAATCCTGATAATTCCTCATGCTTAGAAATTATCATTCATGCATTTTATAATTTTAATTATTAAGACTTTCTTCTTATCTAGATTAATAATAGAAATTTTCTCATTTGAAATATTATGATATGCATTGTACTGTATTTTTGAAGTACCTGCAAAAAAGGAAATTTCATTATCTAAAAAATCTGCATCCTATTCCCTTTCTTAAAGTGTGTACCATCTTTACTTAATTTTGTTCCTATATCCTTAGAATCTTCTTTATTTCAACCACGGTCGTACAAGGTATCTTCCACATGCCATCTAAAATTATTTTTAGGAATAAAGAATAAGTTTCTATAATAATTATGAGATAGTTTTGAGTGACACAAATTTCCAACCTCTCTCCCATAGCTCTTGTTTCAGCTTCCAAGCTAGATAAGAAACAAAATTATAGGCTAGTGCTGACTATAACTCCCCGGCACTATCCCTTATATAAAAAGAACTAGAACTTTAACGTAGATTCCCTGTAGAAGCCCCATCAATATTGCATTTATACCACCCCTCACTATAGATTTCGCTACATCACTTTAGCTTTAATGGATGGCTTATAGGCTTCAAAGAATCTGACCGGCATAGGCCAATTATTAGGCAAGTTTTCCAACCAATGGTACCTACTATTTTCAAAAAGATATAGGTTTCTATTTATCTCTAAAATCATAAAATGATAGGACATCCTAACAACATGCTTAATCATATCCATTTTCTCTTCATCTTTTATAAAATAAAAGCCGAGTAATAAAGGTCTAATTTTAGCACAACACTTTATATACCACCACTTGAAAATTGTATCTTTTAACTGTAAAAAGGTCTTTGTAACTCTAATGGTACATCAAATATTTATCACACTCCTTCTGCTATAGGATAATTAACAAAAAGATGTTCATAAGATTCATGAACATTTAAATCATAACAAATATTATTTGCAACATCTTTAAATCTTGTATGAATTAAGAATTCCCCAGTTGGCAACCTCTTTTTCCATATTCTCCAAAAGAAGAAGGAGACCTTGAAAGGACTTTATTTACTATACCAGGCTTCCTCATGACCTTTCATGCACTATTGACTAAAAAATTTCCTGTACTGTGTAGCATCCACCATGGCTTATCCCAATCCTCTAACATCCCATCCACATGATTGTAAATTTCTTCGAGGAATAGCTCTGTGAGTAAAAGTTTATTCTTTGCATCTTGATTCATAAGTTGTTGTACATTCTCTAAGAGAACATTAGTAATATAACAAATAGGTAGATAATAGTGTAAAGCACTAAGTTGAGTCTAATATAAAATCAAATAATATCATGACCATACTTGGGCTCCACCATATCTCTTGATCAATATAATTACTAACTTGTAACATAAAACTCCAAGTTTGGGATTCTCCTTTCCACTCCACTACCTGAGGTCTATGTATCTTGCAATATTTGTTCCATATAAATTTGGTCCACATAGTTTTTTGAGGTCTAAAATCCACCATAATTTTGCAATCAAATCTTTAGAAACATCAAAAGGAGATTTCTCATGGTAATAGTTCAATATATACTTCATATTTTACATAGTTCTTTGATACTTGTATTTGGTGTGAGATTGATGTTTATCCTCAAAGAATTATCTTGATCAATAATATCAAGTTGGAACCTTTGAACAAGGAAGATAGTCCTTTAAGGATTCCTATTCGGTCTTACTCTATTTTGAGAGATGGGATAGAGATTTATGATAGCCTATTTCCATCCATGAAACTTATCATATCGAATTTATTTTGGGCATGATTGGATATTTTCTTACTTTCTTGTTCTATTAAGGATGTGATCCCCATCTATTTCTTTCCTCTTTATCATTATAGTCTATATACGATAAAAATATGATTTAAAATTTGATGTATGTAATGACCTGATTTTTGGTGAATTATATGAATTTTTCATTTCTATGTGATTTGACCATTTTACCCTCCTCAAGGTTGTTTTGTGGTATTTTTGGAGTGCAAGAATAATTGGCATAATTACCAATGTATTTTAGTATGATTTATGTGAGATTGTGGTTGTTGGTGGTTTTAAAGGCTTATTAAATAACTTCAACCAATATTCATTGACATGTGTGTTGAATGGCAAAACAAACTGCACCAACGGATCTAGAACATCAATTTTACATTGGCAACTTGGTTGATGTGGTTTTATGACTTTTATACCTCATTTTGACTCTTGAATCAAAAAATTATGAAACTAAATTTCGAGGGTTAACTTAGTAAAAATGATATTTTTTCAAAATATTGATATCACCATTGAGTCCAGAACATCGAATTTATTCTAGTAGCATAGTTTGTTTGTGCTCTTGATATTTTGAATGAATCTTGACGGGTCACTAGAGACTTGAAATTCTTCAAGTCTCCAACTGCTACACCACTTAGCTGGTTAATTGCTTAATCGACATTTGCTTACTTACGCGAATGGTCTTGACAGGTAAAGTGTCTCTAAAGTTACACCAGGCTTGTATAAGCAATTGTTGCTTAAGCAATATCCTTGTTGCATATACGATAAGGCAGGAATTGCTTAACCAACGCCTGGTCACTTAAGCAATGTCCGCTTAAGAAATCTAGTGATTTCTTAAGCAATACTTGGGTGGATTATATCCCTTATTTTTGTGATTTTCCATCATTTTCGAGACTTGAAGCTTGGGGTTTCGAGTTTTCAGGCAATTTCTTCAATTTTTAGCTTGGGTAATCTCTAAAACTCCTATATCAATTATTTTTCTTTGATTTCTATCATTTAAATCCTTTTAAAACTTGGATTCAAATGTGGAATTTAAGGATTTTCCCTTAAGGTCTAAAATTAGAAATTCTTTGACTTAAACCCCAACTCCAACCTATTTTTACTTGGGTTTTCTTCTATAAGTTCCTTTAATTACAAGGAATATATTTTAGACTAAAATTTTGGTTTTATCCTTCTTTTTCAAAACCCATTTCAAGGGGCCGTTATGACCCCGACTTAAAAATGGGAAACATAGGTATCTTTGGCTTTTTTTTAACATGTATATTCTATATTTGTGTATATTAGTTGTTTCTGGTTCTATTCATGAGGTCAAATCTTGGTTTTAAAGACTTATTTGTACTGGTTTTGGTATTTGAGATAGGTTATGGCTTAACTTTTTTCAGACTAGGCTGGGTAGTTAATATTGATGTAAAATCATGTTATGGGTGTGGTAACTAATTATGGAAATAGTTATTAATATTGTGTTGTGATGGTGTGGTGGCCTATGTTGTTATTATTTGATGGTATTGAGACATTATCTGCTATGTGTGACCGTGTGGGGTCTCGAATGATGTTGTGGGCCTTGTGTATGTATATTTTGTGGTATCTTTATCGTTAAAAGCCTAAATTGGACTTTATGTTGTATCAATGCTATATTGTTGTGTATTTTGCTCTATTGGCATATGATCGCATTGGATTCATGGATTGATGACATATTGAGTAGATTTTTGCTCACGTGGTTGGTATATTGTTGGCTTTGGAAATTCTCATTCTAGTTGGTTGTGAACATTGCATCTTCTTATTACATGAACTTGTGAAACATTGGTACCACTATGGAAATACTAAAAGCACTAGCTTGTTAGACTCTCTACCGAGGGATGTGCCAGAGATGAGTCATGGATGTTGATATTAGTTATTGGATTATATATGTGTTGTAAACCCCCTGTAGGTCCTACCTGGAAGCACAACTTGGTAGGTGTATATGGAGATTATGCGACAACCTCGAGCATCACATCATCATCATTTTTATTGTATTTCATACGTATTGTACTTATTTTATGTTGTATTATTGTCATTAATGTGATATCTGTCTACTTTTACTTCTTTTCTATACTTGTATTTGGTATACGTTTATATTTGTGCTTCTTTCTCATATTGTGTATGTGCGTTTACTATTGAACAATTAGTGGAGACAGTGTAGGATACCATTTGGGATTTTTTTTATCGTATATGATGTGCCTATAATGTGTATTTTATATGCTTTATTGTTTACTTTTCTCAGTCAGCCTATGATATCTACTGAGTACAAGTTGACCATCCTTACCCCTACTATGCCCTTTCGGTGCAGATCCAGGTATGAGTGCACTGCATAGTAGCTGATTCAGGTGGTATCTGGGGGATATTCGATGTGGTGGATGATCTATGCTTCCATATTTGTTCTAGTACCTCTTTCTATTTATTTTATGTCTTATTTTGAATTCGGAGACAAATTTTGATTCTTTTTAGACTTTCATTGTATCTTTGACATTCGAGATGTATCTAGTTGTTCTTACAATGTGACACTAGGTTTTGGGATATTGTATGGTATCTTTGTTTATGTATTTCTGCTAGTGCTATGTATATGTGGTTTGACTCTATGAATATTCAAACCAATTTATCCTTTAAAGTATTCTTAATACAAATTATTTCAATTGAAGTTAGTCATAATGTTACTTTTCAAAGAGATAGAATAACCACAAGTTAGAAGATATCCCAAATGCCTTTAAAACCTTCTCGTGGTATTTATTTGAACCCTTATCTGAATTTCTTAAACCTAAAGATTTTTAATGTTTTGAATATTTTAAGTGTTTTCTCCAAGGTTTTCTTAATTTTTATTAATCAATAAGTGGTGACTTTTACTTTACTTAAAATTCTTTGGGAATTCAATGAGTTTTGAAATGATTTTTGTATTTCAAAAACCATTTTCCCACAAAACAGTGAGAACCCTACTAGGAAGAACCAATCACACGCTGTCGACAATCCTTCACTTAGCGACTATGCTCATTACACACAAATTATCCCCTGCCAGGAGAATTATGCTGAGAGGGCCTAGAAGAACCAGAACGCCCTCCATAATATGATGAACTAGAATTATATCTTCAACCTGCATGACCCAGTACATGGTCAGTTGAAGTCTTAGAACACATAAACCTACTACCTGAACTCTGCAAACCTTCCTAGATCAGTCTGCCACGGTAACCAAGGACCTCTCCTAGAGAAATCCCTACCTCTAGATGGACCATCACTAAAATTTCCATGTCGGCGTATCCTTTTGGCACCACCACTATGATGACCATGGAGAATAGTCTCAAATAACTTAGAATGGTCCATGATACTCTAGAAAGAACCACCAGAAACCACAAGCTAAGTTGTCGCCAACTGATAATAACCATTCAAACCCTTAAAAGACTTCTTAAACCTTCCAGGCTCTATGGAGATACCAGTAATAGTATGCCTAGACAATGTATGAAAACATGCTTCATACTATGTAATAGTAATAGAGCCCTGCTTCAAATGATTAAATTCATCTCTTAACTAGTCCTTATGATGTAAAGAAACAAACCACTATAAAAAATTCTAAGAAAACTGGGTCCATGTAAATTGAGGGGAACCTACTGGTCTATAACCAATAAGAGAAGTCCAGCACTATGTAGCCACATCAGTCAACTGGTAGATATTGTAAGCAACACTATAGGACTCAAGTGAACCAAGTTTATGCAACCTCTCTTGGAAATCAATCAAAAATTCATAAACATTCTCACCAATAGCACCATCGAACTTGGGAGGACCTAATCGTATAAATCTTTTGAATCGCATCTGCTCCTCAATGGCATCTTAGAACCAATATCTATCAACTCGTAGGGCAAACACAATAGTTTTTTGTACCTTAAGAGTCTGAAAACCAATAATAGGAACCAATCTGGTGTTTGAACACCTCTTGTAGTCTATGAACAATCTAGTGTACCTAGTAGAATACCTGTTTGGGGAATGCCATCTAAATGGACCAAAATATAAATCATCAAACTTTATAGTATCTGAGTAACAACAAAATGTTAAGGGGCTATACCTATATCCTCTAGCTGCTAAGATGCCTCATCATGATAAATCACAGGCTCAGGAGAGGCCACTATAGTTCATTCTCAAGATAAAGGTGTTCCTCTTTTTTGGCCTCTACCTTAGTCTCGACTATGACCCCTGCCTTTGTGGCTGGGACTCTAACAATGGTTGTAAGCTTAGTATCCTTAACAAGTCTAGATCTAGTCTTCACCATCTATGCAGAAAGAATAGAATACAAGTTTAGAATATTGGACATAAAACAATATGCACAATAAGGAATCAAATTGAAGAATTTTCCCTAAAAATATATCATAGAATCTTAAAGATTGTTATGAACGTTAATGTATCAATCCTCAAGATTCTATTAGACATCCCACTCTTTTACTCATGGGACTAGTGAACCTAGCTCTCTAATACAAATTTGTCATGACCCAATAAGGCGAGGTCATGATAGCACCTATCCTAACGTAACCATGGTAGGTAAGCCCAAAACCAAACAAGATAAAGAATGTGGAAAGGCAATAAGTATAATCTTACATGAAACTTTAAGATAAAGTCGAGCCAAATATATATAAACCAAGTTTCATAATGAAATAAATACAAATTAATCTAATATCTAGTGTCATGATTAAGAGGACTAATAAACTGACATCGAATCCAAAATATATGAATCTATCTATGATAATTAAATAAAGACAAATAAATTAGGATGAAATAGTATGCCCTGAACTCAGGATCTCACCAGTACTTTGTGATTGCCTTAACTCTACATGATCTTAAGCTCCACAAAATACACTTGTACTAGGATCTTCTCTAAAAGGGTACAAAAACTAGGAGTAAGTATGGTCTACTTGTACTAAGTAGGCATCGACTGATTGAGAAAAGTAGAAAATACAACATATAAAGGCAATTATGAGAAACACTACCATTGCATTCAAAATAGTTCAAAAATGATGGCTCAGATTGTCCCTAACAAAATAAATACTATAAGCATAATAACAATAACGAATAACGGCACACACATTTATAAAGGAAGTCTAAGCACATGATATCATACACATAAAAGAAATGCAAGTCAAGTTATCCAATGAATGTAATGACCATGATATAATGTCTCAATATCACCTCGTATACACCTTTCAAGTGAAAGCTTTCAAAACAAATGATTTTATCAAAATTGTACTACACATATTAAAAAGAGTTGAATAATACCCATAATAGCTACTTTCATTCTGAGTCCAAAAATATTTCAAAAATTAACCCCAAAGGAAAAAGGTAAAATAAATTTTTGATGTAAGAATCATTTTTCCCATACTCCAAGGGTTCTAAATTAGAATACCCATTTGAAAACAAGTTAAAAGCAAGCTTAAAATGGAATAAAAACTATTTTTCCAATTCTTTGTAAAACCCCAAAATTTCACATTTAAAAATAAGGTTTTGAAGATGTTTTAGAAGATAAAATCAATGAATATTGATGGAAATCATGTTCATAAGGTTACCCAACCACATTAATCAATTAGTAATTATGGAAATCATATATAGAATGTAACCCAACCACTTTTGTTGAAAAATGTTCTTTAAATTTTTCAACCTCATGTTATCTATGTCCAAAAATAGTGGAAAATAGAGAAAAGAAAGCTTTATACTTTTCAGTATAAAGTACCTCATGATCACGAGGGTTAACATTGACCAAGATTAAATTGTCCATCGTGATCATGGGAGGTAGGCTTTCCGACTACGATAAGAAACCCAAAAATGTCCACTAAAATAACTCTTTGCAATCGTCATTAAACCCCCCATACAATTATGATGAGTAACTTTGCAAAACCTTGCTATTTTGACTCAAGGCCATGTTATGCAACGCTCCGAGTCTGTACCCCAGACACTACATGGGCTAACAATCCAAAAGGACCACTAGCTAACCCATGACTGGTACCTGCTGTGAGCACTGAATAAAAAAGACATTTTAATAACAAAATAAGAAAGTAAATGCAGAACTGCCATAAGGTTCAAATCTAAAAACAATACCGTATATGGAAAACGGAATGCTGGAAAACAACTGTCTGAAAACACTCTAGTATGATAAGCCTCTAAAATGTCTGATATATGGAGTTTATGGGACAAGTCCACAACTAACTCCGACTGACTGCTGAAATAACTAAAATTCTAAAAATAATTATTTCCTCAAAATATGAGGACTCACCACTATGTTATTTGCTGAGAAGCTGTACTATTAAGGATGCTTTTGGGCCCGTGCGTCTGAACCTATGATATAAGACATCATAGTGCAAAAAGCATGCACTAGTACTTTGAATGTACTGGTATGCTTAGTGAGGTAGGCTAAAACACATGAGTTCATGATACATGAACAATACTAACTGAATAACATGGATATAACTGAATGGTAGTGCATGCATGAATACATAGACTATAACTGAAATCATGATGATATTGGAAACTAAGTTTGAACAATAATCTATTGATATATGAGTTTACTGACACCGTATTAATGATTATCTAGATGATCGTATCTGATAGTCCTAAAGTCTATTGAACTATACTAAGTTTTAATCTGAGACTGAATCTGAAACTGAGATTGTGGGAGGTAATCATCTAACCGACATGCCCTTTTTCTAAATAGATTTTGGGGTCAAACCTATAACCACAGCTGGAAGGGTGCTAGTACTGTTCAACAAGTAAAGACAACTAAAGAGATACACTCATCTGGCAGGTACTCTAATTAGAATGGCGGAATCTTCAACTGACAAGTGAAAACACCTCATCAACCTTCGACTGGCAGTTTTGATGTCTCAACCTATGATGGCTACATAGTTTTGGAATGGAAGGATTGCTTCTAAGAATCACACCCTCTATTGGCAGGTGAGTCCCCATCCTTGGGTTCACTCGATGCTGAATCCTACTCCCAACAGAATAGCTACTGAACTGATTTCCTAGTACATACTAGGCTTGACTGAACTGTTACTAAACTGGACTGGATTAGTACTGAGTTTTCCTAGATTCTGGAACTGACTAAAAGTACCACTGATCGTGACCTGACATAGACTATTCTATAACTGTTACTAGCTCTAGGTATAAAGCTAAATTGTTGGGTATTAAATACCCTTAGGACTCGATAGCGTAAAGAGTAAGGCGTAACATAAATCTTGAAGGCACGACAAAGGCCACATGTTCATAATTCACTTTCTAAGGCATTTCATCAAACACTTGTAAATCTTGAACTTGTACATGTATAGGGATGCATGCTATCATGTCATAAGTACAATAACAATTCACGTAGGCATTTCAACAAACACCTTCAAGGCATAGCTTTAACATGGGAGCCCTTTAGACATGTTAGTTTTTTCATGAGTTCATAATTGAGATCAACAATGGATCAAATTGCACAATTAATTCACCTAGGTATTTTTCGCAAACACATGCGAGGCATCACATTATACTTGGGCATGAATAACAATTCAATACATCATGGCTACATTAATCACTTCAGTTTCAAAGATTTCAACCCATATGCTGATATAAGCCATCTCTTTTAACATAACCTTTCGGCGTCTTCCTTTATGCTTCCCTCAAATCCCCACTTCATGAAATTCATTAAAGACATCATCTTAGAAATCACACAACTAGATTAACATAAATACAAATAACCCACAACATGGAAATCATAATTTAAGATTTTAAAAAGGGTTTCTTGAACTCCAAGGGTGAAAGGGCCCTTGGATGAACACTTCATATACCTTTATGATTGTTTTTAGAAGATTGATGATAGAATTCTTGAGATTTGAATCTTGAATTGAAAACCCAAATGCTTGTTCTTGATAGAGTTTGAGAGAAAGAATGAGATTTTTCCCTATAGGCTGATTCATTTTGTGTTAAGGTTGAATAAGGTGGGGAGAATAACCCATTTACCCCCATAACCCGTAACTGAAATTTGCTGAACTGGGCTACCTATCGCGTCGTGACCCTTACTTGGGTTAACTACCTATGACGATGTGACCCTTAGCTATGTTGACTGAGCCTTGTGATGTGGGGCCATCACAACCCTCACTATTTTGGGCATCAAAATACACCCTTACACTAGTCCAAAAAATTCAAAACTCGCCTGAGATGACCTACAAGTGACCCTGATCATGAATCAATTTGAAAATTGACAAAATAAGATCGAAAAGGTCGTGAACTAGGACTTCCAAACTACGAAGGCTAAAATGACCCTAAGTATAAATACTTAGCTGAATTTTTCTAAATCTGGGACCCCTTAGTAGGCTTTAAAGGACTGAGTCAAGCTTAGAATTTTATGGGGTCTTACAATATCTCCCCCTTAGGAACATTCATCCTTGAATGAGGCTGACTAAGATGAGATTATTGATGTACTGAACTTATTTACTGGACACGAACAATGAAACATGATTAAAATTACTGATATACTGAGTTTTTCATACTGAACATGCATATTTGAATGTAATGAATACATGATTGAATATACTAACAAACTGGGTTTGTATACTGAATATGCATATCTAATGCAATGAATACATGACTGAAAACAATTCATGAATACATTACTGAATATGCAACGGTAACTAATACCAAGTTTTTCAAGGGAATTTTGAGTAAGTTTTAAGGAAAAGTGTTACCTTGAGCAAAGTCTGAGTTGGCATAGAAGAGGTGAGGGTACTTGGTTCGCATATCTGCTTCTGCTTCACAAGTAGCCCTTAATGGACTGATTCTGCCAAAAAACTTTGACTTGAGGGACTTCTTTGTTCCTTAGTCTACGAATCTAATAGTCAAGGATTTCGACTGGAACCTCTTTATAAGAGAGTCTGTTCTGAACGCCCATGCCCTCTATCAGGACCACGGTTACTGGGTCACCTATGCATTTCTTTAGCAAGGATACATGAAACACTAGATGAACTGAAGCTAGATCTAAAGGCAACTCAAGATTGTAAGCTATTTTTTCAAAACGACTGAGAATTCAGTAAGGACCAACATATCGAGGACTGAATTTCCCCTTTTTTCCAAACCTCTTCACCACTTTCATGGGAGAGATTTTGAAATACGCATAGTCACCAATCTCAAACTCAAGAAACTTTCTACACATGTCTACGCACAATTTCTGTCTAATCAACTGAACTTTTTCCAAGACATCAAATACCAGGTCAGGCCCTACCACTGTGGCCTCACCCACTTTGAACCAACCAATGGGAGATTACATATCCTTCTATAAAGTACCTCAAATGGAGCCATCTGAATACTGGAATAATAGTTGTTGTTAGATCGAACTCAATCAAAGGCATGTCATCCCAACTACCTATAAAATCAATCGCATATGCTTGCTGTATATCGTTTAAAGTCTAGATGGTACTTTCTGCCTGACCATCTATCTGAGGATAAAAAGTGGTACTGAGGTAAAATCGGGTACCAAGACCCTTTTGGAACGCCTTCTAGAAATGAGAGGTAAACTGGGTATCGCTATCTGAGACAATAGACAACGGAACACTGTGCAATCTGACCAACTCTCTGATATACAGTTTGGCATAATCCTCAGCTGAGTAAGAGGTATGGACTGGTAGAAAATAAGCTGATTTGGTCATTCTGTCTATAATGACCCAAACTGAATCATGCTAATGACAAGTACAAGGAAAACCCATCACAAAGTCTATGTTCACTTTTTCCCACTTCCAAGTAGGAATACTAAACTCCTGAATAGACCCACTAGGTTTCTGATGCTAAATCTTAACTTGCTGACATGTAGAGCACCTACCTACAAACTCTACAATCTCTCTCTTTATCCCACTCTATCAATAGATTTCTCGCAAATCATCGTACATCTTCGTGGCCCCTGGATGAATAAAGTAAAGCGCACCATGTGCCTCTATAAGAATTCACTAACTCAAGTCATCTACAGTCAACACACAGAGACTACCTTGATAACACAATACCCTATCTCTTCCTTGGGAGAAAACCTCTGCCTTCTGATCGCTGACTGACTCTTTCAACTTAACTAAACTGGGATCTCTATCCTAATTTTCCTTTACTTTAGAAACTAGAGATGATTCTGAATATTCTGAACCCACATACTACCTTTTGCTGAGTTGATTATGCGGACACCTAGTCAGGAAAGCTGAAAGACTTCCTGAGCTAACTTCTTCTTATTGTCCTCAACATGAGAAACACTACCCATAGACATCCTACTAAGAGCATTAGCCACTACATTAGCCTTTCCTGGATGGTATAGTTTACTTATGTCATAATATTTTAATCTCTAACCACCTTCTCTGGAGAAGGTTAAGATCTTTCTGGGAGAACACATACTGCAGTCTCTTATGGTCTATGAACACATCAACGTGCACCCTATATAAGTAATGCCTGCAAATCTTTAAGGCAAAAACTATCGCTGCTAACTCAAGATCGTGAGTAGGATAGTTCTTCTTTTAGGGTTTAAGTTGTCTGGATGCATAGGCTATGACCTTACCTCTCTGCATGAGAACACAACCCAACCCACTTTGGTTACATCATAGTACAGAACAAAGGTATCAGAACCATCTGGTAGAGTCAAAATTGAAGCTGTAGTAAGTTGAGTCTTCAACTCCTAAAAACTCTTCTCACAAGAATTTGACCGCTGGAATTTGACCTTCTTCTAAGTCAATCTAGACATAAGGGATGCAATAGATGAACATCCCTCAACAAACCATCGGTAAAATCCAGTCAAGCCCAAGAAACTCCCGATATCTGATGGAGAGATGGGTCTGGGCTAGTTTCTCACTGCTTTAGTCTTTTGGATATCAACTCTAATGCCATCACCAGAAACTATATGGCCGAGGAAAGCTACTGACCTTAGCCAAAATTTTTACTTACTAAATTTAGCGAATAGCTGATAGTTTCTAAGAGTCTGCAATACTATTTTTAGATAATCTGCACGATCATGTTAACTGCAGGAGTAACCAAGGATATCATCTATGAAGACTATGACAAACATGTCTAAGTACTGCTTAAACAAATGGTTCATCAAGTCCATGAAAGCTATTAGGGAATTGGTAAGACCAAAGGACATGACTAAGAATTCAAAGTGACCATACCAAGATCTAAAGGCTATTTTAGAGATGTCACATTCCCTGACTCTGATCTGAGGATAGCCTGATCTGAGGTCTATCTCAGAGAAGTAACTGGCACCCTAAAGTTGATCAAATAAGTCATCAATTCTAGGAAGTGGATACTTTTTCTTCACCCTAACTTTATTTAACTGAAGATAGTCAATACACATTCTGAGGGAACCATTTTTCTTATGCATGAATAGAAATGGTGATCCTCGCGGAGAGACACTGAGTCTAATGAATCCCTTATCTAAGAGTTCTTTAACTGCTCTTTTAATTCTATGAGTTCTATTACAGCCATTCTGTATGGCAAAATAGAGAGGGTCTGATTATCTAGAAAGAGATCGATTCTGAAATTAATTTCCCTTTTGGGAGGGACTCTGGGAATATCTTTGGAAAACACCTCTGATAATTTGCAAGCTACTGGCATTGATTCACGCGTAGGGGTTTCTGATCTGGAGTTTTGGACTCATATAAGATGGTAGACACACCCCTTAGATATTATTTTTCTAGCTCAAAGGTAAGAATCAAGTTGACCCCTAAGTGTTGAAGTACTACGCCTCTATTCTAGGACGGGTTCATTCAGAAACTGAAAATGGGCAATTTTGTTTCTTCAATCGACTGAGGTATAGTAGGAATAAAGCCAATCCATACCGAGAATGACATCAAAATCCATCAACACTAATCTGACTAAGTCTGCTGAAGTGACATTCTGAGATAACACAATCGAACAGTTCCTGTATACCCGCGGGGCTATGAAGGATTTATCCACTGGGATAGAGACTGAGAAAGGTTCTGCTAGGATTTTAGGACTGACTCTAAAATCAACAGCTATATATGGAGTAACAAAAGACAATGAAGCTCCTGGATCTAGAAAAGCATAAACATGCAAATAATAAACTTACAATGTACCAGTGACCATATCTAGAGAATTTCCTGATCTTGTCGGGACTGAAGAGTATAGAGTCTATTTGGACGCTGCCCACTGGTGGCACTGGATGATGCATCCTGTTGATTTGAGCAACCACACTAAGCTGGAGGATGGTTACGCTGACCCTAGAAACCTGACTGGAGACAATCTCTAACTCTGTGGCCTGGCTTACCATATCTAAAACATACATCACTTCCTGCTCTACAGACACCTTGATGGTTTCTGCCATACTGCTGGCAGAGAGGATTCATTCGGGCACTTCTAACACTACCCTGAGGTTTAAGGCCTTATGCCCTATCTCTATTGCCATCTCTGAATTTCAGTACTGGAGCACTAGTTGAGGACAGGGCTGGAACTGAAGATTTCGAGCGAAACTGAGAATGATTCCTACCCTCTGACTTAGGCTGAGCAAAGTTGAAACTACCTATTCTAGCCCTCTTGTTCTACTTCTCTCTCTTCTTATTCTTATACTCTTTGATCTGTTAAGCATGGACCATCAGTCTGGACAAGTCCATCTCACTAATCAGCATTGCAGTTCTACACTCCTTAACCATAATATCATTCACCCCAGACACAAACTTGCTCATCTTAGAGTTGCTATCTGCTACCACGTAAGGAGCATATCTAGCTAATTGAGTAAACTTTAGAGAATACTCTTTCACCATCATGTTGCCCTACTTCAGATTGATAAATTCTACAACCTTTTCTTCCATCAACTCCTGTTGGAAGAACCTATCAAGAAAAGCAATGGCAAACTCCTCTCATTTATGGGCCCTGCATCTGTCTTTTCTCTTTTCTACTATTTGAACCATGAGTGAGCCACATCCTGCAATTGATATGGAGCTATCTCAGCACTCTCACTAACTATCACCCTCATAATATCAGTAACTTTTTGCACCTGATCAATGAATTCCTGAAGGTCCTCATCTGACTTAGACTCGGTGAATGACGGAGGGTTCATTCGGGTAAAATCTTGAATCATGGAAGTCACTGTGTTGGCCACTAGGTTGTCTTGAAAAATAGTTTGACGCTCATTCTGGAAACTACAGCATGAGCTAGGGTGGTGAAAGCTGTTCTGAACTCATCATGGGAGACATATTCGTCCAGAGGATCTGGCTGGATGGGCTGGAGTTTTGGCTGGTCTTCCATTCCTCTTCCCTTAGTTCTTTTGGGAGGCATGATCTATAAACGAAAGAGAAACTTGGATTATATAGATATTTTAACTGGTGCTCATGCTCACTCGCACGATATGAATATTGAAAAAGGGAAATTGTTCTTAAAATATCTCGTAGCCTCCTGTCCATAAATATGAAGCGCTACACACCCATGCACAAGACTCTACAGGATACGACTTCCAAACTTCCTAGGACTCTATTGAACCTTAGGCTCTATTACTAAGTTTTCCAATGCCCTGAGTCTATATCTCGGATGCTACACGGTGCTAACAATCCCGAAGGACCACTTGCTAACCCATAACTAGTACCTACTACGAGAACTAAATAATAAAGACACTGTAATAACAAAATAAGAAAGTAAATATAGAACTGCCATAAGGTTCAAATCTAAAAACAATACTGCATACGAAAAATAGAAAGCTAGAAAATAACTGTCTGAAAATACTTTAGTCTAATAAGCCTCTAAACTGTCTGAAATATGGCGTTGATGGGACAAGTTCCCAACTAACTCCGACTGACTGCTGAAATAACTGAAATTTTAAAAATGATCATGTCCTAAAAATATGAGGACTCACCACTACGTTGTCTACTGAGAAGCTATACTACTGAGGATGCTATGGGCTCGTGCGCCTGAACCTATGATATAAGACATCATAGAATAAAAAGCATGCGTCAGTACTTTGAATGTACTGGTATGCTCAGTAAGGTAGGATAAAATGCATAGATTCATAATGCATGAATAATACTAACTGAATAACATGGATATGATTGATTGGGAGTGTATGCATAAATACGTAGACTGTAATCGAAATGTAATACCCGTTCTTATTCCTAGCTAAAAATCACCTCAAGGATGCTAGTACTTTCTTTGAAATACAAATATATTTATTTGTACCTGTGGTATTTTTGAGATTTCAACTTTCTATCACATGGGAAATTGAGTTAGCTTTCTAACGATACCAATTTTGTCCAAATCCGAACCAGACGAGGAAGTTATGGATGTTTTAACTCAGAACTGACCGAAATGCCCAGGTGCGACGTCCAAGTTGATGGACCGCCAAACAAGTGATGGACCGCCACTTTGACCATCACAGTCAAGGCAGTAGGGCCACGTTCTTGATAAGGATTGATGGATGAGTTGATGGACCATCATATTATTGACGGACCGTCATCCAGGCCGTCAACTCTTATCCAGTAAACCCTATTTCTGGTACACGTATGACGGTCAAAATAACAGACCATCAAGTTCCTGATGGACTATCAGTCGAGTCGTCACACGCCATGTTCAGTTTACTTCCAGGCCATTTTGACAAGGGTATTTTGGTCATTTACCACTCACTTATATATACACAGATGAGTCTGAATTTAGCTATTTTGTTCATTGTTATTTCACAAACAAAAACTAGGGTTTCTTTCTAAATTTAATCTCCAATAACAAGACTCAATCTTCTTTAAAAATCAAAGGATTTCAAATCCTTCAAGTTCAAAAACATCAAGAACCTTGAGTCAGGTATGTGTAGTGTTCATCTATGGATTCATTTTGTTCATAGAGATCAAGAACCATGTTTTAAATACTATTTTGTGATTGTCTTGCTGTGATATGAGCATGTACATGTTGATGATTGTTGTTTAAGTTTCAAGATGATATCTAAAGGTGATTTCATGATGTATATATGTAATAGTTGAAACCCATGGTCCTTATATGGCTTAATATGGTGAAATTCATGAACACACTTAAGCTAAAAGAATGCATGCAAAGTGTTTGATAATATGCCTAGATGATAGAATTCATGTCCCATGATTTAATAGTGCTTAAATGACAAGTCCATGCTCTATGCTTTATGATTTCCCATGAATTCCATGTGAGTGATATGTGTTGTTGTGATATGGATTGACCATGATATTGAAGCTATGCAAGTATATACATGTTGTATGAATTTCCCTTCCATGTATAAGATGTTAAGAACTATGCTTAGTGTGAAATCCCCTACTCATGATATGGTAAATTATGGACTCTACTCTTATGATCAAGTCAGTCATGTGTGTCAGTTTCCTTTCATTAAGTCCTAGGGGTACTTGTACCCGAAATATATAGCTGTCTGCCTAGAGCCATGTCATGTTATCATGATAATCTCAGTCAAGCCATAATCTATAGAACTCAGTCAGGCATGTGACTCAGGAAACCTCAAAAATCTCATGATCTCAGTTAATTCTCAAATAGTAGCACTAATCCATCAGTCAATGGAAGTCAGTTACTCAGTCCATGTACCATCAGTTAAATCACATTCAGTCTCTTCAGATGGGAGTAAAAGTAATCCCTGAGTGAACCCAAGGATGGGAACTCACCTGCCATTTTAGGGTGTGATTGTTAGTAATCATCCTTGTGTTCCAGAACTACGTAGCCAGCGTAGGTTAAGACATTTTAACCTGTCAAATTAGGGTTGATGAAGTGGCTTAATTCATTAGCTTAGGGTTCTCACCATTCTCATTTTGAGTACCTTTCAGCTAAGGGTCACTCACAGTTGTCCTTACCAGTGGAGCAGTATTGACACCCTTCCAGTTGGGGCAGAGATTGGACCCCAACTTAGCTATATGTGTTATTGGGGCATGTCGATCAAACAACTTCCTCCCACAGTTTTAGTCCCAGACTCAGTAAAAGAACTCTAATAGTTCTTCAGATCTTAGTATATCAGGACTATCAAATACTGTCAATTCAGTTACAAAATGGAACACAGATAGTTCCATTAGATTTAGGACTATCAGACACAGTCATCTATGTTATCAGAATTTTAGTATTTGTCATGCTAGATATTAGTAGGTCATGTATTAGTGTCTAGATCTAAATATCACGTAATCATGATCTCAATTACTACGTATGCATGTTTGCACTCTTACGTTCATATCAGCCAGTCAGTTAGCATCGTTCATACATGTAAACCCTTTTGCATTTAGCTTACCTCACTCATATAATTAATACTTCCAGTTGTACTAACGCATTTATACTATGGTGATTTCTTTCATGTTACACCATAGGTTCACATATACGAGCTCCAAATTAGCAGTAGCAGTAGCATTCCAGTCGTATAGTTGCAGTGAGTCCTCATCCATTCGAGAATGATATTATTTATTTTATTTATTAATTCAGTTTAGTTTTGCTAGACAAAGTTAGTTGGAGACATGTTCCTTCAACTCCTTATTCAGACAGTATTTAGAGATTTTTAGAATTTGCTCAGATTTGATTCACATTTCAGTTGTTTAGGGTATTCATTACCCTATATGGATGTTATGATTTGCCAGATATTCTATGTAGTTGAACCTTATGGCCTATTGTTCATATTTTCTGCATTATTACGTCATATATTGTAGTATACAGGTACAGATATCAGTCATGGTTTAGCTTGTGGTCTCTCTGGATCATAGCACCGTGTAGCGATTCAGTTCAAAAAACTGGGGCGTTACAAACTTGGTATCAGATTCTAAGGAAGTCTAAAAGCCGCATCTAGTAGAGTCTTGTGCATGGGTGTGTTGCGCACCACATTTATGTCCAAGAGGCTATAAGATGTTTTTGGAATAGTTTCCCTTCTTTCGGTATTCATATTGTGCTAGTGAGCATAATCTCAAGTTAAACTATCAGTCTAATTCGTTCTTCTCTTATTTTAGAATAAGCTTCCAAAGAGAAGAAACTAGCCAGCTCCTCAGCCCGAAATCCTTTGGGCGAACATGTTTATCATGCGGAGTTTAGGGATGCATTCACCACACTTGCTCAGTTTGTGGCTGCCTAAAATGAATGGCCACCAGTTATTCCAGCCAATCCAGTGGCCAACTCAGCCGTAGCTAGGATTCGGGACTTCACCCGAATAAATCCTCCATTTTTCTTTGGGTCTAAATCTGATGAAGACCCTCAAGAATTCATTGACCAAGTCCAGAAGGTCATAGACATCATGGGAGTTACTTCTTGTCAGAGTGATGAGTTAGCTGCATACCAGTTATAGGATATTGCTCACACTTGGTACAAACAGTTGAAGTCTGAGAGGTTAGAGAATACAGGTCCTATAGAGTGGGAGAAATTTGTCATGACTTTCTCAGACAAATTCTTTCCCCAAGAGCTGAGGGAGGCAAAAGTTCTAGAGTTCATCAACCTCAGGTAGGGAAATATGACGGTTAAGGAGTATTCTCTTATATTTACTTAACTAGCCAGATATGCCCCTCATGTGGTTGCAGATAATAGGGCTAAGATGAGCAAGTTCGTGTTAAGGGTGAATGATAGTGTGGTAAATGAGTATAGGTCTGTGATGCTGAATAGTGATAGGAATTTATCCAGGCTCATGACTCATGATCAACAAATAGAGGAGCATAAGATTAGGACTAGAGAGAGACAGAACAAGAGAGCAAGGTTAGGCAGTTTCAGTTTTACTCAACCAAAATTAGAAGAAGAAAACTGTTCATAGTTTTATATTAAGCAATCAATTCTAGCTCCTTCCTCTGCCAGTGCCCCAGTGCCGAAATTTAGAGACGGCAACAAAGATCGAGCACCAGGCTTTAAGTCTTAGGGTAGTATCAGCAGTGCCCAAACTAATCCCCTGTGTCAGACTTGTGGTAAGAACCACAAGGTTACCTGTAGAGCTGGTAGTGATGTTTGTTTCAGTTGTGGCAAGACAGGCCATAGGATTAGAGAGTGTCTGCAATCAGGTCTATAAGGTCAGCAGAATTGCTCCACAGCCCAGTCCAGTCACCCAAATCAGCAGAGTGTCGCTTCTAGTGCTACTAGTGGGCATCGCCCAAATAGACTCTATGCTCTTCAAACCTGACAAGATCAGGAAAATTCTCTTGATATCGTTACTGGTATGTTACAGATTTTCTATGTTCATGTTTACGCTTATTTAGATCCAGGTACATCCTTATCTTTTGTTACTCTTTATATGGCAGGCGATTTTGGAATCAGTCCCAAAATTTTAGCAGAGCCCTTTTCAGTCTCTACCCTAGTGGGTAAAACTATCATAGCTTGGTGGGTATACAGGAACTGCCCGGTTATGATATTTCAAAAATCCACGTCAGCAGATTTAGTCGAGTTAGAGATAACTGATTTTGATATCATTCTCGGCATGAATTAGCTTCATTCCTGCTATGTCACAGTTGACTGCAGAACCAGGGTAGTTTATTTTTAGTTCCCGAATGAGCCTATCCTAGAATGGAAGGGTAGTACTTCATCTTTCAGGAGTCAACTTGTTTCCTACCTTCGGGCAAGGAAAATAATTTCTAAGGGGTGTGTGTATCATCTCATGCATATCAAAAATTCTAGTTCTGAATCTCCTAGTCTTGAATCAGTCCCAATTGTAAATGAGTATTCAGACGTGTTTCCTGAAGATCTTCCAGGCATTCCTCCCGAAAGGGAAATAGACTTCGGCATTGACCTTTTTCCAGATACTCAGCCTATTTCTATTCTGCCATACAGAATGGCACTAGCAAAACTCAAGGATGTGTATTGATTACCGTTAGCTCAACAAAGTTACGGTCAAGAACAAGTATCCTTTTCCCAGAATAGATGACTTATTTGACCAACTTCAGGGTGCCAGTTATTTCTCCAATCAGGCTACCATCAGCTCAGAGTTAGAGAATGTGACAACCCAAAGATAGCTTTCCATACCTGGTATGGTCACTTCGAGTTTCTAGTTATGTCCTTTGGTCTTACCAATGCCCCAACTGCTTTCATGGACTTGATGAACCGTGTGTTCAAGTAGTACTTGGATATGTTTGTCATAGTCTTCATAGATGATATCTTAGTCTATTTCCGCACAGAGCGTGATCATTCAGACCATCTCAGGATTGTTCTTCAGACTCTCAAAGATCACCAGCTACTCGCCAAATTCAGTAAGTGCGAGTTTTGGCTAAGATCAGTAGCATTCCTTGGCTATATTATTTCTAGTGATGGAATTAAAGTAGATCCTTAGCAGATCGACGTGGTATGAACCTGGCCTCGCCTGTCTCTCCATCAGATATTAGGAGTTTCTTGGGATTGGCTGGCTTTACAGATGGTTTGTCAAAGGATTTTCTTCTACTGCATCTCCATGTCCAGATTGACTCAGAAGAAGGTCAAGTTTTAGTGGTTCGATCCTTGTGAGAAGAATTTTCAAGACTTGAAGACTCAACTCACCTCAGCTCTAATTCTAGCTCTTCCAGATGGTTCAGATAGGTTTGTGATATGATATATTGTGATGCATCCATAGTGGGTTTAGGTTGTGTCCTCATACAGCATGGTAAGGTCATAGCCTACGCCTCCAGACAGTTAAAGCCCCATGAGAAGAATTATCTTACTCATGATCTTAAGTTAGCAGCTGTAGTATTTGCCTAAAAGATTTGGAGGCATTATATATACTGATTTCATATAGATGTCCTCAGGGATCATAAGAGTCTTCAGTATGTCTTTTCTCAAAAATATCTCAATCTTCATCAGAGAAGGTAGTTAGAGATTTTGAAATATTATGACATGAGTGTCCTTTACCATTCGAGTAAGGTTAACGTTCTGGTCGACGCTCTCAGTAGACTCTCCATGTGTATTGTTTCTTATGTCGAGGACAACAAGAAAAAGATAGTTCAGGAAATCCATCAGCTCAACAGACTAGGTGTTCGCTTAGTCGATTCTTCGGAGGGTGGTGTGTATGTTCAGAGTAGTTCAGAGTCATCTGTAGTATCTGAGGTGAAAGAAAAGCAAGACAGGGATCCTAGCCTTGTCAAGCTAAAAGAGCCAGTTAAGAATCAGAGAGTAGAAGTTTTCTCCTAAGGGGGAGATAGGGTTCTTCATTGTCAGGGTCATCTGTGCGCTACAGGTGTAGATGACTTAAAGCAGCAGATTCTTACAGAAGCGCATGGTGTATGATACTCTATTCATCTAGGGACCACTAAGATGTACCGCAACCTATGGGAAATCTATTGGTGGAGTGGGATGAAGAGAGATGTTGCAGAGTTTGTGGCTAAGTGCTCTACATATCAGTAGTTAAGATGGAGCATCAGAAGCTTAGTGGACCCATGCAGGAGTTCACCATTCCTACTTAGAAGTAGGAAGAAGTGAACATGGAATTCATGATGGGTTTGCCTCAAACTCATTATCAGCACGATTTAGTTTGGGTTATTATCGATAGGATGACCAAGTCAGCTCATTTCCTTCCAGTTCATACCTCTTATTCAGCCGAGGATTATGCCAAACTCTATATCAGGGAGTTGGTCAGATTACATGGTGTTCCATTATCTATTATTTCATACAGAGATACCTGTTTACCTCTCACTTCTAGAAAGCATTCCAAAAGGGTCTTGGTACCTAAGTCCATCTCAGTACAGCCTTTCATCCTCAGATAGATGGTCAAGCAGATAGGACCATTCAGACTCTTGAAGATATGCTAAGGGTGCGTGCAATTGATTTCGAGGGAAGTTGGGATGACCACTTGCCTTTAATTGAGTTTGCATACAACAATAACTATTATTCCAGTATTAAAATGGCTCCATTCGAAGCTCTCTATGGTAGGAGGTGTAGATCTCCAATTCGTTGTTTTGAAGTTATGTTGATGTTCGTAGAAAGGATCTTGAGTTTGAGGTCGATGACTATGTCTATCTCAAGATCTCTCCCATGAAGGGAGTGAAGAGGTTTGGAAAGAAAAGGAAACTCAGTCCCCGCTATGTCAGTCCCTTCAGTATTCTGAGTTGTTTAGGCAAGGTAGCCTATGAGCTCAAATTGCCTTCAGATTTAACCTCTGTTCATCCGATCTTCTATGTATCCTTGCTCAAGAAGTGCATAGGTGACCTAGCAGTTGTAGTCCCTATTCAGAGTTTTGATGTTCAGAACAATCTTTCTTATGAAGAGATTCCAGTCGAAATCTTAGACTATCAGCTCATCAATTGAGGAACAAAGAGGTCCCTCTAATTAAGGATCTTTGGTGAAATCAGTCCGTCAAGGGAGCTACTTGGGAAGCAGAAGCAGATATGCGTACCAAATATCCTTACCTCTTCTCCACAAATTCATATCAAGCTCAAGGTAATAGTTCACCTTAAGCTTATTCAGTTTCATATTCATGTTCCCATTATAAACATGGTATCTACTACCATTTCATACTCTATCATGCATTCATGTATCAGTTCAGTTATAAAATCATGCATCAGCTATGCATTCTCGTCTTGAGAAACTCAGTTTATCAGAACACTCAGTCACGCATTCATGTACCAGTTAGCCACACATCAGATATGCATTAGTTCAGTATATTTAGCATGTCAGTTATGAAGTCATGTCTCAGTTACTCATGTTCAGTTCATGTTCATTTATTATTTTCCCTCTTAGTCATCTCATTAAAGACGAATGTTCTCAAGGGGGATATATTGTAATACCCGTGCTTATTCCTAGCTAGAAATCATCTCAAGAATGCTTGTACTTGCTTTGAAATACAAATCTATTTTCTATCATGTAGGAAATTGAGTTATCTTTCTAACGATACTAATTTTGTCCAAATCCGACACCAGACGAGGAACTTATGGATGTTTTACTCAGAACTAGGTGCGATGTCCAAATTGACGGACCGCTAAATAAATAACGGACCACCACTTTGACTATCACAGCCAAGGCAGTAGGGCCATGTTCTGGATAAGGATTGACAGATAAGTTGACGGACCATCAGATTTTTGACGGACCATCATCCAGGCCATCAACTCTTATCCAGTGAACCCCATTTCTGGTCCACGTATGACGGTTAAAATAATGGACCGTCATGTTCCTAACGGACTGTCAAGTTTCTGACGGACCGTCAGTCGGGTCGTCACATGCCACATTCAGTTTACTTCCAGTCCATTTAAACAAGGGTATTTTGGTCACTTACCACTCGCCTATATATACCAAGATGAGTCCAAATTCAGCCATTTTTCTCATTATTATTTCACAAACAAAAACTAGGGTTTCTTTCTAAATTTAATCTCCAAGAACAAGACTCAATATTCTTCAAAAATCAAAGGATTTCAAATCCTTCAAGTTTAAAAACATCAAGAACCTTGAGTTAGGTATGCGTAGTGTTCATCTATGGATCCATTTCGTTCATAGAGATCAAGAACTATGTTTTAAATACTATATTGTGATTTTCTTGTTGTGATATGAGCATGTACATGTTGATGATTGTTATTTATGTTTCAAGATGATATCTAAAGGCGATTTCATGAAGTATATGTGTTTGTTAGTTGAAACCCATGATCCTTATGTGGATTAATATGGTGAAATTCATGAGCACACTTAAGCTAAAAGAATGCATGCAAAGTGTTTGATAATATGCCTAGATGATAGAATTCATGTCCCATGATTTAATAGTTCTTAAATGACAAGTTCATGCTTTATGCTTTGCGATTTCCCATGAATTCCATATGAGTGATATGCGTTGTTGTTGTGATTGGATTGACCATGATATTGAAGCTATGCAAGTATATACATGTTGTATGAATTTCCCTTCCATGTATAAGATATTGAGAACTATGCTTAGTGTGAAATCCCCTACTCATGATATAGTAAATTGTGGACTCTACTCTTATGATCAAGTCAGTAATGTGTGTCAGTTTCCTTCCATTGAGTCCTGGGGGTACTTGTACCCAAAAGATATAGCTGTGTTCCTAGAGCCATGTCATGTTATCACAATAATCTCAGTCAAGAGATGATCTATAGAACTCAGTCGGCTGTGTGACTTAGGAAACCTCGGAAATCTCATGATCTCAGTTAATTCTCAAATAGTAGTACTAATTCGTCAGTCAATGGAAGTCAGTTACTCTGTCCATGTACCGTCAGTTAAATCATATTCAGTCTCTTCATATGGGAGTAGAAATTGGCATCGAGTGAACCCAAGGATAGGAACTCACCTGCCAGTTTAGGGTGTGATTGTTAGTAATTATCCTGGTGTTCCAGAACTATGTAGCCAGCATAGGTTGAGACATCTTAACCTGTCAGATTAGGGTTGATGAGGTGGCTTAATCTGTCAGTTTAGGGTTCCCACCATTCTCATTTTGAGTACCTACCAGCTAAGGGTCACTCACAGCTGTCTTTACCAGTGGCGCAGTATTGACACCCTTCCAGTTGGGGCAGAGATTAGACCCCAACTTAGCTATATGTGTTATTGGGGCATGTCGGTCAAACAACTACCTCCTATAGTTTCAGTCCCAGTCTCAGTAAGAGAACTCAAATAGTTCTTCAGATATCAATATATTTGGACTGTCAGATACAGTTAATTCAATTATAGAACAGAACACAGATAGTTCCATTAGATTCAAGACTGTTAAACACAGTCATCTATGTTATCAGAATTTTAGTATTTGTCATTCTAGATATCACTAGATCATGTATTAGTGTACAGATCTAGATATCACATAATCATTATCTCAGTTACTACGTATGTATGTTTGCTCTCTTACGTTCATATCAGTCAGTCAGTTAGTATCGTTCATGCATGTAAACCCTTTTGTATTTAGCCTATCTCACTTGTATACTTAGTACTCCCAGTTGTACTGATGCATTTATGCTATGGTGCTTTCTTTCACGTTACACTATAGGTTCACATATACGAGCTCCAGATCAGCAGTAGCAGTAGCATTCTAGCCATAGAGTTGCAGTGAGTCCTCATCCATTCGAGGACGATGTTATTTATTTTATTTATTAATTTAGTTCAGTGTTGCTAAATGGAGTTACTTGGAGATATGTTCCTTCAACTCCTTATTTAGACAGTATTTAGAGGCTTTCAAATTTAGCTCAGATTTTATTCAGATTTCTATTATTTTAGGTATTCGTTACCCCATATAGATGTTATTATTTGTTAGATATTCTATGCACTTGAACCTTATGGCCTATTGCTCATATTTTCCGCATTATTACATCATATATTTCAATATACAGGTACAGATATCAGGCATGGGTTAGCTTATGGTCCCTCAGGATCATGGACACCGTGTAGCGATCCAATTCAGAAAATCGGGGCATTACATCAAATTATGATGATACTGGATACTGGATACTGAGTCTGAACAATAATTTACTGATATCTGTGTTTACTGATACCATATTATTGATTATCTGGATGACCATATCTAATAGTCGTGAAGTCTATAGAACTATACTGAGTTCTAATCTGAGACTTAATCTGACATCGAGACTGTGGAAGGTAATAATCTAATCGACATGCCCATTTTCTAAATAGATTTTAGGGACCAACTTATAACCCCAGTTGAAAGGGCGCCAATATCGTGCCACGGGTAAAGACAACTGAAGAGATACCCTCATCTAGCAGGTACTCTAATGAGAATGGTGGAACAGTCAACTGACAAGCTAAAACACCTCATCAACCCTCGACTGGCAGGTTTGATGTCTCAACCTACGCTGGTACATAGTTCTGGAATACAAGGATTGCTTCTAAGAATCACACCCTCTACTGGCAGGTGATCCCAATCCTTGGGTTCACTCGGTGCTGAATCTTACTCCCAACTGAATAGACACTAAACTGATTTCTTAGTTCATACTAGGCTTGACTGAACTGTTACTAAACTGGACTGGATTAGTACTGAGTTCATTGAGTTTTCCTGGATTCTAGAACTGACTAAAAGTACCACTGATCGTGACCTAACAGAGACTATTGTGTAACTGACACTGGCTCTAGGTATACAGCTAAATTTTCGGGTATTAATTTAGACATGTAGCTCTTTCATGAGTTCATAATTGAGATCAACAATGGATCAAATTTCACAATTAATTTACCCTACCATTTTTGGAAAACACATGGGAGGCATCACATTATACTTAGGTATGAATAATAATTCAATCCATCATGGCTACATTAATCACTTCAATTTCAAATATTTCAAACCATATGCAAATATAAATTCATGAAATTCATAAAGACATCATCTTGGAAATCACATAACAAGATTAACATAAATACAAATAACCCACAACGTGGAAATTATGATTTAAGATTTTAAAAGGGTTTCTTGAACTCCAAGGGTGAAAGGGCCCTTGGATGAACACTTTACATACCTTTATGCTTGTTTTTTAGAAGATTGATGGTAGAATTTTTTAGATTTAAATTTTGAATTAAAAACCCTAATGCTTGTTCTTGAGAGAGTTTGAGAGAAAGAATGAAATTTTGCCCTATAGGCTGATTAATTTTGTGTTAAGGCTGAATAAGGTAGGAAAATGACCTATTTACCCCCATAACCCGTAATTGAAATTTGTTGAACTGGGATGCCCCTCGCATCATGACCCCTACTTGGGTTGACTGCCTGTCGTGACACGACACCTAGCTACATTGACTGGGCCTCGCGACGCGGGGTCATCGTGACCCCTCACTATTTTAGGCATCAAAACTCACCCTTATGCTTTTCAAAAAAATTCAAAACTCGTCTAAGATGACCTACAAGTGACCCTAATTAGGAATCAATTTGAAAATTGATAAAATAAGGTCGGGAAGGTCGTGAACTAGGATTGCCAAACTATGAAGGCTAAAATGACCCTAAGTATAAATACTTAGCTAAATTTTTCCAAGTCTGGGACCCCTTAGTAGGCTTTAAAGGACTGATTCAAGCTTAGAATTTTGCGGGGTCTTACACATTATGAGGATGAAAAACTAGGTGTTGCACTAATGAAATTAGCCAGCTAAGGGAAATAGTCCAAAATCCTTCTAGCAAAATCATAGGATTCATTCAAAAACTTGCAAAAATAAACTAATAATGTTAATAGGCTAATTTTGATGTTTGTGACTCAGTGGAACCACCAAATTTATTCCAAAAAGTTGTTATCAACAAGTTAACCCCCCAAGACCCCCTTCAAGCTATTTTAACTAGTTCCTTACCTAAGAGTTCAAAACTCAAAATAAGGACTTGAAACCTGCATTAACCATGAAACCAATCAAAAATCACCATTTGATGCTCAAATTACAGAATAATAATGAAAGTCAAACTAATCACTTTTAAGGCTACTCAAAACCTCATATGCACTCAAATCACTCCTAAATTCTTTGAGGATCGTGTCATTGATCTTGTGCCAACCATCGCCACTATTGACATCTAATTTTACCCTTCATGATTTGAATTAATTTTGATCTTCTTTGATTCTTAAACAATTTTTGAAATGATTATTTTAGTGAAACTGAAGCATTTTAAATTGTTTTCAGGCCTAAATTTGTTATGTCTAATATATGTTCGTACATTGGATGATTTAGGCTAAGGAAATAATTTGAGGAGTAATTTAGTCAAAAATATTTTTAAACCGATAAATTTAGAATTCTTTTAAAAGGTAATTAAGCTAGTTTTTCTTCCAAACATATTAATTTTATCTTGAAAATTGTTATTTTGAAATAGTTGAGATCAAGAATCTCATATATTTAATTTAGGATTTGACCATTCTCAGTTTGAGTTGGCCAAATTTTATTTAATTTGGTCTTGAAATTCTTTGTACAGGATATTTCATAAACTCTATTATTCCATCTCTTTAAAACTAGGGTAACTTACATAAATCCCTAAATCTTTAAGTGATATTACATAAAATCTCGACTATTTTGCTAATTATATTTTATCCCAGTTTTTTGAAATGGTGATACATATATTATCTGGTGATACATTTGAAACAACAAGATATTTATTTAAGGAAATAATAGATTCTCTTTTATTCATTGTATTCTTTTATTTAAGGAAAGATATCTAATTTTTCTCTTTTTTTAGATTTAATTTTGGTGTTTTAATTATGTTTCTTTTTTTCATCTTTAATTATGAAAGATATGTTTTTTTGGTATTTTTTCTCTTTTTTCGTCTTTAATTTCTTCTTTGATTCTAGTCTGCTTTTTTATTGTTAATTTTAACTATGTTTACTTTTATTTACTACACTGACTACATAATTACCTTTCATTAATAACATATGAATCACCCAATAATTGAAATAAATAATTGTATCTACAATATGAATCACCATAATACCATATATATCACCCATTAATATCATATGAATCACCCAATAATTGAAATAAATAATTGTATCTACCATAAAATCACCATAATACCATATATATCACCTATTAATATCATATGAATCACCCCATAGTTGTATCTACCACATGAATCGCCTTAATACAATGTGTATCACCCACTAATATCATATGTATCACCCGTTAAAATCATACAAAATGTATTTATCGTATGAATCACCATAATAGCCATATAATGATATCATATTTATCATTCATATGAATTATCATTAAAAAAATAAACATGTATGAATAACTAAATAAATTTATATATGTATCAATAGATTTAAAAAAAAGGGGAAAGATTTTAGGAGAGGAAAAAAAAGTTGCATGCATTAATAGAGGAGAAAAATATCAGGAAGAAAGATGATTTAAGCATTAATGGAAGAGTAAAAATCAGGAAGAAAAATAATTTAATTGTTGATAATTAAGGAGATATTTTAGGGAAGGAAATCTTCAATGAGTTAATGGTAGAGTAAAAATAGGATGTGGGGTTTTCTTGATATGTATCAAGAGTAAAGTTGAAAAATGGAATTTTATGTAAATTTTTAAAAAGTAAGAATATTAGGTAATATAGTCTCTTAAGTATGGGATTTGTGTAATTTATCCTTAAAACTAACCCAAGCCCAACAACTATAGCAGACCTAGCCCAGCCCACTACCCTTATATCCTCACCTTCAACCATTGGCGGAGTCAGACTTTTGGTTAAGGGTGTTCATATTTTCCCTTGGCCAAAGAACTATTTAAAAAACAAAGAAAATAAAGCTTTGCTGCACCTACCAAGGTTCAAACCCGGGTTGTTGATATGAAAATGCACACTCTTGACCACTGGACTATGCTTCTCTAGCTTGTCAAGGGTGTGCAACAATATGTATATAAGCATAAATATCTGTATTTAACCTATATATTCGAAAAAAAATTCCGACGAAAAGTGTTCATCTGACCACCCTTCGTTGGCTGTTGATTCTCCACTGCCTTCAACATACCAACAATAGACAACAAAACAAACAACATAAGATCTTTGGAACTCTAAATCCTAAGGGTATGCATCGGTCGGTTTGGTTTGATTTTATTGTTATTGGTTTGGTTTATCGGTTTTCATTTTTTAAATATGTAAAACCAATAACCAACTAATAAGATATTTTCTTATCGATTTTGGTTTATCGTTTTTTGGTCCTTAACGGTTCGATTTTCGGTTTAACCAATAAGAAAATACTTATAAAAATAGAAATAGTAACAACTAACAAAAAAATGAAATCTTAGCTACCGCCAAAATCCTACGCAATGCAATTTAGTTTACAAGAATCTTCAAACTTGAACTAAATGTAAGTTAGAAAAAAATTCTAATTGTTAGAAGCTATAAATGCTTTAAGCTTTTCAATACGATAATAGTCGAACTTTATATTGTGCCTTTGTTGTCTTTAATAGGTTAATACTCTGTGAATCACTGAATTGTGAATAAGTAGTGCATTAATATATATATATATATATATATATATATATATGCATACACATATCTATCTGTCTATATATATGTATAGATAGATAGATAGATAGATAGATATATAGAGAGAGAGAGGGGGGGGAGAGAGAGAGAAATTTTTATATATAACATAAATAGGGATAAAACAATAACTTAGTGTATTCTTATTGGGTTATCGGTTTAACCGATAACCCAATAAGCTAAAACCAAAATCAAACCGTTTACCCAATAAATTTTTTTGTAAAACCAATAAAAACCCGTTACCCCAATAACCCAATAATATTTTTATCGGTCGGTTCGATTTTTGCACACCCCTACTAAATCCTCTCAAGCGACCCTATTTTCCCCTTCTAACCCCTCGAATTCAAGTCCAAAATAAAAAATTCAGAATAATTTGAGGGCTATTTTGGCCAAATCCTTGACTATACAAACTCAAATAGTAACTTTTTACCCATTTTTGTTTTTGGTTTCATCCTGTCAATTCCGTACGAATCCCATCTATCAAGAAGTTTCCGACTGATTTCCTTTTGAAAATTTTCCCACATCATCTCTAAAGCGATTTGCAAATTCTACTCTGTCCCACATCAGTGGAATGCTGAAATTCCATCCGATTTCACCACTATATAAATGTCACTACTCCTTTGTTGTGGGTAATAATTATTCTCAGGCAATGACCCCAATATATGTAAGGAATTTTACTAGAGAAGACATGACTTTTTCGACCCCAAAAGGTTTAAAATTCTCCAGGATTTTGGACTTTATTTCCCAGCATTAGAGTTGTGACAATTCTGGCTCAAAAGAGTGGTTAAGAGTGGTTAAGTTGCCGTCATTAAGTCGTTGTCCCTATTTGCTGCCCGCGAAAAGGTAAATCCCCTCCCCCTTTATTTTTTGAGGTTGGTTACTTTTAAAAAAAAAAACTTGCTAGATTATCTTGTCTATTGAATTATTTGTTTAAGGTTATTAATTATGTAGAATAACAAGTTAATGATTCTCACATGTTTTATTGCCTATAACCTAAAATTGAAGTTCGAACATTTTTCCTGATTTGATTATGTTTTAATGTTTCAATTTTCATATGACTCATTTCGCGTAAGCTAGTTTAAATTCTTGGTAGGTTTGTAAAATCTAGAATTAGTGTCTAAAATTTAGTTCCTCTTTTTATTTGGCTTTGAAAGTTCCTTCTTTGGTTTGTAAATTGTAATATAAACTGGAGACCTATTGAGGTAAAGAATTAGTCATTCTTTAGAATTACTTCTTAGTTCTTTACATAGAATGGATCTCGAGATGAAGTAGAGCTTATACTATTCCATATCTGTATTTTGAAAAGTTCATTTTCAGTTTGTTAAGCGAAAAAATTCTACTTTTTAAAGATTGTTTAATAGGTTTAAAATTCACTTTACTTCTTTCTTAAGTTTTAGTATATGATCCCTTCTTTTTCTTCTTCTAAATAATTGTTTTTTTGTTTCAGTAATGCAATTTCAACGGGTCCTCCTAGATATAGGTACTAATCTAAGAGCTTCTTAGCTCGTAGAGCAGAAGGGGAAGAGAGTACTAATGATCTTCTTAGCTCATTTAGGAAACCCTACTATGTTTATTATGTGTTTAATGGGTCGGGTTTGTTTGATCCGGTCCTTTTTATTTTGATACTTAATATTGTAATTTCGGATGGGTTGGCCCTTTCTTGTTTTTAACATTTGATTATTAATAAAACATAAATTAAACCCAAAAAAATCCTATAGTAAAGATCACTCTTTTCCTATTTTTAGTTCACTAGTTGGTAGTTTCTTGGTTTAAATTAAAAGATGGCTATTTCATAGGTTGTAATAGAGATAAATATTTCACTGCCTAATTATTTTCTTAAATAACGACTCTTATTTCAGTTGAGGAATTCAAGTCCTATTTAACTTAATCTAGTCGTATTTCTTATAGATAACCTGAACTTGAAAGTCATCTTTGGAAAATTCACTTAGATATTATTAACGTTGAGTTTTTCTATGTTTTTGTAGCAACTTGCGATAATTTTTGTCCATATTATTTGTACGCAAACATTTGTTCATTCCCTCGGCACTCAAAGAAGTAAATTTATTCTAGTAACCTCTTGTGTTATTATGTTTCAATATAGCCATCTAATTTTGTCACGGTCCTATTTACGAGTCATGATGGCACCTACCTTACCCCACTAGTATGTAAGATGAATAGTAACTTGGAGCTAGAAGCAATGGGCTAATGTGGTGGAAAGAGGTATAAAAGCCAAAAATTTGCAAGTAAAGACTTCCATCAATAATTCAACTAATAATAATTAGTCTAAAAGATATATACAACATTAATAACCATCCCAAGACCAAGTAATGTCAGTACAAGAGGCATTAGCAAAATGAAATACAAGTACTGTAATAGTCAATATGCATCTGTCTAAAATAATAAAACACTAAGAAAAATAGAAGGAGAAAAGGGAAACTCCAACTTTGAAAGTTCACCCTTCCTTTGAAACTTTAAACAACACAATCATAATGTCAACGGAGGGCACTAGTAGTCGGATCTGCACCAAAAAGGTGAAAGTGTAGAATGAGTACCAAAACCATGGGTATTTAGTAGGCATCATCAATTGACTAAGCTAAATCATAATATAACAATAATAAAGATGAAAGATGAATACGCTAAGTCAAGGTAAAAGGGAAAACCTGGAATGATGCTTTAATACTACAATAAATAATCGGAGAAGATATAATAGAAAATGCATAAATAATTCTACAAGACTGGCCTCCATAAGCTAGTAAGTTCAAAAATATAAATAATCCAATGCAGGCCCCCATAATCCCAAAACATGGAAAAGGTAAATAACCAAAATTCCCTAATTTACCAAATATCAACTAAGTAACAAATATCTCCAAACCGTGAGACACTACGCCTCTGACTAAAACTACACTGATATCGAGACCTCTAATCAGTAGCCCATTGTGCCTTGCAATGAATCTCCTTCAAAACCATAGAATGGTCAAAAACCCCAGCAATAGACCTATCTGTGATGACTGGTAAATTTACCACTCATTTGCACTCAACAATCGTGCACATTGCCATTATTTGAATGTATAACTTAAACATATGTATCATTAAATGCATTAAAATCCACACTTTCCAGGCATACATATTATGAGATGGAAAGATGTGGACTTGAACTAAAAAGGATCAAAATAGAGAAAAAAAGTGTAGCTGGAAGACCTGGGGCAGAAACATGCCTCAGCTACCGCGATCATGGTCTGAGGGCCCTGATCGCGTCGTCAGCAACCGCGATCAGGTGGATCTACTTGCGTTCATGGTAACTGCAATCACAACAAATCTAGTGCAATCGTGGCAACGCAGGATTAAGCCCAGAGGTAGTTTTGTAATTTTCTATAGCCGATCCCAGATCCCTTAAAAGCTTAAAACCTTTTTCCTATTTTGGGCATTTTAGAGACTAAAAGTACTTTGAAATTGAAACCCTAAATTGGGAAAGAATTGTAATTTAATTTGGAGATTTGGATTTTGGTATTTGTAAAGAATGGATGTCTTGAACAATCCTTTTGGTATATGTTTCTTTCTTTTCTTCATGAGTAGATAAATCTTTTAGTCTTAGGATTATATTGAACTAAGGTGCAATTAGTTATGAGTTGTGATGTATTTTTGTATATTCTAGTTAGTTGATAATAGGTTCTAATATTGCTTGATTAAATTGATTGGTATTTATGGGTGAAAGCCCTAAATACTCAAAATGGATTTGTGCGTGAAAACCCTAAACTCTTGAAAGCTCAAACCATCCTTGAAAGAGGGGTTTGGGTGAACTTTTGGAACCCACATCATCCTTGAAATAGGGATGTGGGAACCAACAAAATATTAGGTAATTAATGGGTTTAGTTTACTAATTCTCACTATCTTAGACATAAGAGTAAGTATGAAGTTGACTACATCTTGGGTATCTTCCTTAAAATAGGATACCTAATTGAGGTACTAGGTGAATATAGTTAAAACACTTATTAGGTATCCGAAAAGTTTAATGGCTGAAATTCTTGAGGTTTGTTGGCAAGCTAGCCTCAAGGACCCTAGACCTAGCCTACCATATTGTTAACAACTATCATGTACACCAAATCCACACATACACATACCTAATTTGCCCTTAGATAGACATAATCCAAAGATTCTCTTTATATCAAAGCTAAATTACAATTGTTGTATAGTTTGTGGAATTGAGTTACTATTGACACACACTCTCCCAAAACCAAATCCCCACCCTCTTCCATTTTAAATCATGTTTTTTACTTTATTTGCACTTTACGTGTTTTCTTAGTAAGTGTTAAGACCCATAAGAATAGAATTCTCCTCTTTACTCCTTGTAGATTCAACCTTAACAAAAGTTGAGATATTAAGAACGACCGTTCTCTGCCAAATCGCATGGTATAGGTGAGTGTTATCAACCAGCAAAAATCAATCTCTGTGTAGATATGCGGAGAGCGAATCTCAATCTTTGAATAAAACACTAGACCCTCTCATACTCAGTAGTCAAAATAGATGTAACATGTCTAGCCAACTAATAAAATCGAGCCTCATACTCTACAACAGTCATGGAGTCTTACTCCAACCTTGATAATTGATCTTTTAAATGATCCATAAGACTGTGAGGCATATACTTCTCTAATAAGATATTGGAGAACTGAGCCCATATAGATGAGGGAGATCTAGCTGGCCTGGAATCAAGATTACCTCTCCACCAATGTCGAGCTATTAAGTCTAACTAAAAAGTAGCGCAATCCATATCACAATTCTAAACTAGGCCCAAATTATGGAGTCTATCCTCATAAGCAATCAAGAACTCATAAGCATCTTAGCTCGGTGTACTGGAAAATGTAGGCAGATCCATGTCAAGAATAACCAGCATCTTCTGTGCCTCAACAAACATAGTAGGTTTGGCAAGCACCAGCTAAGCAATTACTAATGCAGAAGGGACCTCAATTTTTTGAGTCATAGTTACAGATTGAGCCACCTCAATACCAATCTGATCCACAAATTAGGCACCATTGGACGGTGCACCATCAACTAACCATTAGAGATAAATCAATTCATCATTGAGTACTAATGAAAAAATAAACCCTAGTGGAGCCTGGGCTGGTCCCTGGCCCACTACTGGCTAGGGCGGAAGGATCTCTAGCTTGGAATCAAGAATAGGGTCTTCAGAAGGCCCCGTATCCTAGTCCTTGGCTGGGGAAGCATCCGTAGGATATCCTCGACCTATAGGTCATTCACGAATAGCAACAGGATCCTGAGGCTCAAACTTGAGATCCTCATCATGTGTAGCGATAACATGTGTCCTAACCATCTGAAAAAAGTGAAACTAAGGGAATCTTTAGAAACCAATAACCATCTCACCAGTAATTCTAGTAATAATAGTAGTCTGAAAAATAAATAAAATATCAATAACCATCCCACAACCTAGTAGTGTCGGTACAAGATCTACTAGCAAATGAAAATATAAGTACTGTGATAGTCAATGTACACCACTCTTAAATAATCAAAGACAGAGAAACATACAAGGAAAAAGGACAACTCAAACTTTGAGATCTCACCTTGCCTCTAAAACTCTAAATAGCATGATCGTACGTCATCAACAACCACTAGCACCTGCATATACATAAAAAAGGCAAAAAAGTGTAGTATGAATACTAAAACCACAGGTACTCAATAGGCATCATCAGTCGACTGAGCTAAATCACAATATGTCGTGACCTAAAATCCAAGGGTCAAGATGACACTCATCACGGCGAACCTTGGTGAGTAACTCTATCACCCAAAATGATACCTAAAAGGAAAAAAATAAAAATACCCCAGGGCAAGACTTCTAGAATGAAGCTAAACCATATAAGTATAATAAATATGGGAAAAATATAATCAACAACATAGCCATAACTCCCAAAATCTGGTGTCGGCAGAATAAGAACGTTTCTAGTACAACTTGAATCCAAAGGAAAAACATAAGATGTCAGAATGCAAGAGAAACACTGTCTTTGAAATGAAAATAAAGACAAAGCCTATAGGATAGGTAGTAGAATACATCTAGCTGCCTGAAAGTCAACCACTAACTTGAAAGTATAAAAGATCGCTCAAATCAACCAAGCTGTGGTACACTCGAACTGTGACCTGCACCAAAAGAGTGCAGTAGGCATGAGTACGATCCACTTGTACTCAGTAGGTATCATAGGCCGATTGAGAAAAGTAGATAATAACATATAGAGGGCATGTCACCGACAATTAGAAAATATCCCATAATGGTAGCCCACATCGCTTACACTAATAGCTACACTATATATTTATATATGTATATATATATCATATATATAACAACGACACGACAAATTAGAACACAAATTTACATCATAATCCATACAAGTAAAAACAACAAAGGACATTTATATATAAGAATGCCCAAGTACAAATAATGGAAAATATAGCAAATAGGCATATGACAAGTCAATATAGTAATTCAATAAGAACATAAATTCAATACAACAAGTGCAATATATAGGATGGCAATAATGAAGATAATGACGCACGAGATTGTCGCACAACCTTCCTATACACCCACGGAGGCAAACATCCCAATGTGGGATCCATGGGGGGTTCATCAACTCACATAAAATCCATATATATACACATACATATCTCTTCCGCAGCATATCCTTCAGGGAGGATTTATAAGATGTCACATTTTCTATCATAAAAAAGTATTGCTAGTGCTTCCCAGATATTTCTATGGTGATACCATTTGATTCATGAATGAGTATTATATGAGGATGCGATGCTTAAAAATAATTACAATAAATATTTCCACAACCAATGCAATGATATATTTCACAACCACATGAGCCAATATCCACGCATTATTTCCACCTACATGAAATTTCACATGATTCATAAGCCACTAAATTTTGAATATAACACAATACACCAATGGTATCACAATAGGCATTTCAATAACACTACAATTATTCATATGTATTTCAGGCGATAAATATTACATAGGACCCCACAAGGTCACACATATCACATAATATCTCAAAACTAAAAATTGTATAAAATATAGGTCCACACATAGGCACGACATATTAAGATAGCCACTTCCATGATTAGTTCATGTCCTCTTCACATACATTTAGTATACGAATTAACTACCCAACCCAATCTGAAGAGTTAAGCTATAACCTAGTGCGAAAGCTGAAATCGGTTAGCTACGCTTCAACCCACGACCTTAATTCTCATAAATAATCCTAAAATCAACTAAAATCAATAAATATAGAATCTACACATCAAAATAAAGCCAACGATACCCTTATTTCCTACTTTTAGTTTGGGGTCAAAACGGACCCCTAAAATGGGTTTTTGAAAAAAAGAGAAAAATCTTTACATAATATCAAAAATGTGTTCCCCACACTTTTATGAATCCATACCTTAAAACCCAAGTCTAAACGAGTTGAAAATAAGGTTCAAATTGCAGAAAAATAATTTTAAACTTTACTAGGTAAAATCTTTAAAATTTGCTTTAAATCAAGAATCGAAATTATTTTGAAGATGTAATCGAGGAAAAATAAATAATTATAGGATTAGGAAGTGAAAAGGAGTAAAATTGGGATTTTAAACTGTAACGCCCCAAATCTAGTACTCGAAATGCTACACGATGCTCATGACCTCGAAGGACCATAAGCTAACCCATGACTGATATTTATGTTGTATACTGCATTTTTACTTTAAAATGCAGAAACATGAACTGAAAGGCCATAAGGTTCAATACTGAACATGATCTGAATGATATAACATCTATATGGGGTAATAGAATACCCAAAACTAAACTGAACATACTGAAGTCTGAAACATGATAGTCTAGAAAGCCTCTAACTGACTAAACTGTCTGAGTAAGGAGTTGATGGACATGTCCCTAACTAACTCCAACTAATAGACTAATTAATAAGATAATAGGAAAATTATAATATCCTTGAAGGATAAGGACTTACTGCTGACTCTAACTGCTAATATCTAGAATCTACTAATGCTCTAGAGCTCGTGTCTCTAAACTTATGGTATAAGACACCATAGCGCAAATACGTCAGTACTTTGAATGTACTGGTATGCATGTGAAGTAGGCTGAATACATGAGGTTCATATGCATGAAAAATACTGGCTAACTGACTAATATGAATGTGAGATACATGCATGCATGTATGCATAGTAACTATATCTGAAATCGTGATAACATGAGTATGCTGATGACTAACATGACTAATGACTGAATTCGGATAACTGATAACATGAGTGACTGTATCTGATAGTCCTAAATATGATAGAACTAGCTGAGTTCCATACTGTGTCTAAGTTGATTATATCTGACAGTCCTGAATTCTGAAGAACTATCTGAGTTTTTTTATTGAGACTGATACTGAGATTATGGGAGGTAGTCATCTAACCGACATGCCCCAAATGATGCATTATAGCTGAATTGGGGTCTAATCTATGCCCTGATTGGAAGGGTGTCAATATCGCACCACTGTTAAGGACAACATGTGAGTAACCCTAATATAACAGGTAACTCTAGTGAGAACAGTGGGAACTCTCATATAGAAGGCTAAGTCACCTCATCTACCCTCATATAGCAGGCTATGATGTCTCAACCTATGCTGGCTACATAGTTCTGGAACGTAATGATTGCTTGTAAGAATCACACCCTTACATAACAGGTGAGTTCCCCTCCCTGGGTTCACTCAGTGCTAATTTCTACTCTCTTCTGAATAGAAACTGATCGTAATTTACTGAACTAAACATGGATTGAGTTTCTGAATTTCATTAACTGATAAAATATTATTGATATCTGACAACTGACTGAGTTCATAAGATCATGGAGATTTCCTGAGTCATAAGACTATCTGAAGTCTAAGGATTTATAGATTGATTGAGAGTATCATGGAAACATGACATGGCACTAGGCACACAGCTAATATTTTGGATACAAGTACCCCCTGGACTCGATGGAAGGAAAACTGACCAAGCATAACTTACTTGAACATATAACTAACATCATAATCCATAATATATTTATAGAATCATTCCATCAAAACATGTGATAGGCATAACTTGTACATACAGGTGGGATTTCATGATATCATACTAGTTGGGTATTGTTCCTTCATCTAGGCATTTAATCAAACGCATGGTAGGCATAGCACATGTGAACAACATTATACAATATTTAATCATCACGATTCATCTCTAATTTTATCATCTAGTGTTTATTCATAGGTTTATATGAATATACATCTATACAAATCAATTCAACATAAAATTAATCACCCAACATGGATTTGAATGAATTTAATTGATCATTCTCAACATAAACAAAATAATCCCAACATGAAATTCATAAAGAAATCCATAAACTTAAACTTAGAAAAGAGAATCTTGGGCTTCATGGATGAAAGGAGTCCATGAATGAACACTACGCATACCTTGGTTTGGGATTCCATGAAGATTGACAGAGGAAACTTTCTTGAAATTGGATCTTCTATGAAAACCCTAGCTTGTTCTTGAGAGGTTTTTGAGAGAAGAGTGTACTTTGGGTGTAAAGTGGCTGAATCACGTGTTAAAAGGCTTAAATAGGGGTGAAAAGTTAACCCTTTTAACCTTGTATGCGTCATTTAATTTTAGTAAAATTTTCCCAAATTGGACCCCAGACGCGATACGACGCTATCGTATCGTGTCACTGGTTTTGATTGGGAAATTGAGGGATGGCGTAACGCGGAGCCATCGCGTTGTCCCTTCTTTTACGACCTGGAACTTTGGTGCAACGTGGAGAAAATTAGGCTAAGACACTGGAAAAAGGATAATTCTAAATTTGGGCCTGGCACGATACACCATAATCGCAGACCACTACTGGAATTTTCCAAATGCCATTTCCTCTTGTGGCGCAGCGCGCCACTGACTAATATGATGTTGTTTTATGACAGGATCTTGAAATAGTCATAACTTCTGACTCGGTTATCAAATTTGGGCAAATCTTATATAGATGGAAATCTTATTGAATTTTTCACATGATAAAAAGTGAAAATCTTAAAAATTCCTCATGGAATAACCATCATTCAATTTAGAAGCTAATACTAGACATTATTGAGATGAAATTAGCTAGGAAAAAGTATGGGGTATTACATAAATCAAACCCTAAGATTTTTGGGATTTTACAAAATTAATCAAGAAATTTATTAAGTGAATGGTGAATTCTAACCTTAAATCCGTAAGAAAATTAAAAAATAGATGTTAATCTAGCTTTCCAAACACCCACAAGCTCCACTTTTAAGATGTCACTCTATTTTAGGGTTTTTGGCTCTCAAGAATGAGTGAGAAGCTAATTCATGACCTAAGGGGTCTATTTATACCCATACCAGTTTCTTAGATGCTGCAATCACACAACAAGGTGTGTGATCGCACTATCTAGTTGCAACAGTAGTGTCAGATCCACAAAGTCCTAGTCATTTTAGTCCTTTATAGCATGCCAAAAGAGGTCCCAGACTTAGAAAAATTCAGCTAAGTATTAACACTTAGAATCATTTTAGCTTTCGTAATTGGTTCATCTTATTTTCGATTTTTACGACCTTAGAATGTCAATTTTCAAGTCGATTCATGATCAGAAATATCAATAGGTCATCTTGGGTGAGTTTCAAAATTTTTGAAAATCGTTTGAGTCATGTTTGGATGGACAAAATAGCAAGCCAACGTGATCTCAACGCATCGCATTGGCTATTGCATTGATAGCATTAACGTGGTGTGTCGGCAATTGCGTCGATACCATCGATGCGGAGCATCGCCTTATGCATCACTGGGAACATGTTCCTCATTAAATTACTACTTTTCAAGGGCAATTAGGTCCTTTTCCCCTAACTTAATTTAGCCAAAACACAAAATTTAACCTCTCTAAGGCAAAATTCACTCACTTTCTCACAAATACTCTTAAGAACAAAGCGCTAGTTTCATCAAGTTCAAGTCCAAATCCTAAGAATTCACCATAATTCCCACGAATTCAGAAATCAAGGTATGTTAGGTATTCATCCTTGGGTTTCCTCCTACCCTTGGAATTCGAGAACCCTTTTTAAAACAACAAGTTTTCAGATTCATGATTTACATGCGCAAATTGGGTTGTATTCATGTTTGTGTTGTTGTATGGGTTTCGATTTAAGATTTAATTATAAGTTTCATGAACATAATATAGCATGTCTATTGATTGGCGTAATTTCCATGTTAAAACACTTAAAATTGCAAGTTTGAGTTATAGTCATGATGCTTATGTATTGTTCATTATTATGTGCATTATTCATGCTCCCCAAGTGTTTGATAAAATGTCCATATGAGTAAATTATGCATGATAACCTACAGTTCTGTTGCTAAAGTTATGATATGAGTTTATCAATTATGCTATCGATTCCTGAGGGTATTTATTACCCGAAATCTAGTTGTTTACTTAGTTGCAACAATTATAGAATAGTCCCAGTAAAGGTCAAGAACAGTAGTACTAAGTCAGTTAACAAAACCCAGTGAACTCAGCCCAGTTCAGTTAGTCAACATGATCAGTGTTAGTGCAGTCAGGCCTAGTACAGTCTAGTGACCAGTTCAGTGTCGATTCAGTTGGGAGTAGGATTCAATACCGAGCAAACCCAAGGAAGGGGGCATTCCTTCCAGCGGAGGGTTTGACCCTTAGTAGCAGTTCCTGTATTACAGAACTACGTAGCCAGCGTAGGGTAAGTCGTTCTCCTTCCATACTAGGGTTGACGCAATCACATGTATATTTCATGAATCTTCCTGCCATATTAGGGTTGATCTAGCATTGTTAGTATTCTGTGGCAAGGTGCTAACATCCTTCCAACTGGGGTCACAGGTTAGACCCCAACTCAGTCTATAATTGGGTTATGTCGGTTAGATGATAACTCTTATAGTTACAGTTTCAATATTTAGTATTCAGTCTCACTATTCAGTAAAGAACTTAGACAGTTCTACAAAACCATGACTATCAGTTAGTTATCAATTACTCAGCCATCAGAATTCAGTACTCAGATTCAGTATAATCTCAAATACATGAGGTATATTTATATGCGTGGTATTACATGTTCAGTATGTTTAGTAGTTAAAGGTTTTTATGTACTCTCATCCAGTTACTTCATGATGTTCATTCAGTCAGTTATCATCTCATGCATATGAACCCATGTATATCATCCTTACCTCACTTAGCATACCAGTACATTTCATGTATTGATCGTATACTCTCTTTTGCACTATGATGGCTTATATCATAGGTTCAGACACACGAGTTCCTGATCATACTTAGCAGCTCAGGATATCAGTAGCCAAGTTAGTAGTGAGTCCTCATCGATTGAGGATATTATTTTATTTCTACATTTTAGCAGATTTAGTATGTTCAGTAGTTAGAGTTAGTTGGGAACTTATCCCATTAACTCCACATTCAGACAGTTAGAGGCTTTCGGACTAGACTACTTCAGCTAGATGTTCAGTTTATTTCAGTATTATTATCAGTATTCAATATTTATTTTTAGTTTATAACCTTATGGCACTTTCATCCTAACTTCCACATATATTTTTAGTATTATTATTCAGTGCTCATAGCAGGTACTATTCATGGGTTACCTTGTGATCCTTCGGGGTTGTAAGCATCGTGTGATATCTTAGGTGTAGACTCGGGGTGTTACAAACTTGGTAGCAGAGCCTAAGCTTCTACAGTGTCCTAGAGAGTCTAAAAGTCACATCAAGTAAAGTCTTATGCATGGGTGTGTAGCACGCCATACTTATGGACATGAGGCTACAAGGTATTTTTAGGAAAAGTTCCCTTTTTTAGTGTTCATATCGTACGAGTGAGCATGATCTCAAGTTAAACTCTATGTCTAATCTAATTTTACCTTCCGTTTATAGAACATGCTTCCTAAAAATACCAACAAAATAAGAACTGGGAACCCGCCAGCACCTCATCCTGTTCAGGAAGATTTCCTGAATGAGCGTGTTTCTCACGTAGAATTCAGAGCAGCTTTCACCACTCTAGCCTATTCTATGGTAGCTCAGAATGAACGCCCAGCTATTATTCAGGCCAACCCAGTAGCCAATACTGTAACAACTAGAACTCGAGACTTTCCCCGAATGAATCCTTCTTCCTATTCGGGATTTAAGTCTGAAGAAAATCTATGGGAATTCTTTATAGTAACCGCTAGTGAGAGTGCTCAGTTAGCTGCTTATTAGTTTTAGGATGTGGATCATACATAGTTTAAGCAGTGGAAGGTAGATAGGGTCGCAATTGCAGGGCCTATAGAATGGAAGGTGTTGGCTACTGCCTTTCTAGATAGGTTCTTCCCGTTGGAGTTGAGGGAAGCATAGGTCTTAAAGTTTATTAACTTGAAGCAGGGCAACATGAGTATAAAAGAGTATTCCTTGAAGTTTACTCAATTGGCTAGGTATGTTCCTCATGTGGTAGCTGATAGAAGATCTAAGATGAGTAAGTGATCTTGGGCATATTTATATGCTCAAAGCCCCAATATGCACCCAAATTTAGACTTAGTTCAAGAACTTTTGTATGAATTCTTCATTATAATTCAGCTTTTTATTCCTTTTCATGCCTAATGGAAATGATTAGTACTTTCAGGGTAAAAATCATGAAGAATTGTGCATAATTGGATACAACGACGATATGGAAGGATTGAAGGAATGCAAGGGAGTGAAATTAAGCTAAAAAAATGGAAGCTGGAAAGTAGAAATCCTCATTTGAAGACACTCCGCATCGCGTGGATCAACAAAATAGCAATGGTCTAATTACAGTGAAGGTCCGCAAAACCACCGCAGTGCAGAGCAGTTCTATTTATCAGATTTGGCGACCTGAAAGTTTAGCGCGTTGCGGAGGATGACTATTTCACAATTGTCCTAATCTAGTGGCTCACCGCGATAGTGGCACGTCGTGTGAGGGTGCATTTTACAATTGTAAGGGAATATTTGAGCTCCATGATTTCCTAGATTTTAATGAAAAATAGTAATCAAAGTCATGGCGCGATGCGTCGGGTGGACGAATCGGGAATATTTTACGAGTTTTGTCCCAGCTATAAAATGAAAAATCCAAGATAATATGAGGGGACTTGGTGAAGCAGAGCAGCGGCGGAAAAGTAGAAAATTCTCTCTTTTAGGGTTCTTAAACATTCTTTTAAATTTCTTTAATTGAAGACTTGTTTTGGGTATGATTTATTACATATTTTTTATGATGAATTCAAACATGAGTAGCTAAACACCCTATTTCTGGGGTTGAGGCTAAGAACATGATTAATCTTAAATATTCTTATTCATAGTTTCTTTTTGGATTATCATCTGGGTTGTTCTTAATTTCTTAAGCTTACTATTTTAATGATTGGCCACTATTAGAATAAATTTATATTTCTATGTGAATCTGGGAGGAGAATCATAGGATAGAACAAAGAAATTAGGGAGCAAGGTTCTTATTCTTTTATAAAATAGGGGATTTGAATTAGTATCTAGGATAGGGATGGATATACCTAGAAGCCTTGGTTGTTCACTTGCAAGAAGACAACTTCATGAATCTAGAAGATTTGTTGTAACTCTGCGGGATTTATGGTTACAACATTCAATAGATAGAAGATTGGAGGTCGGGAGACCAAGATCATGGCATAACCCTTGAGAATCATCAACCCTTGCGAATCATCAACTCGATAACCAATTAGACTGTGATAAGAATAGTGAATTGTATGATTGTTCAAAATAACTCAACCCTGGAATCGTCCTCATTATTGATTACAACCGTTGCTTGCTTTGCTCTAGTCATCATTAATTATTTCTTGTTTAGCAATTTATATTTTATTTACAGAATTAAAATAATCTTGATACCATCAAGCACTGAATACTTAATTGTCTTGAACTAAAGATTGAATAAATTTCTAGTTTATTGATCTTCGAGGGAATGATATCTAACTGTCTAGGTCATTATATTACTTACACGATCACGTACACTTGCATGTGCGTAGAGACGCAACAAGTTTTTGGCACCGTTGTCGAGGATCAAATAAAATTAGTAAATTGCTTTAATTTTTTATTTTTGATAATAAGTTTAAGTATTAACAACTTGATCTTAGCAGCTGAATTTTTGCAGGTTTAGCTAAACATTGGACTGGCTAGGGATAAAGAGTTAGTAGAGCCATTTAAAGAACCAGAAGTAATTTTTCACCAGAGACGAAGAGCTCAATACTACATTTAACAGGAATAGTTGGCGGAAATATGCAATCCTATAGTTGCTGATCCAAATATTGGAAATGTTTTAGCTCCTATTGTTTCAGCTTTTCCTATTCAACCAATTGCAAGACCTATTCGTGAGGTAGCAATTCCACTTTTGAATCTTGTGACTAACAGCATTCTGAAGCCTGAACTAGGAGGTTGGTGGGAATTGAAACAAAATATGGTGCAATTATTGAAATCTATGAGAGAATATTAGGGACTCTCACATGAGGATCCATAGCATCACTTACAAACCTTCCTAGAGATAAGCGATACATATATTCCTAAAGATGTGAATGCTGATTATATCAGATTGACACTATTTTCCTTTTCTCTAATTAGGGAAGCAAAGAGATGGTTACATGCCGAACCACATCAATCTATCACTTCATGGGAAGATTATGCTCAGAGATTTCTCATTCAATTTTTTCCATCTCAGAAAACTACCCGATTAAAGAGTGAAATATTGAGTTTCAGACAAAAAGATGGAGAAAATCTCTACCAAGCTTAGGAGAGATTCAAGGGCATGCTCAGAAATTATCCTCATCACCATCAATCAAATAATATTTAGGTACATATGTTTATAGAAGGCCTTGAGTCTAATACAAAGATTCTCTTAGATTCAGCAGCAGAGGGTCAGGCTTTGGACAAAACATATGAAAAATCGTATACCTTGCTGAATCGAATTGCACAAGGGAACCTGATTGTCATGCAGACTCAAAGAATGCTCCCAAGAAGGTTGCAGGGGTTTTGGAGGTTGATCAGTTCACTGCATTACAAGCACAGATTGCAGCAATGTAGAACCATATGACTACTCAGCTCAACAACTTAAAGTTGGGTACAACACAACCAGTAGCCATAGCAAATGTAGTTCAATAGGTTTATTCATGGTGTAAAGTTTGTGGAAGTAGTGAGCATAAAGCAAATGTATGTTCTGTTAATCCAAATTTAGTCAACTACGTGGGGAATACAAATCATTAGGGTTAACAGAATTTTGGCAGTACATATAATCCAAATTAGAGGAACCACCCTAACTTTTCATGGGTTGAAAATCAAGCACAGAATACAAATTATAATAATGGACCAGAATAATCAGACGACTGCTTTGAATAGTAATATGGAAGAGATGTTTGCAGCTGAGTTGAAGAGTCAATAATTGCTCATAAGGAATCTGGAGTTGTCGTTAGGTCAAATCGCAGGATCACAGAACACGAGGCCACAAGGAGCATTGCCTAGCGACACTGAGGCTAATCCTAAACAAGTGAATATAGTTACAATAAGGAGTGGCTACAAACTAAGGAGACTGTTCAGGAGCAGAATAATCTCATAGTTGCTGCTGATAGTTTGAAAGAGAAGGCAGAAGTGGAAGTCAAGGAAAAAGAGGCAAGTAAAGATATTTGTTTGGAGAAGAAGACTATTCCCTTACCCTTTCCTCAAATGGCAAGGAAGCATTAAGAGAAAGCCAGTTTTAAAAAGGTTTTAGATCTTCTGAAATAAGTCCAAGTAAACCTTCCTCTTGTTGATATTCTGAAGAGTGTGCCTAAATTGCTAAATACTTAAAGGATATTATTGCCAATAAGAACCAGTTGGCTGAATATGCTATAGTTGCACGTACTCAAGAGTGCACGTCTAAAATTCAAAATAAACTGCCCACGATGTTGAAGGATCTGGGTAGTTTTACCTTGCAGATTACCCTTGGTTAGACTATTTGTGCACGTGGATTGTGTGACTTGGGTTCTAGCATAAATCTTATGCCCACTTTATGGTACCAGAAAATGGGTCTTGGGAGTCCCAAACCCACAACTATTGTGTTGCAGTTGGCAAATAGGTCACTTGCTAGACCAGATGGTATTATTGAAGATGTGTTGGTGCAAGTAGGATCTTTAATTTTTCCTATGGATTTTGTGATTTTTGACTTTGAGGCAGATCCAGTTGTTCCATTTATTTTGGGACAACCCTTCTTAGCAATAGGACAGTCACTCATTAATGTGGCAGATGGAAAAATGACAATGCGAGTGCACGATAAAGTAGAGGTTTTTGATATGTACAGAGCGTTGAAATTGCCAACCATATATAAGGAGTTGTCCTTAATATCGATTATTGATCTTGCTTCTGATTGGTAGTTACTTTTGTCTGATCATCCATTAGAGCAATCTTTGATGGATTATGATTTGTATGGAGACGTGGAAGCATTGGAATTGGTCCAGGTTATGAATTTGGTTGTAATTGAGACAAATAAAGTGTTGATCGAGCCTTTAAATAGGTCAATTGGTCTACCATCCAGGCCTTCAATCAAAGAAGCTCCTAATTTGGAGCTTAAGATTCTTCCTCCTCACTTATGATATATTTTTCTTGGTGATCAAGATAACTTGCCTATTATTTTGTCTATAGGATTATCAGATGTACAGGTAAAGAAAGCTATAGCGGTTCTCAAAAAGAGAAGAAAGGCGATTGGCTGGCAGATGTATGACATTCTAGGAATTAATCCAGTATTTTGCATACACAACATTTACATAAAAGAGGGGTACAGACCTAGAGTGCAGCAATAATGAAGGTTAAATCCTGTGATAAAGGAGGTGGCTCGAAAAGAAGTGATCAAGTAGTTAGATAGTGGTATTGTCTACCTAATTTTTAATAGCAAATAGGTGAATTTGGTGCACTGTGTACCGAAGAAGGGAGGAATGATAGTAGTGACCAATGATGATAATGAATTGGTTCCCACACGTATAGTGACTGGTTAGATATTATGTATAGATTATTGGATGTTGAATAAAGCAACTCGTAAAGATCACTATCCAATTCCCTTCATTGACCAAATGCTGGATAGATTGGCAGGGCAAAAGTATTATTGTTTTCTGGATGGGTACTCTGTCTATAATCAGATAAGCATAGCACCGGAAAACCCAGAGAAGACTACGTTCACTTGTCCATATGGTACATATACTTTCAGATGCATGTCCTTCGGCTTACGCAATGCACCTGCTACATTTCAGAGGTGTATGATGGCGATATTTTCAGACATAGTGGAAGAATTTATGGAGGTATTCATGGATGATTTCTCCTTATATGGTAATTCATTTGAAAAGTGTTTGCAAAATCTCGACAAAGTTCTAGCTCAATGCGAAGAAACAAACTTGGTGTTGAATTGGGAAAAGTGTCATTTTATGGTTAAGGAATGAATTGTCTTAGGCCATAAAGTGTCATGCAAAGGGATGGAAGTTGACAAAGCAAAGGTTGAACTGATTGAAAAGTTGTCTCATCCAGTTACAGTCAAAAGAGTGCGAAGCTTTTTGGGACATGTTGGATTCTATAGATGGTTCATCAAGATTTCTCAAAGATTACAAGTCCCATGTGGAAATTTTTAAAGAAAGAAGCCAAGTTTGAGTTTGGGGCTGATTGCCATGAAGCTTTTGAAAAGCTTAAGAAGAAGTTGACAGAAGCACCTATTTTTACCCTACCAGATTGGGAGTTACCTTTTGAGCTAATGTGTGATGCTAGTGACATTGCGGTGGGAGTAGTGTTGGGTCAGAGAAAATAGAAGGTATTTCGATCAATTTACTATGCTAGAAAAGTGTTGAATGATGCTCAAGTTAACTACACAGTTACAGAGAAAGAGATATTGACCGTGATATATGCATTTGACAAGCTTTGATCTTACTTAGTTGGTTCCAAGTTCATTGTTCATACAGACCATGCTGCCATTACTTATCTTGTGAACAAAAAGGATGCAAAGCCACAACTAATTAGGTGGATTCTGCTACTTCAAGAATTTGATCTTGAGGTACGTAATGGAAAAGGAGCTGAAAATCAAGTTGCTAATCACTTGTCATGACTGGAAAATTGAGACCATATTGTGGATGACTTTCTGAGTATCAAGGAAGACTTTCCTGATGAGAAGTTGTTGTTATTAGATGCAGTTAAGTTCCCATGGTATGTTGACATTGTAAACTTGATAGTTTGTAAGGTGTATCCTCCTAAAACCACCACACAACAAAGGAAGAAATTACTCTATGATTCTCGTGCTTACATTTGGGATGAACCGTACCTTTTCAAGCAGAGTCCAAATGGAGTGATTTGTAAGTGTATACCAGAGGTTGAATTCTCAAAGGTGTTACAATATTGCCACTCATCCCCATATGATGGACATCATAGAGGTGAGAGGACTGCGAGAAAAGTGTTGCAATCAGGCTTTTTCTGGCCGACTCTGTTTAGAGATACAGTGGCGTTTGTAAGGAGTTATGATTAATGTCAAAGGTTGGGTACTATATCTAGGCATCATGAGATGCCTTTGAATAATATTTTAGAAGTAGAAGTCTTTGATATTTGGGGGATCGATTTCATGGGCCCATTCCCACCTTTGAAAGGTAATTTGTACATTCTTATAGCGGTTGACTATGTCTCTAAATGGATGGAAGCTATGGCGAGTTCGACTAATGATGCAAGAGTGTGCTGAAGTTTGTGAAGAAGAACATATTTACCAAATTTGGTACCCCAAGAGCAATAATTAGTGATGGAGGTACGTACTTTATCAACAACAGGCTCAAGATCTTTGTGCTAAGTATGGTATTAGGCATAATGTTTCCACTACATACCATCCTCAAACGAGTGGACAAGTAGAGATATCCAATCGGGAGATTAATCAAATACTTTAGAAGACTGTGAATGGGTAGAGAAAAGATTGGGAGAAGAATTTAGATGACGCACTTTCGGTATATCAAACAGTGTACAAAATGCCTATTGGAACATCTCCATATCGCTTGGTGTATAGTAAGGCATGTTATCTTTCTGTAGAATTGGAACACCAAGTATATTGGGTTGTGAAAAAGCTGAATTTGGAGATGACTGCCACGGGAGAAAGAAGGTTGTTGTAATTGAATGATCTTGATGAGTTTAGACTCCATGCCTATGAAAACACCAAGCTTTACAAGGAGAAGACCAAAAAATGGCATGACAAGCAAATTCAAGTTAGGAAATTTGAACCTGAACAACTTGTGTTGTTGTTTAATTCACGGCTTAAGTTATTTCTGGGTAAATTAAGATCGAAATGGTTTGGACCTTTTGAGGTGGTGCGTATGACACCCCATGGAGCTGTGGAGTTATGGAATAAAGAGAAGATGGAGAAGTTTCTTGTGAATAGACAGCGTGTAAAGCACTATTGGATAGATTATCCAGATAAGCACAAGGAATCTATCACTTTTACTGATGAGTGATGATGAGCTGAGTCATGCCATGATGTAAAATAAGTCGCTATGTGGGAGGCAACCCACACATGTATTGTAATAGGTAGTATATTTTTAGCTTGTAAAATCAAAACGAGCAGAAAATACAAAAGGATAAGTCGTGCCACGACCAAAACTAAGGCGCTGAGTGGGAGGCAACCCACTTTTACTTACAATATTTGTTGTTTTTATTTGATATTATAGGGTAAAAAGAAGGAGAATACCACATTTGAGGAAAGCAATCAGGTTTGCAAAATGATATGTGTAAATAGGGATTTTCTCAGGTAAGAAAAGAGTGAAAATTACATAAGGTATCTGATTTTTAAGAATAACGCGACGCAGAACTCGGTATTTTCACAATTGTCAATTCCAATAAGGATCCGTAATTTTCATCACGACGCGTAACATGAAAATTTGATAATTGTCAATTTACAGTGACTTGATGCGAAAGTTGGGGCATCGCATCAATTAGTTAAATAGTAATTAGCTTTTTCCAGTAGGTCTACGCGATCCTACTGCATCACAGAGGGGATTAAAATCAAGCATAAATATGCAATTAGACCTACCCGACTCGCCTCTCTATAAATACCCCTCAAAACTCTAAACCCTTTTATTTCACCATCAGGCACCGCCCTCTCACCCTCTTCTTCGATTAATCCTCTAAAATTTCCCTCTCTTTCATCCTTCTCTCAACTTTTGAGGTATGTTTTTTAAGATTTTAATTTATTTATTATCTTTCTTTTTGTGTATTGTGATGATTGATAGTATTTTGAGGCATAATCTTGTTTTTCCTTCTCATGGTAGTTGTGAATTTTAGCATTGCCTATGATATATTGTCGTGCCATCATTGTGACATCTTAATCTAGTCGTCATTATTATAAATTGATGAGATGAAAATTGAATGGGTATATAAAGTTGCTATTTTGGGAAAGTGTTTTTCAAATGATAGTTGCGAGGTTAGGGAATGTAGGGGCATTGTAGCTAGATGGGTGAAGCAAGAAGGTTTAGAAAGTTAGGGGTAATTTCAGTCCAGATAAAACAGGTTTGATTATGTTCCTACTTCTACTGTGCATACACCCTTTCTGTCTGATGTTAGTCAATTTAGTCAAATTCTAGAAAAATAATTCTTTGATGTATGGGGCTGTAGTAACATGATCTCGTTCATAGCCTTTTATTGAATAATTAGATGGGAATAGATGAGATGGTGTTGTGTGTTGAGGAAATGACAAAGGATGAAGTGTCCCAAAGAGTAATATGATGTCTTTAAATATGATAATAAGGCCTACACAAAGGGAAGTTTGAGTATTTTGGATGTTAACGTAAGTGTTTAGCTAACAACTAAGTATGGGGTGCAAAGTGATCCATAATTCAGACTCAGTTTAGCTAGTCCTAAGTTTAATGTATTCAAATATTTGTTGCATCTTATGAATTTCAGGTATAATGGAACCACAACCAAACAAGGGCAAGGCAAAGACAGCACCTTCTGCCACTACTAAGAAGAGGAGCAGACTAACTGAGGGGAAGCTGACTAGGGTGTCTAGGGCCCCACCATTTCAGCAGGGGCAGGATCAAAAATTTGGATTCAAGGCTATACATAAGGATGGGAAATAGTGGTATACTAAGCATACTGATGAAAAGTATGTCTTGGAGGTATATATTGATCGTTCCAGCTTAATGAGAGAATGTCCATCCATGGTGTGGAAAATCCAGGCACTCAATCTAAATTTCATCTTTCATCAGCCGACTGAGTGCAATTTGTACCTAGTTAGAGAGTTTTATGCCAATTGGGACCCTAGTCATCCTGAACATTTATTGAAGGTTCAAGGGAAGGTGATTCGATTCACTGCAGTTGATATTAATGATTTGTTAGGTATACCAGAAACAAACCCAAATTTCTTGAGGTAGTTTATTGTTTCTCCTCCGTATGTGTATATCAGGCATTTGTTATGTGGTCAACGATCTTCAGCTCATTGGACTAGACATCGTGTTACAGGTTTGCATTCTTCCTTCCCCTACGCTCAGATAAATAAGGAAGCAAGAATGTGGGGTCGTATTATGTATTCATTCTTAATTCAAGGCAAGCATATGACTGAGGTTACTATGGATAGGGTATGTTTGATTTATGTCCTAATATGTCCTGATGTGGAGATAAATATGGGAGTGTAATTTTTTTTGCAATGAAGAAGGCGTGTACCTAGGTCGATCACAGCTTTGGATTTGGAGGTTTGGTGACTAGATTTTTACGAAGGCATAGGGTGGATGAAGAGGAGCTAGATTATAAGCCTAAGGTAATCACTCGTCTTGTGGATATAACTACTGTAAGAAGCACATCTGGGACATCTGGCCTAATTTTGACCATGCTGGAGCGACAAACGAGGACTGATAAGGTACTGGGCAGGCTGTATAGTCTCATAATAATGATGTCAAGGACAGAAGGTAAATCAGCTACACTAGAGGATCTTCATGCTATGGAGCTCGACTATCCACTAGGCCACCATGCTAGGACTATGTAGAGGATTGGCTCGGATTTTGTTGAGCCGGTTAATGATGATGTACCAACTGATGAAGAGCACAGGTACAAGGATTCAGACATGAAGTCTGATGAAGAGGAACAGTGTAATGATGATAGAGTTGATGATGATGGCAATGATGTGGACGGGACTCCTGAAGACATGTTTGCTATAGTCCCATTTAAGTGATCAGGGAGTATACTGCTACCCTACCATAAGCTTATTTGGAAGTACTGGGATAGCACTTTATTTTAAGTGTGGGGTGGTGGGTTCGTATTCTGCTTCATCTTCATTTTTTTAATATGGCTGAACAATTTTATTTTTCTGATTTGATGTGTTGGCAAGTGCTAGCTATTGGAAACATTGGTCTGTAATAGTTAGTAACTTTGACTTGGTGGATTGTAATTTGCCCTCTTTGTCATTTATCGCATGTTGCTTCAGTTTAAAGTATTATTTTATTATTATTTTCGCCCTCATTGGCAAGTTCAGTTTCAAGTAGTTATGTTTGCCTTTGCCCTCTCTGGTAATTAGGAATAAACATTCATAGTTAGTTGCCATCCCCTATGATAGATGGATGACGACTGTCTTAAGGGGAGTGGTTGTACGAAGTAAAGAAATTTATGAGAACCTAATCACTATCTTAGAGGAGTGTGTGAAATGGGCCATCTTTGCATTAATTGAAACTAATTCTAGTATCAATAAGCGTAAGAGTGTTTTTATTTTTAGTACTGATGTTTTAATCTCTATAAATGAAATTTTATGTGTTGGCTTAATTTTGAATTCAATAAAGAACATGATTGGGAACCTTGGGCTGATTCTGTGCATGCACTATGAGTGTGAGGATTTGTATATATTCTACATGAATAGAAATGACTAGAACTTGCCCGCTGTGTCTACAAAGAGAAATAAAGGGTGTTGGGTGTAGGAAGTGATGTAGGCATTTCTTTGACAGCCTTGTTTCTAACTTAAATAGACCTCCCTTGGTGCATAGTCTTAGTCAGCCCCATTGAGCCTTTAGCCTCTTTCTTTGGTAGCCTATTATTAAACCTTATCTTGTCTTTGCTAAATCGTAATTTAATCCAAATAAGCTCCTGAGCATTTTTAATATAAGACTAAGAGGAGATTAAGAGCGAAAATGAGAAAGAGAGAAGGTAATCATTTGATGCCCCTAAAGTAGTTGTTATTGATATTTGATGATGTTGGGTTAATTGGGAGTTAGTAAATAGAATTGAACAATAAACCTATTTTGGCCATGGTCCAGTTGGATAATCTGTACCTTAATGAAGGCTTTTTGCTTAAGTTAAGGGTGGCTATAATAGGGTTGCATAACATAAAAGAAAAAAAGAGAGAAGTAATGCGGAAGGAATGACTAATATTCCCAACCTAGTTTGAGAAAATAAGCTAAGTGAAAAAGGTGCTGACAAATGAAAGAATTGGGAGAAATAGAAGGATAAATTGGTGTTGGAAAACAGAGTTAATTGATAATTCTTGTATTAAAATGCTTAGGAGCAATAGTCACTATTTCTTTAAATAGTACCTACCTGTTCCTAAACCTTTATTACAACCTGAAAAAGACCTAGTTGATCCTTCACCCAAACATTCGACTATTAGTAGAGTAGGACACTAAGGGCAAGCTTATGGTTCATTCACTAGCATGTACAAATTCTTTGTTGAGAGTGAGTGATTTGATGTTGCTACTCCCCTATTTTTACATAGATATCATTGTGAGTTAATATGGGAAAATTTTCTTGAGTTAGGATACAGACAGATGAAAGCCAGATTCCTTATAGTGTTTCTTTGATTGAGTTGGCCAACATGTTAGAAATTCATTATTGAGATAGAAAAATTTGTACTAAATTATTAAGGATACGTTATTGTAAAGTGTAAGTGCTCATTGCAACATAACTTTGAGATTGTGATGTAAAGAGGAAGTAATTATGTTTTTGAATTCATGTGTTCGAGGATGAACAAGGTTTTAAGTAAGGGGTGGCGATCTTGGGCATATTTATATGCTCAAAGCACCAATATGCACCCAGATTTAGACTTAGTTCAAGAACTTTTGTATGAATTCTTCAGTATAATTCAGCTTTTATCCCTTTTCGTGCCTAATGGATATGATTAGTAGTTTTAGGGTAAAAATCATGAAGAATTGTGCATAATTAGATACAACGAGGATATGTTAAGGATTGAGGGAATGCAAAGGAGTGAAATTAAGCTAAAAAATGGAAGCTGGAAAGTATGAATCCTCATTTAAAGATACTCCACATCACGTGGATCAACAAAATAGCAACGGTCCAATTCTAGTGAAGGTACGGGAAACCACCGCATCGCAGAGCAGTTTCATTTATCAGATTTGGCGACCTGAAATTTTAGCGCATCACTGAGGATGACTATTTCACAATTGACCCAATCTAGTGGCTCACCACGATAGTGGCGCATCGTGGTAAGGGTGCATTTTAAAATTGTAAGGGAATATTTGAGCTTCGCAATTTCCTAGATTTAAATGAAAAATAGCAATCAAAGTCATGGCGCGACGCACCGGGTGGAAGAATTGGGAATATTTTAAGTGTTTTGTCCCAGCTATAAAAGAAAAAATCCAAGATAATTTGAGGGGACTTTGGTCAAGCAGAGCAGTGGCGGAAAAGTAGAAAATTCTCTCTTTTAAGGTTCTTAAACATTCTTTTAAATTTCTTTAATTGAAGACTTGTTTTGGCTATGATTTATTACTTATTTTGGATGATGAATTCAAACATGAGTAGCTAAACACCCTATTTCTCGGGTTGAGGCTAAGAACATGATTACTCTTTAATATTCTTATTCATAGTTTCTTTTTGGATTATCATCTGGGTTGTTCTTAATTTCTTGAGCTTACTATTTTAATGATTGGCCGCCATTAGAATAAATTTATATTTCTATATGAATCCGGGAGGAGAATCATAGGATAGAACGAAGAAATTAGGGAGCAAGGTTCTTATTCTTTTATAAAATAAGGGATTTGAATTAGCATCTAGGATAGGGATATACCTAGAAGCCTTGCTTGGTTCACTTGCAAGAAGAAAACTTCATGAATCTAGAAGATTTGTTATAACTCTGCGGGATTTATGGTTATAACATTCAATAGATAGAAGATTGGAGGTCGGGAGACCAAGATCGTGGCATAACCCTTGCAAATCATCAACCCGATAACCAATTAGACTGTGATAAGAATAGAGAATTGTATGATTGTTCAAAGTACCTCAACCCTGGAATCGTCCTCATTATTGATTACAACCGTTGCTTTCTTTGCTCTAGTCATCATTAATTATTTCTTGTTTAGTAATTTACATTTTATTTACAGAATCAAAATAATCTTGATACCATCAAGCACTTAATACTCAATTTTCTTGAACTAAAGATTAAACAAATTTCTAGTTTATTAATCCTCGAGGGAATGATATCTGACTGTCTAGGTTATTATATTACTTGTACGATCACGTACAGTTGGGTGTGTGTAGAGACGCAACAGTAAGTTCATGTTGGGTGAGTCTGACAGTGTGGTCAGGGAGTGTAGGATCACAATGTTGATTAAGAAGATTGGCTTGGTTAGGTTAATGGTCCTTGCTCAATAGATAGAGGAGCAGAATACTAAAAAGAAAGAGAGGAAGAATAAGAGGGCTAGTACAGGTAGTTTCATCTTCACTCAACCTAAGTCAGAGGATGGTAATCATCCTTAGTTCCACCCAAAATCTTCAGTCCCAGCTCCATCCCCAACCAGTGCTTTGGTTTCTAAATTGAGAAATGGTAATAGGGATAAGGCACTAGGGTCTAAATCTTATGATAGTGTTAGCAGTGCGCGGATAAATGCTCTTTGTCAGAAATATGGTAGAAACCATCAGTGAGTCTGCAGGGCTGGCAGTGATATGGTAAGCCAGGCCATAGAATCAGAGAGTATACTCAGGTAGGTTCACAGAGTCAGCATAATCATCTCCCAGCTCATCTGGTTGCCCATCTCAGTAGGGTTTCACTTCCAGTGCTAATAGTGGGCAACGCCCAAATAGGCTCTATGCACTCCAGTCCTGATAGGATCAGTAAAGTTCTCCTGATATGGTCACTGGTATGTTACAAGTTTACCATTTACACGTTTATGCTTTGCTAGATCCAGGAGCTTCTTTGGCCTTCGTAACTCATTATATAGCTGTTGAATTTAGAGTCAGCACCGAAATCCTAGTTGATCCCTTCTTAATCTCTACCCAGTGGATAAATCTATATAAACCCACAGGTATATAGGAACTATCTGGTTGTTGTATCTCAGAAAGTTACTTCAGCAGACTTAGTAAAGTTAGAGATGACAGATTCTGACGTTATTCTCGGCATAGATTGGATTCATTTATGCTATGCTTTAGTTTATTATAGAAATAGAGTTGTCTATTTTTAGTTTCGAAATAAACCTGTCCTAAAATGGAAGGGTAGTACTTCAACGCTTAAGGGTCAGTTTGTTTCATACCTTAGAGCGAGAAAAATAATATCCAAGGGATGTGTCTATCATCTTGTTTGAGTTAAATATTCTAGTTCTAAGACTCCTAAACTTGAGTTAGTTCCAGTAGAAAGTGAATTTCCAGATATATTTCCCGAAGATTTTCTCGGAGTTCCACCTGAATGGGAAATTAACTTCGAAATAGACCTTCTTCCTGATACTCAGCCTATCTTTATTCTGCCATACAGAATGGCTCTATCCAAACTCAAAGAACTAAAAGAGAAATTGAAAGACCTCCTAGATAAGGGATTCATCAAACTCAGTGTTTCCCCATGAGGCGCACCAATTTTATTTGTGCGTAAGAAAGATGGTTCTCTCAGAATATGTATTAACTACCGTCAGTTGAAAAAAGTCACCGTTAAGAACAAGTATCCAATTCCTAGAATCGATGACTCATTTGACCAACTTCAGGGTGTCAGTTACTTCTCTAAGATAGACCTCAAATTAGGTTATCATCAGCTCAGAGTCAGAGAATGTGGCATTTCAAAAATAGTTTTTTGAACTCGGTATAGTCACTTCAAATTTCTAGTCATGTCATTTGGTCTTACCAATGCCCCAGTAGCTTTCATGAACTTGATGAATCGAGTGTTCAAGCAGTACTTGGACATGTTCATCATAGTCTTCATTGATGACATTCTTGTCTACTCCCACAGTGAAAATGATCATGCAGACCATCTCAGAATAGTATTGCAAACTCTTAGAGCCCATCAGTTGTTTGCCAAATTTAGTAAATAAAAATTTTGTCTACGGTCAGTAACTTTCCTTAATCAAATATTTTTTGGTGATGGCATTAAAGTTCATCCTCAAAAGATCAAGGCAGTGAGAAATTGGCCAGACCCATATCTCTGTTAGATATCAGGAGTTTCTTGGGTTTGGCTGGCTATTACCGATATTTTGATAAAGAATTTTCATCTATAGCATCCAGTATATCTAGATTGACTCAGAAGAAAGTCAAATTCCAATGGTTAGATTCTTGTGAGAAGAGTTTTCAGGAGTAGAAGACTCGACTTACTACACCTCAGTTTTGACTTTGCCCGATGGTTCAGATGGATATGTTGTAGATTGTGATACTTTCAGAGATGGTTTGGGGTGTGTTTTGATGTAGAAGGATAAGGTTGTGGCCTATGCCTCTAGACATCTTAAGCCCAGTGAAAAAAATTACCCCACCCATGATCTTGAGTTAGCGGTTGTTGTGTTTGCTTTAAAGATTTGGGGGCACTATTTTAAGGGTTGCATATTGATATGTTCACAGACCACAAAAGCCTGCAGTATGTATTTTCTCAGAAAGATTTAAACCTGCATCAGAGAAGGTGGTTAGAGTTATTGAAAGATTATGACATAATTGTTCTTTATCATTCGTGCAAGGACAATAAAGTAGCAGATGCTCTCAGTAGGTTGTCCATGGGTAGTGTTGCTCATGTAGAGAATAGTAAGAAAAAGTTAGTTTAGGAAGTTCATCAGCTTTCCAGACTAGGTGTCCGTTTGGTTGATTTGGATGACGGTAGTTTTCGGGTGTAGAATAGTTAAGAATCATCTTTGGTTTCCCAAGTAAAAGAAAACAGGACAGGGATCCTAATTTAGTTAAGCTGAAAGAGTCAGTCAGAGACCAGAAAGTAGAGGTTTTCTCCCAAGGGGGAGATAGTGTGTTGCTCCCTACCGCGACCTCACCTACTTCAAACCAAGCAATAGGAGATCTACATCTCCTCCCATAAAGAGCCTCAAATGGGCAGTCACCCTATTTAAAGTGGAACATTTTATTAAATATAGGTCGCTCGTCATTCAACAAGACACGTTGGGAAGTCACCCCATTCAAAATGACATTTTGCAATAAATATAGGTCATCTTACTTTTAATAAGACATGATAGGCAGTCTCCCAACTAAAAATGGCGTATTCTATTCAAAATTGATCATCCGCCATCCAATAAGACATTGTAATGACCCTTCAGGTCAATTTCCATATTTATGTTTATTTTCATCATTTAAGCTTCTCCATAGCTGCCTTAAGTCATTTATGACTTGCTGGGGTCGACGGTTTGGTTACTGGGTAGGTCATTTGATTTTAGAGCTAATTCCCTATTTAAAAATTTTCGCTGGTTCCAAATGGTCATTGGGTGAAAACTTTAATGAAACTATCATGCAAATTTTAAGTGTGCTAGCAGATTCAGAATATCAATTTTACTTGAGGTAGACCTTTTGTTTGGGTCCCAATAAACCTGAGTTTATTTTGACCTATTGGTTAAAAAGTTGAAAATTGGAAAAAATAGGTGTGGTGCCCATATTTGGTAGAAATGACCTCGGATTAAAATCTGACTTTCCATTGCATCCAAAATGTCTATTTTAGGCTAGGAAGACCTTGGTTCAGGTCCAAAGGCTCCTAAACTAATTTTGACCTATTGAGTGGATTTTATAAAAAGTAATGAAACTATAGGTATGGGCCCCACTTTTTTCCTAAAGGATATCCGCTGAAATTTTTTATGATTCCAATGAATTTGAAATATGGTTTATACTCAAAATTCACTATTTTATCATGTTATTTGGTTTCCGGATGAGTTCTGAGGGTCAAAAACTTATTTTTGAGTTTGCAGTCATTTGGTTCAACTGCGATCTCGGCCAAAAGTATGCAAACACGGCCCGAAGAACCGTGATAGCGGCATCTCTTTAGTTGTAAGGGCTATATAAAGGCCCCAAGATATGTTTTGGGAATTTTCCCTTCACCATTTAGACCTAGGAACCCTAAAAGAGTGTAATAATTCAAATTTTGTCATGGGGATGACTTGGGAGACTAATTGTCATCTTGTATCATGATTATCTTCAAGATTAAGGTTAGAATTTCTTGAATTCATGCTTGAATTTCATAGTTTAGACCCAAAACCCCAATTTAGCTTAGGGCTTGATTTTGGCCCAAAGTAAGCTTAATTTTTACCCATTTCTTAAGGGTTATGATTCCTTGTTCATGTGTGAACATTGGGTTGGTCTCGAAAATTTATTTTTCGTATATGGGACCCACGTGGGGTTTTGGTGTCATTTTTGTACCCAAAGCACATTACTAATATGGATATCATTAGACTCGTATTGATGAGTAGATTGTAGTTTTGATAGTGTGATGGCATTTTAAGAATTGTAAAGTGAAGACAAGCATGTACTGCATGAAGCAAGGTCTTGCAGTTTGACCTTGAGGTAGGCTTCTATCTACTTTTCTTCATTGATGACGTGTGATATATGTTATCTGTGAATATGGCTGTTAGGATTAATTATGAGTAGGATAACTTGGCATTAATTATTAATGCTTAGGAAATAGATGAGGGTTTTGGACCCGTAAGATGGTATGTTCGTAACCCTTTTTTATCCTATTGCCTTCCCTCATTAGTTTAGATTAGTTATAACATGGATATGATATAATGCTATGTCTGAAATATGGTTTAAGCATTTAAAGCATGACTTTTATATTTAGCCTTATTGGGCTGGTACGGTAGTCTTGAAATCATAAGTTGGGTAGAGTTGACTTGAGTCCCCTTGTTTCTAGTTGAAGTTGTTATCTTAGGATTTAATATGGAATACTTGACACATAGAAGATGAACTAGATGCCTTATCCTAGTTTGGGGCATAGTGTGACTAATTATAGAAATTATGGATTAGAAGTGGGATCATTCGGCCTACTTAGGCCTCATCTTGTGTTAAGTTTTGTGGACTTAGTGCGGATATTAGACATAGATGAGGCTAGTAAACCTTAGAATAATGTTACTTCATAACTTGGTAACTTGTACTTATATTACCAGATTATAGCTTTTGAGTTATGGTTATGATACTCCTTGTGGAAGTGATATTGAGTATTCAGAGATGATATTCCTCCTAGATACGCTATGTGGCCTATAGAGATGTTATAGAGATGCTATTTCCTCTTAGACTTGATGATTGGCCTATAGAGATGTTATTTCCTCTTAGACTTAATGATTGGCTAATAGAGTTGTTATTTCTTGTAGTCATGATTGTTGGACTTATAGAGATGATGTTCCTCTTGAATATGTAAATTGGCCTAGAAAATCTATAATCCTCACTGTCATGATGTATGACCAATTTATATACAATATCCTACAGACAATTACATATTTATATATATTACGTCTCTTAGATGTGAGATGCCTCTTGTGTGAGACATAATTGCATACATATTGATATTATGCCTCCTATATATGAGATGATGAGAGATATTCTATGGTTTATGAATACGAATATTGATATGAGTCCCGAATATGTGCATGGGCTAAGGCCGTGATTATGATTTTGTGATTATTTTGGATAAATTATTAGCCAAGAGCGGTGTTATGACATTGATTGGATAGCCACAAAGTGTTTATCATTATAAATGATGTGATTACAGTTTATGAATATGAATACATATATGTTTGTATACACCTCTCTGGGGTAGGACAGAGAAAGATATGGTATAATGCTTATTATTCCGCTGATTGAATACTGGTGATGGCATGCATAGATTTGGTACATTCATGATTATTTACCATTATAAATCTTGTGATTATATCTTAAGTGTGATCTTATGACTGCTCTTCTTAGTAGATAGTTAAGCTATGTGGTAACTAGTTGTCTATTAGGGAAATATGCCACTTGATGGCTAAGAATCTAAAGTATTATTAGTTAATGAATCTTGCTTAGTTGGAATAAGGTAGATAATAATGGTTAGTTAATGAATGGTGTCAGTTAATAAAAGATGGTAATTGTGATGATATTGATACTCGACAAGGCTGGAGGATACTATTGTGTGATATTGATACCCAGCAAGTCTGGAGGATACTATTATATTGATATTGATACCCGACAAGACCTGAGGATACTAGTGTGATGATATTGATACCCGAAAAGGCCAGAGGATACTATTGTGATGATGTTAATACCCATTAGATCTGGAGAATATATTGACGATATGCTAATACTCAACAAAGTTGGAGGATACTATTAATGATATGTTTATACACGACAAGGATGGAGGATATATTGATACTCAGCAAGGCTGGAGGATATTATTATGATGATGTTGATACCCGACAAGTCCAGAGGATATATTGATGATGTGTTGATACCTGGCAAGGCTGGAGGTTGATTACGATGATGATAGTCCTGATGATGATAGTTATAATGAGTTCTGATATTGATTATTTACTTTGCATTCATTTCTATATAAGCATCTCCTATCACCAGTATGCACCCATATTTATCAGTCGGTATGGAATTGTTGCATATATTGGGTGAAGGATATGCCTTGAGTTATTGTATATTGATTGAACCTTCCAGGACTGGGGTAGTGGGGGTTGCATAGTCTCAGCTAGGTATTTGGTTATCCGGAGTATTTGGTTATTTACGATGTTATTGATATTGTTGTTATCATTTTTTTTATCATTATTATGGATAGTTTATAATAGATTGGGTGTTGATCTGGTATCGGGATTTGAGGTATATCTTTGGCCTATGATTGCATTATTATGCACGTTTATTTTATGTTTAGCCATGTGGATTAGAAACCCAGAGTATGATAATATTTAAATCCTGATAGTATTATAATTAGGTCTTAAAATGATAATATAATGATATACGTTATGCTTTGAGATGACCTTATATTTATATGTATATATACCTACATATATCTAGCTATATAAAGATATGGTACTACCGTATATCCATTCTTTCGTTGTGCATATTATATAGTTGTTTCTTCGCCTTATATATTACTACATATCTTTTGTTCGTTCTTTATTTGTATATTGACAAGGATATACGATATAGCATTTATGCCTATTGAATGTAGTTAGAATAGGATAATTCACCCTGATGCTTGTTAGTCTCATTATGTTAGACTCTTAGACAAGAATATGATAGTTGTTGTTTATTTTCTCATTGACTTGTTATGTGATTTATGGACTATAGGGTGTATTTTCCATTCTGTTTATATGTTGTATATATATTTTTTATCTTTGGAGCTCAATTGACAGTTGCCTACTGAGTACCATATTTTTGGTATGCATACTACACTTCTGCAGGTTACAAATTATAGCACGGGTAAATGCCATTGATGGGTGCATCATGTAGAGCATCCCTGGTTCAGAGACTTAGAGTGAGCTCCTGATGCTCGTAGTATTACTTATCTCGCTCTTATGTATTAGACTAGTCTCGTAAGTTATATTCAGAGATAAGTTGTATTAATGTATTTCTCTTGAGATTTTACTTTGTACTCCTTTTATATTAGAAGTTCTTGTACTGATACCACCAGGTTTTGTGATTCTGCTATTTATTGATCTTTATTTCATATATCCTGTATTCTTTTCCTTATATTATTAAGTAGTCTATTACTAGTCGTTCCAAACTATGGTTTGGCTTTCCTACTGGTGGGTTATGGTAAGCGTCATCATGACCTGAGGAAATTCGGTCGTGATAAATTAGTATCACACCCTAGGTTTCATTGTTGTGTTGGTACAAGAGCTAAGTGTTAGTAGAGTCTTGTGGATCGATGCAAAGACGTTCGTACCCTATCTTTGGGAGGCTATAATGCATCTTAGGAAATTTGCTTTATGACTCCTTATCATGTGTTTGCATTTTTATGAACTTTGAACATATTCTTTGACTCTATTCTATCCCCAAAGGATGATGCAAAATTGTCAACAAATACGGATAAGACTCCAATATGCATTTCCAAAATTTCATTTCAGCATCTGACTAGAGAGTTAGAAATGGATATCAAATATCTTTAGTGGCAGCTAAAAAGGATTTGGGCATAGTGCCCATCATACTTGCAGAGTGTGGTATGTTTCTTTGGGCCATGGAGACTATTCTAAATTATAACGGGCAGTATTTCAAAGTGTTATAGGATCTTGGTTTGGCTGTGTTGTAATAAAATGCTAGTCAAAGAATGCCCTTGGTCTGAGATAGGTCATCAGCTAGAGTTCCTAAGACAGACTATAATTTTGGAAGTTTTGACATAGTTTTGTAGATTTCTCTCAGTGTCAATTGGCCAGCCATTTAAGCTTGGTTGGTGTTCTCTTCGTATTGATGCTTTAGGAATTTTTACGAATGCAGAGAGACTGACTATTAGTCTAGGGTGTGTCCCTGACATGAGATTCCAGTCATTCAGCTTAGTTAGATCAGCTTGTGATATTGTGACATCTTCAGTTAGAGATAGTGCGCTTGGCGCCTCAATTGATGATTTAGTTGGTTGGTCTGATTTAGACCCATTCAGATTTATTTTCCCTGTGCCAGTCAGGTATGTCTTATTATGTGTATATGGGTTTTCATACACATTGATGATTTTATGCCGTGATGAATTAATATCGATCATTATGTGCCTTATTATTAAATTCATAAATATGTATCTACTCCATGGTTTATTTCTTTATTAGTGGAAGCAGTAGATTTATATTGATGCTTTTCCCCTATGGGTGTGGTTTTGGGTTTGCATCCTATTTATCTTAGCATATTAGCCCTATTATGGCCCTTGAGTGGTACATAATATTGATATTTATTTTTGTACCACATGTTTAGTATGTTGGTAGTGATATTGTTGTTTCTATTGCTACCATTATGTAAGGTTATTGATATTACTTGATGTTGTTACATAATGATTTGGATTCTCATTGGGTAGCTATGTAGACTAGTGTTATCTAGTTATATTTTCATTTTCTTGTGATATTATTTGGTGGCTTGAGTAGATATAGCCTGATTTAATGATTTCTTTCCCCTAGCATGGCGAGGTTGACTGTGTTCCCTTTTGGTTATCTATATTAGATTGATTTCGATGATGGATTGTGGTATCAAAGGTAAGTTGACTTTCTATGGTACTTAGTGGTTTTTGAGTTGGCAATTTAGTTATGATCCCTGTTTTTGAGTTTGAGATCCTTAGACTTGTCTCCTCATTTTTTGAAGAATTTCATTTTGGTTATCCCTTCTAGTATAAACCATTTGTGAGATGGACCAGTTTGAGGTTCATTCTTAGTTTGTGGCTATTTCTTCGTCCGATAGTGATTTTAATATTTAATATTGAGATGTCATCGATTCATTCATAGGTATGTTGGGTTCGTTCTTTCAGGATGGATTGCCCTATTATTAGTTGCAGATTTTATACTTCTTTGTCGTTATTATATAATTTCATCTAGTGGAGTGGGAAAGTTAGAGACAGGTGGCCTTTCCTGTGATCGCTTCTTAAGTTGGCAAATTAGAAATTGTTTAGATCAAGTTGTTGGTACTCTGGTGGTAGTCTCGAACTTGACCTTGGTTTTAAGATTGGTATTTCTCCTCGATGAAATGAGCCTATGGCTATTTCTTTGCTTAGATGAAGCTTTGGATTGGTTAGTTTCGGCTTACGTTACATTTCTTTGAGTTGCTAAAGTTTTTGCCTTAACTGGTGTGGTTTTCAGCCTTGAGAAGTTTTGAGTATGTTTGTATAGTTCATGCCCTCCAGCGGATCTGGAGTGGGTTCTATGCAGTTTTAACAAGTGATTTTTTTCCTTTGGCATGATTCCTATTTTGCAGCTATGTTTGTTTTCTCTAACTGATATAAAGATGGTTGCTTGTGTTATTAGTCAGTGGTTATCTCTATATGTGATTTTACTTTCCTGATATTTCTCGACTGTGGCTTAGTATGGTTTATCCCGAGTATGTCAAATTTTAGCCAGTAGAGTTGATTTGAGATAGTTGACATTAATATAGCCTTATTGGCCCGATTTTTAATTTTGACACCTTTGAATAGCAATTTGGAAGTATGATAGATTTGGAGCATTAATGCCTACCCATTTTTAGTTTTGATTTATATATTTGAGATTGAAAGGTTCAGCCTGGGTACTGAGATTTCAGCTTGGTGTTGTAGAGCTGTCGTGCAGCATTCATTTTGGAATTGTTTCAGTTTGGATTTTATTTATAGGCTGGTTGAGCCTACTCCATGGTTGCCTAGTTGGTCTTCTAGACTTTGATTCGATTATAGTTGACAAGTGTTCAGATGATAGCCCATGGGCCTCGTATTGGTTATTTCAGTAGTAGGAGTAGAATTTTGAGTTGGATTCAATATGTCTTTATTCCCGATGGATGAGACATCCTGGACTAGAATATTTAGTAATGAGTAGTTATACCTTAGAATTTGAGATTTTAGTTTGATTTTCATCTAGACTGGTTGCAGTATTTGCATGGATTGTATTCCTTGATTATCTCTATTTGTATGCCCAAACTGTGACTTATGTATTTATTATCATATTTGCCTTATATAGACTTTCATCGGGTCAGCTTCAGTTTTTTGAGTTCTCCCTGATTAGACTACATGGACGATACTCAAGTGATTTTCCACCTAGCTTTGAGTAGATAGCATATGCAAAATGGTAAAGGAAGGTTATTTTTGGCATTGAAGTCGGTTTTATGACTCATCCCTTGGTTTGTTTTAGCTTAGATGAGCCTTTGTTGATTCATGCGGATATAGAGATGGTATTAGCGTGATATGATTAAGATGTCCGTGTATCAGTGTAATACCCTGAGTCTACTACCCCAAATGCTACACGGTGCTCATAATTCCGAAGGACCATAAGCTAACCCTTAACTGATACCTGTAACTGAGCACTGCATAATATACTGAAAAATATGAAAAACTGGAAAAAACTTGCAATAAGGTTCAATACTAAAATAAAACTGAATAAAGTTTAACAATATAAAAACTAAAACAACTGTCTGAACAACTAGTCTGAAAGTCTCTAAACTCTCTGAACTGTGGAGTTGATGGGACAATCCCCCAACTAACTCCATCTACTGAAGAATGTTGAATCTAATGCAATATAATGAAATAATAGAACCATCCTCGAATGATGAGGACTCACTACTAAATCTACTGCTGTTGAGTAAGTCTACTGTTGTTGACTGAGTCTGAACTGCTAAGGTGCTTGAGACCCCGTGCTTTTGAACTTATGGTATAAGACACCATAGCGCAAGAGAAAAGTATACGTCAGTACATGAGAATGTACTGGTATGCTAGATGGGGTAAGGCTGAATACAAGGGCTCATATGCATGAACTAATCTGAGTATGCTGAATGAGGATAGATCCATGAATGCATAAACTATAACTGAAATCGTAGTGACACTGAATACTAAGTCCCAAATTTTGATTTACTGACATCTAAGGTTACTAATGCTGGGATACTAAATAACTAAATCTACTGATATTGATAGCTGAGGTTACTAAAACTGATTAACTGTATCTGAGATCATTCCTATCTAATGGGTGATCTCTGAAACTATTGGTACTTGATACTAATTGACTGTATTTGAGATCAGTCTTATCTAGCGGGTAATCTCTGAGTCCACTGATAATGCTAATGAGTGACTGTATCTAACAATCTTGAATCTGAGCTACTGCGCTGAGTTCTTTTACTGAGACTGATTCTAAAACTGAGACTGTGGGAGGTAATTATCTAACTGACATGCCCCAAATCTGAACTAGTGGGGTCCAACCTGTAACCTCAGCTGGAAGGGTGTCAGTACCATGCCACAGGTAAAGACAACTGCTATGGGGTCAGTCCTAATCTAGCGGGTGACCCCTAAGATCAGTCATGTACTAGCGGGTGATCCCAATGTATGCCAGCCCTATCTAATAGGTGACATCTCATGCCTACGCTGGGGCTATGTAGTTCTGGAACTTAGGGATTGCTTTTAGGGATCTCAGTCCTATCTAGCGGGTGAGCCCCCATCCCTAGGTTTTCTCGGTACTGAATCCTATTCCCAACTGAATGACACTGAACTTTCCTACTTCATACTAGGCTTGACTGAGCTGTTACTGATAGTATGGATTAACTGAACTAAACTGAGTTACTGAGTTTTCCTAAGTTTTGTAACTGATTGAGTTCTACTGATTGTGGCACGACTAAGATTATCTTGAAAATTAACACTAGCTCTAGGTAGCTGCTAAATTGTCGGGTATTAAATACCCCCAGGACTCAATAGCATAAACAAGAATAAAACATGGCAAGTCTTGAATAACATGATAATATTCTATCATTCACAATACAATCAATGAGGCATCTCTTCAAGCACTTAAAAGTCCTAAACTTATGCATGGATAGGAATGCATACAAATGTCTCATAATTCATTCACTAAAGCCTTTCTACAAACACATAGCATACATTATCTTGTACATAAATGGGGATTACATGTTTACATGCTATAATGGCACTACTTTATTCATATAGGCGTTTAATCGAACATATGGGAAGCATGCTTTGGTTATACAATAATTACCATATCTAAGTACTTTTGACTGGTAGTCCTAGAAAAATATTGGCCAATGCGATAGGTGACGCAGCATTCCAAGATCGCGTTGGTCCACTATTTTAGGCACAGAAACTTAGTATAAACGAGGTCCAAAAAATCCAAAACTCATCCGGAAACCCCTATTGACATTCTTGAGCATGGATTAACTTAAATATCAAACCTTTATGGACGTAAAGGTCACAAAATAAGAACGCCAACTTTTGAAGGCTAAAATAGACTAAGTCTTAACACTTAGCCAAAATTTCTTAAGTGTTGGAGCTTCACTTGACATGCTTTAAAGAGTTTTAACGATGAGAAAAATGTGTGGAGTCTTACAATAAGCCTTGTCAGTTTAGTAGGAGGCCAGTTAGCGGTCGAAGTTGAGTTTTGGCTATTTTGGAAGTAAAATGAGAGTGTTGGTTGAAAAAGGGATACCTATGGTGAAATCCCGTGCAAGTATTTTCTCCCCGCTAAGATTATCTGAGAAGTCATGCTTGGAGCATGAGGGCCCAGTACCTCATCCTTTCGAGCTTTCGAGATTCTTTCTATCCGTTGATTTTTGGGGACGAAAGTCTTTTAGTAGTGGCTATTGTAATGACCCTTCAGATCATTTTCCATATTTATACTTATCTTCACCGTTTGAGCTTCTCTATAGCTACCCTAAGTCATAATGACTTGCTGGGGTCGACGATTTGGTTATGGGTCAGTTCGTTTGGTTTTTAGAGCCAATTCATTAGTTAGAAGTCTTCGTTGGTTCCAAAGAGCCACTGGGCAAAAACTTCAGTGAAACGATCTCAAGTGCAAATTCTGACTGCACCAACAGATCTGAAATATCAATTTTAGTCTAATTAGACCTTTTGTTCGGGTCCTAATGAACTCGAGCTCATTTTAACTATTGGTTGAAAAGTTAAAAATTGGAAAGAATAGGTGTGGGACCTAAATTTTGGCAAAACAACCTCAGATGGAAAAGTCCAACTTCGCCATCGCATTCGAAACGTTAATTTTAAGCCAGGGAGACCCTTGGTTTAGATTCTGAGGCTCTCAAACTCATTTTGACCTATTGAGTGGATTTTATAAAAAGTGATGAAACTATAGGTGTGGGCCCCAGTATTTGCTAAATGATCTCCAATGAAAGTTTTGATGATTCCAATGGATTTGAAATGTGGTTTACACTCAAAATTCACCATTGGATCTTGTTATTTCAATTTTGGATGAGTTTCTAGTGTCAAAAACCTTTGAGTTTGCTGTCATCTGGTGCAACCACAGTGGCAGCCAAGAGTGTGCGATCATGGTCCATAGGACCGTGATAGAGGCATCTCTTTAGCTGTAGGGGATAAATAAAGTCCCCAAGATGCATTTAGGGCATTTCCCCTTCACCATTTAGACCTAGGAACCCCAAAATGAGTGTAATAACTCAAAATTGGTCATGGGGGCGACTTGGGAGCCTAATTATAATCTTGTATCGCGATTATCTTCAAGATTAAGATAAGAATTTCTTGAATTTATGCTTGAATTTCATAGTTTGGGCCCAAAACCCCAATTTATCTTAGGGATTGATTTTAGCCCAAAGTATGCTTAATTTTCACCCATTTCTTGAGGGTTATGATTCCTTGTTCATGTGTGAACATTGGGTTGGTCTCGGAAACTTATTTTCCATATGTGGGACCCATTTTGGGTTTTGGTGTTATTTTTGGACCCGAAGCACAATAGTACAATATGGGTATCATTAGACTCGTATTGATGAGTAGATTATGATTTTGATAGTGTGATGGCATTTTGAGGACTGTAAAGTGAAAAGGAGCATGTGGTGCATGAAGTATGGTTTTTTGGTTTGACCTTAAGGTAGGCTTCTATCTACTTTTCTTCATAGACTATGTATGATATATGTTGCATGTGAATATGGATGTTAGGATTGATTATGAGTAGGATAACTTGTCCTTAATTGTTGATGTTTGAGGAATTGATGAGGGTTTTAGACCCATAAGATAGCATGTTTATAACCCCTTTGTATCCTATTTCCTTCCCTCTTTAGTTTAGATTAGTTATAACATGGATATGATATGATATAATGCTATGTTTGGAATTTTCTTTGAGAATTAAAGGCATGATTTGTATATTTAGGCTTATTGGGCTAGTGTGATAGTATTGAAATTGTAAGTTGGGTAGAGTTTACTTGAGTCCCCTTGTTTCTAGTCGAAGTTGCTATCTTAGGCTTGAATATGGCTTACTTGATATCTAGTGTGCCTAATTATGGAAATTATGGATTAGAAGTACGATCATTCGGCCCACTTAGGCCTAAGCTTGTGTTAATTCTTGTGGACTTAGTGCGGACGTTAGACATATAAGGCTAGTAAACCATAGAATAAGTTTACTTCATAACCTAGGAACTTGTATTGATGTTTCTAGACTATGGCTTTTGAGTATGGTTATGATACTCCTTATGGAAGTGATATGGGCCATTTAGAGATGATATTCCTCCTAGGTACATTATGTGGCCTATATAGATGCTATTTTCTCTTATACTTGATGATTGGCCTATAGAGATGTTATTTCCTCTTAGACTTGATGATTGGACTACAGAGATTTTATTTCCTCTTAGATTTGATGATTAGCCTATAGAGTTGCTATTTAATTTAGTCATGATTATTGGACTTATAGAGACGATGTTCCTCTTTGATATGAAAAAATAGCCTAGAGAAGCTATATTCCTCATAGTCAAGATGTATGACCTATTGATATATGATATCCTATAGACGATTACATGTCTATATATACTATGCATCCTAGATGTGAGATGCCTCTTGGTAAGTGATGATTATATATTTATTGATATTATGTCTCTGATATGTGAGATGCCTCCTATATGAGAGATAATTAGAGATATGCTATGGCTTATTGGTATGATTATTGATACGAGTCCCGGATATGGGCATGGGCCTAAGTCCGTAATTATGATGTTGTGATTATTTTGGATAAATTAATGGGCAGAGGGCCGTGTTATGACATTGATTAAATATCCTCAAAGTGTTTATCATTATAAATGATGTGATTACAGTTTATGAATATTAATATGTATATGTTTGTATACACATCTCTCCAGTATGGGATGGAGAAAAATGTAGTATAATGCTTATTATTCCACTGATTGAATACTGGTGATGGCATGCATAGATTTAATTCATTCATGATTATTTACCATTATAAATTATGTGGTAACTAATTTATTTCAGGGGACTACAGCACTTGATGGCTAGGAATCTAATGTATTAGTTAATGAATCTTGCTTAGTTGAAACAAGGTAGCTAGTGATGGTTTGTTAATGAATGGTGTCAGTTAATAAAAGGTGGTTAGGTGACAAGTAGTAAGGTGTTGTCTAGTAATTATTAACGGATATAAGATGATTAGTTAATAATAATGAATGGTGGATAAAAAATGATTTTAGTCTAATAATGAACCTTGACTAGATGTTAGATGTTGACAATTAAATAAATAGTGGTTAGTTGTTATCCCGTGAATAAGGATTATGTGAAGGATAAGGTTTAGGCTTATAACTAGAGGTTATGTGATACTAACAAACTGGTTATTTTATAATAATAAGTGTTCGTTAGCTAATAACGAGTAGTTGAGAAGTATTCACTAGATAGATATTCTTTGGTGATATGTCTATAATTATGAGTATTTTAGTGTATCTTATTCGGTAATGGTAATTGTGATGATATTGATACCCAACAAAGCCGAAGGATACTATTGTGATGATATTGATACCCGACAAGGCCGAAAAATACTATTGTGATATATTGATACCCGGCAAGGTTGGGGGGTACTAATGTGATGATATTGGTACCCGAAAAGGCCGGAGGATCCTATTATGATGTTTTTGATACCCGCAAGGCTAGAGTATATCTTGATTATATGTTGATACCCGGTAAGGCCGGAGGATACTATTAATGATGTGTTGATAACCGACAAGGCCAGAGGATATTCAAGGCTGGAGGATATTATTATGATGATTTTGATACCTGACAAAGCTAGAGGATATATTGATGATGTGTTAATACCCGGCAAGGCTGGAGGTTTATTACATTGATGATTGTCTTGATGAGGATAGTTATGATGAGTTGTGATATTGATTACATACTTTGCATTCATTCCTGAATCACATCGCCTATCACCAGTATGCACCTATATTTATTGCTTGGTATGGGGTGTTTGCATATATATGGGTGAAGAATATTCCTTGTGTTGTTGTATGTTAATTGAACCTTCTGAGTTTGGGGCTATGGGGGTATGCATAGGCTCGGCTAGGTACTTGGTTATCCGAAGTAGCCGATTACTCATGATGTTATTGATATTATTGTTATCATTGTTATGGCTAGTTTATAATATATTGGTCATTGATCTGGTATTGAGATTTGAGGTATGTCTTAGACCTCTCGTATCTTATGATTGCATTACTATGCACGATTATTTCATGTCTAGCCATGTGGATTAAAAAGCCCAAGTATGATAGTATTTAAATCCTGATAGTATTATAATGAGGACTCAAAATTAGAATATAATGATGTAGGTTATGCTTTGAGATAACCTTATATTTTTATGTATATATATACCTATATATCTAGCTATATGAAGCTATGGTACTACTATATATCCCTTCTTTCGTTGTTTATATTGTATAGTCGTTACTTCACCTTGTATATTACTACATATCTATTGTTCGCTCTTTATTTATATATTGACCTGGTATATACGGTATAGCATTGACGTATATTGAATGTAGCCAGAATAGGATAGTTCACCCTGATTCTTCCTTAGTCTTTTTATGTTAGACTCTTGAACATGAACATGATAGTTGTTCCTTATTTTCTCATTGAGTTGTCATATGATTTATGGACTCTTGGGTGTAGTTTTCATTCTATTTATATGTTGTATATATCTACTTTATCTTTGGAGCTCAGTTCACAGTTGCCTACTTAGTACCATTTGTTTGGTACTCATACTACACTTCTGCAGCCTGCAGATCATACTATGGGTTATCACAGTTGATGTGTGCATCGTGTGGAGCAACCATGGTTTAGAGACTTAGAGTGATCTCCTAACATTTGAAGTATTACTCATCTGTCTCTTATGTATTAGACAAGTCTCTAAGTTGTATTCAGAGATGAGTTATATCAGTGTATTTCTCTTGACTTCATATTTGTACTTTTTTTATATTAGAAACTCTTGTACTAATACCACTAGATTTTGGGATTCTTCTATGTATTAATCTTTATTTCATATATTTCGCATTCTTTTCAATATATTATTAAGTAGTTCGTTACTAGCCATTCTGGACTTTGGGTTGGCTTGCCTACGGGTGGGTTATGGTAGGCGCTATCATGACTTGAGGAAATTGGGTCATGACAAATTGGTATCAGAGCCTAGGTTTCATCGATGTGTTAGTACAAGAGTTAAGTGTTAGTAGAGTCCTGTGGATCGGTGCAGAGACGTCCGTAATCTCTCTTTGGGAGGCTACAGTGACATTTTAGGAAATTCACTTTATGACTCTTTATTGTGTGTTCGCATTTCTATGAACTTTGAACATATTCTTTGACTTTATTCTATCCCCGAAGATGATGCAATATTGTCAATAAATGCAGACAAGACTCCAATATGTGTTTCTAGAATTTCAGCACAGAATCGAACTAGAGTCAGAGATGGATATCAAGAAATTTAGTGGTAGCTAAAAAAGATTTGGGCAGCGGCCCCATCAGACTTGCAGAGTGTGGTATGTTTCTTTAGGCCATGGAGACTATTTTGATTTATGAGGGGCAGTATCTCAAAGTATTCTAGGATCTTCTTTGGTTGTGTTATGATGAGATACTAGTTTAGAGAATGCCCCTAGTATGAGATAGATGATCATCTATAGTTAGCCTATATTCCCCGCTAGCCTATAGTTCCTAAGATAGGCTGTGATTTCAAAAGTTTGGACATAATTTTATGGATTTATCTCACGGTCAGTTGGCCGCCATTTGGGCTTAGTTGGTGTTCTCTCCATATTGATATTTCAGGAATTGCTATGACTGCAGAGAGACCAACTACTAGCCTAGGGTGTGCCTCTGACATGAGATTCCAGTCATTCAGCTTAGTTAGATCAGATTGTGATGTTGTGACATCTTCAGTTAGTGATAATGCACTTGGCACCCCAATTGATGAATCAGTCTGTTAGTTTGATTTAGACCCACTCAGATTTATTTTCCCTATGCCCGTCAGGAAGGTGACAGTTAATGTTACCACGATGGGTGTGCTTTTATTTCCCGCATTTAGCTCTTATTATATGTATAGGGTTTTCATACCCATTGATGATTTTATGCTTTGACAAATTGATATCGGTCATTATGTGCCTTATTATTAAATTCATAAATAGGTATCTACTCCATAGCTTATTTCTTTTAGTAGTGGATAGAGTAGATATATATTGATGTTTTTCCCTTATGGGTTTGGTTTTTGGTTTGAGCCCTATATATCTTGGCATATTGGCCACAACCCCTTGAGTGGTACATGATATTGATATTCATTTTTGTACTGCCTGTTCAGTATGTTGATAGTGATATCATCGTTGCTATTGCTACCACTATGTGAGGTTATTGATATTACTTGATATTATTACTTAATGTTGTTATTTCTTCTCGATGATATGAGCTTGATGCTATTTCTTTTCCTAGATAAAGTATTGGATTGGTTAGTTCTGGCTTAAGTTGCATTTCTTCAAGTTGCTAATATTTTTGCCTTCACTGGTGTGGTTTTCATCCTTGAGAAGTTTTGAGTATGTCTGGATAGCTCATGCCCTCCAGCGGATATGAAGTGGTTAATATGCATTTTCAGCTAGTGATTTCTTTCTTTGGCGTGATTCCTATTTTGCAGTTATGTTTTGTTCCCTCCAGCTGATATAGAGTTGGTTGCTTGTGTTATCAGTCAGTGGTTATCTCTGTAGGTGATTTTACTTTCCAGATATTTCTCGATTGTGGCTTAGTATGGTTTATCTCGGCTATGCCAAATTTTTTATAGTAGAGTCGATTTGAGATAGTTATCATTGATATAGCCTTATTGGCCCATTTTTGGATTGTGACTCCTTAGAATAACAATTTTGAAGTATGACAGATTTGGAGCATTAATGCCTACCCGTTTTTAGTTTTGATTTAGATATTTAAGATTGAGAGGTTCAGCCTTGGTACTAAGATTTTAGCTTGGTGTTGTAGAGCTGTCGTGCAACCTTTGTTTTTGAATTATTTCAATTCGGATTTTATTTATAGGCTGGTTAAGCCTACTCCATGGTTTCCTATTTGGTCTTCTAGATTTTGATTCGATTATAGTTGATAAGTGTTCAGATGATAGCCCATGGATCTTGTATTTGTTATTTTAGTTTTGACCTCGAGCTTCAGTTTTCTTTGGGATTTTTTGATGATTTACTCAGCGGGAGTAGTATTTTTTAGTAGGATTCAGTATATCTTTATTCTCGGTGGACGAGACATCCTGGAGTGGAATATTCAGTAATGAGTAGTTATACCTTGGAATTTGAGATTTTAGTTTGTTTTTCATCCAGACTGGTTGCAGTATTTGCATGGATTGCGTTCCTTGATTATCTCCATTTGTATGCCCAGACAGTGCCTTGTATATTTATTCTCATGTTTGCCTTATGGACTTTTATTGGATCATCTTCAGTTCTTTGAGTTCTCCATGATGAGACTGCGTGGACGAGACTCAAGTTATTTTACTCCTAGCTTGGATTAGATAGCATGTGCAAAGTGGTAAAGGGAGGTTATTTTTAGATTTGGAGTCGGTTTTATGACTCATATCTTGGTTTTCCTTTGGCTTGGATGAGCCTTTGTTGATTTATGTGGATATAGAGATGGTATTAGCGTAATGTGATTTAGATATGTATGCATCAGCGTTTTCAGTTCAGTTGGAGGCCAGTTAACGATCGAAGTTGAGTTTTGGCTATTTTGGAAGTAGAATGGGAGTATTGGTTGAAAAGGGGATACCTGTGGCGAAATCCCTTGCAAGTGTTTTCTCTCCTCTAAGGTTATCTGGGAATTCATGCTTGGAGCATGCAGGCCCAGTACCTCATCCTTTCGAGCTTTTAAGATTCTTTCTGTCCATTGACTTTTGGGGACAAAAGTCTTTTTAGTAGTGGATATTGTAATAACCCTTCAGGTCATTTTCCATATTTATGCCTATCTTCACTGTTCGAACTTCTCCATAGCTGCCCCAAGTCATTTATTACTTGTTGGCATCGATGGTTTGGTTACTAAGCAATTCATTTTATTTGTAGAGCCAATTCTTGTTTAGAAGTTTTCGCTGGTTCCAAATGACCACCGGGTGAAAACTTCATTGAAACAATCTCGGATGCACATTCCAACTGCACCAGTAGCAGAATATCAATTATAGTCTAGGTAGACCTTTTGTTCGGGTCCTAATGAACCTGAGCTCATTTTGACCTATTAGTAAAAAAGTTAAAAATCGAAAAGAATGAGTGTGGAACGTACATTTGGTCAAAATGCCTCAGATGGAAAATCCGACTTTGCCATCACGTTCGGAATGTCTATTTTAGGATAAGGAGACCCTTGTTTCAGGTCCCAAGGCTCCCAGACTCATTTTGAACTATTAAGCGGATTTTATGAAAAGTGATGAAACTATAGGTGTGGGCCCTACTTTTTGCCTAAACGATCTCTAATGAAAGTTTTGATGATTCCAATGGATTTGAAATGTTGTTTACACTCAAAATATACTATTGGATTATGTTATTTGGATTTCATATTAGTTCTAAGGGTCAAAAACTTATTTTTGAGCTTGTTGTCATTGGTGCAACCGCGATCGCGGCCAAAAGTGTGGCTATATAAAGGCCCCAAGATGTGGTTGGGGCATTTCCCCTTCACATTTAGACCTAGGAAGCCCAAAATGAGTATAATAACTCAAAATTAATCGGGGGGTGACTTGGGAGCTTAATTATCATCTTGTATCGCGATTATCTTCAAGATTAAGCTAAGAATTTCTTGAATTCATGCTTGAATTTCCTAGTTTGGACCCAAAACCCCAATTTATCTTAGGGGTTGATTTTATCCCAAAGTATCCATAATTTTCACCCTTATTCTTTAAGGTTATGATTCCTTGTTCATGTGTGAACATTGGGTTGGTCTTAGAGACTCATTTTCCATATGTGGGACCCACTTGGGGTTTTGGTGTCATTTTTGGACCCGAAGCATAATAGTGAAATATGGGTATCATTAGACCCGTATTGATGAGTAGATTATGGTTTTGATTGTGTGATGGCATTTAGAGGATTGTAAAGTGGAGACAAGCATATGGTGCATGAAGTGAGGTTTTGCGGTTTGACCATGAGGTAGGCTTCTGTCTACTTTTTTTCATATATGACGTGTGATATATGTTGGGTGTGAATATGGATGTTAGGATTGATTATGAGTTGGATAACTTAGCCTTAATTATCGATGCTTGGGGAATAGATAAGGGTTTTGAACCCGTAAGATGGCATATTTATAACACTTTTGTATCCTCTTGCCTTCCCTTCTTAGTTTAGATTAGTTATAACATGGATATGATATAATGCTATGTTTGGAAGTTTGCTTTAGTATTTGAAGTATGATTTGTATATTTACCCTTATTACGCTAGTGTGGTAGTATTGAAACCGTAAGTTGGGTAGAGTTGACTTGAGTCCCGTTATTTCTAGTCGAAGTTTCTATCTTAGGCTTAAATATGGCTTACTTTACATCTAGAAGATAAACTAGTTGCCTTAGCCTATTTTGGGGCATAGTGTGCCTAATTATGAAAATTGTGTATTACAAGTGGGACCGTTCGACCCACTTAGTCCTAAGCTTGTGTTAAGTCTTGTGGACTTAGTGCGGACGTTCGACATAGATGAGACTAGTAAACCTTAGAATAAGGTTACTTCATAACTTGGTAACTTGTATTGATATTTTCGGATTGTTTCTTTTGAGTTATTGTTATGATACTCCTTGTGGAAGTGATATTTGGCATTTAGAGATGATATTCCTCCTAGATATGTTATGTGGCCTATAAAGATGCTATTTCCTCTTAGACTTGATGTTTGGCCTATAGAGATGCTATTTCCACTTAGACTTGATGATTGGCTTATAGAGGTGCTATTTCCTCTTAGACTAGATGATTGGCCTATAGAGTTGCTATTTTCTTTAGTCATGATTGTTGGACTTATATAGATGATGTTCCTCTTGGTTATGTAAATTAGCCTAGAGAAGCTATATTCTTCGTAGTCTTGATTTATGACCTGTTGATATATGATATCCTATAGACGATTACATGTCTATTATATTATGCCTCCTAGATGTGAGATGCCTCTTGTGTGAGAGATGATTACATACTTATTGATATTATGCCTCCTATATGTGAGATGCCTCATATATGTAAGATGATTAGAGATATACCATGGCTTATAAATATGATCATTGATATAGTTCCGACTATGTGCATGGGCCTAAGGCCGTGATTATGATATTGTGATTATTTCAAATAAATTAATGGGCCTAGGGCTATGTTATGACCTTGATTAAATATTCGTGAAGTGTTTATCATTATAAATGATGTGATTACAGTTTATAAGTATGTATATGTTTGTATACACATTTCTCCGGTATGGGATAGGGAAAGATGCAGCACAATGCTTATTATTCCACTGATTGAATACTGGTGATGGCATGCATAGATTTGGTATATTTATGATTATTTACCATTATAAATGATGTGATTATAGCTTAAGTGTGATCTTATGACTGCTCTTTTTGTTAGACGGTTAAGATATGTGGTAACTAGTTTTTATAGGGGACTATAGCACTTGATGGCTAGGAATCTAATGTATTAGTTAATGAATCTTGCTTAGTTGAAACAAGGTAGTTAACGACGGTTAGTTAATGAATGGTGTATGTTAATAAAAGATGGTTAGGTGACAAGTAGTAAGGTGTTGTATAGTAATTATTAACGGATATAAGATGATTAGTTGATAATAATGAATGGCGGATAAATAATTATTTTGGTGAAATGATGAACCTTGACTAGATGTTAGATGTTGACTATTAAATAAATAGTGGTTAGTTGTTATCCCAAGAATAAGGATTATATGGAGGACAAGGTCTAGGCTGATAACTAGAGGTTATGTGATGACTAGCGAACTAGTTATTTTATAATAATAAGTGTTGGTTAGCTAATAACGAGTAGTTATCAAGTATTGGATAGATAGATATTCTATGGTGATATGTCTATGATTATAAGTATTTTTGTGTCTCTTATTCAGTAATGGTAGTTGTGATGATATTGATACCCGGCAAGGCCGGAGGATACTATTGTGATGATATTGATACCCGACAAGGCCGGAAGATACTATTGGGATGATATTGACACCCTGTAAGGCCGGAGGATACAAGTGTGGTGATATTAATACCCGACAATGCCAGAGGATACTATTGTGATGATGTTGATACTTGGCAAGGTCGGAGGATATATTAATGATATGTTGATACCCGACAAGGCCAAAGGATACTATTGATGATGTTTTGATACCCAGTAAGGACGGAGGATATATTGATAATATATTGACACGCGACAAGGCTGGAGGATATTATTATGATGATAACGATACCGCCAGAGGATATATAGATGATGTGTTGATACCCGGCAAGGCCGGAGGTTGATTACGATGATTATAGTTTTTATGAGGACAGTTATGATGAGTTATGATATTGATTATGTACTTTAATTTCAATCTTGCATGCGCATCGCCTATCACCTATATGCACCTATATTTATCAGCTAGTATGGGATGGTTTCATATATATATGTTAAGAATATGCCTCATATTATTGTATGTTGATTGAACTTTCCGAGATTGAGGTGGTGGGGGTACGCATAGGCTCGGCTAGGTATTTAGTTGTCCAAAGTAGCTGGTTATTCACGATGTTATTGTTATTGTTGTTATCATTGCTATGATCATTATTATGTATAGCTTATGATAGATTAGTTATTGATCTAGTATCGGGATTTTTGGTATGTTTTCAGCCTCTCCTTTCTTATGATTGCATTATTATGCATGATATTTCATGTCTAGCCATATGGATTAGAAAGCCCGAGTATGATAGTATTATAATGAGGTTTCAAAATTAGAATATAATGATAGGTTATGCTTTGACATGACCTTATGTTTATATGAATATGTATACCTGTATATATCTAGCTATATGAAGCTATGGTACTACCGTATATCCCTTTTTTCGTTGTTTATATTGTATAGTCGTTTCTTCGCCTTGTATATTACTATGTATCTTTTGTTCGTTCTTTATTCATATATTGACCAGGGATATACGGTATAGAATTGATGTATATTGAATGTAGCTAGAATAGGATAGTTCACCCTGATGCTTCCTTAGTCTTATTATGCTAGACTCTTGGACATGAAGATGATAGTTGTTCCTTATTTTCTCATTGACTTGTCATATAATTTATGGACTCTTGGGTGTAGTTTCCATTCTGTTTATATGCTATATATATTTGCTTTATCTTTGGAGCTCAGTTGGCAGTTGCCTACTGAGTACCATTTATTTGGTACTCATACTATACTTCTGCAGCCTGTAGATCATAGTACAGATTAGAGTGAGCTCTTGTACTTAGAGCAGCCCTGGTTCAGAGACTTAGAGTGAGCTCCTGACATTCAGAGTATTACTTAACTCTCTCTTATGTATTGGAATAGTCTAAGTTGTATTCTAAGATAAGTTGTATCAGTGTATTTCTCTAGATATTTCACTTTTTTACTCTTTTAATATTTTTGAAGCTCTTGTACTGATACCACCAGATTTTTGGGATTCTTCTATGTATTGATTTTTATTTAATATATTTTGCATTTTTTTATTATATTATGGAGTAGTCCGTTACTAGTAATTTTGAACTATAGGTTTGCTTGCCTACTGGTGGGTTATGGTAAGCGCCACCATGACCTGAGGAAATCGGGTCATGACAGACATATTGAGAAGTCACTACATTAAAAGTGACATGTTGCAATTAAGATAGGTTTTTCTACTTTCAATGAGACACATTGGGAAGTCATCCTTATCAAAGTGACATGTTCCATCACAATAGGTCGTTTGCTGTTCAAAAATGCACGTAGGAAAGTGTCACGCCTCAAATCCTATTGGGGTGGACTGGCACCCGTAACCGAGGAGGCCTGGGAGAACCAGCTCATAACCTTATACTTCCCATGCATACCTCTATAACAACCCGAAATTCGGACAGCATCATGTCGCATATAAAAGAAAATAATCACCTATATAAGGTCGAGCACACATATATATGTATATACAATACTTGGCCGTTGGAGCCATCACGTCTATTAATAAAACACCACCTTGATTGTACATTAGGTCTACAAAGCCTCTAGATAATACACAGAGTTTAACTAAGGTCGGGACATACCCCGCCATATAACTAACTTCTATACAATACCAAAAGTGACTGGATATGACACGGAAAGCCCCGAAGCAAACTAGAGCTCACCAAAAGTAGTTGGATATACTAGCTCCTACTTGTGTGGTGTATGAGTTGAGGTACCTGTGCCTCAACATGAAATGCAGGTCCCCCGTGGGGGACGTCAGTACAAAATATGTACTGAGTATGTAAAGCTGTAGATAATCACATATGATGTAGGAGCTCAATAGAAATCAGAAACAAGAGAATAAATGGTAATAGGAGTGGACCACACTTACTAGAACTTATGATAACCTATACATTGTATTTATTCAATCACTTTACCTTCGTTCTTATCATCTTTGTAATCATTACTATACTATACTGTGACCATTAGGCTGCCTCCAGTACATATCTACTGAGATCGACCCATGATAGGATTATGCCCTTGGGATACCACCTATAAACACATAAATAGGGATCGACCCATGATAGGTTTATGCCCCTGGGATACCACCCGATAAGAGAGAACTTCCATCACTTAGTTCAATTAATCTTTGAGATTGTTATTTTGGTCGCCACCGCATTTTTGATACTTTGAAACAATGATACATCAATAAGAGACATATAAATAGACCATCAATGCAATAACAATGAAGTAAGAACTCATTGGCACATCAATGAAGTATTTTGGAGTCATCAATGTCATTACAATGAAGTAGGAACTTATTGGTATATCAATGAAATGTTTTGGAGTCATTAATAGCACATCGATCTTGTTTGAGTAACCGGATAACTTCTAACATTCATTAGTGCAATAAACATGTAAGATTTGGAAAACAAGTATGTACTGGAATGTCTTGACATCTTGTAGGGTGGAAACAAGTTCATTGGTAACGTAGGACATCATACAAAACCATTATGGATTACATGTTACTGAATAACTTTGGAAACTTTCTTAATAGAACAATTGTTCACTTTCATGCCAAAGATATAGTATAGAGTATGCTTTACATACCTGACTGTCAACCTTCAATACTATTCCCAAATGGACTTCCCGTCTTTTCGGATTACTTATCTACAATGAATATATATAGCAATCTAGTATTAGCAACCAAACATCACAATTCAATTATTTGAATTCACCAGACTAGTGGTTAAGTATTAAGCCTTAATTACACCATAAAGGGTGTCACTTTAACCCTCTTATACTCCAATTACATTCATATGCCATGCATATTCATACTACATCCTCCAATATCAAGTTTGGATTCATTTATCCTTCCAACCAATCCATTAAACCAAATTGATCCATCGATATAAATAATCATCAATTCAATAGTATATCACCATATCCACCTTCCGTAACTCAATTACCATATCCACCTTCCATAACTCAATTAATATATCCACCTTTCATAACTCAATTACCATATCCATTTTCCACAATTCAATACAACCAAACCATGCAAAATAGTCCATAACCCTATATCCATCACCTTTCAATAACAACCAATACATATAATCCTCTATCACACATATACATATGAAAAAGAAGAAAGGCAAATAATATTCATACCTTAGAATTCACCTCTTGATTATGCAATCCTATTTGCACAAATAATAGGTGTCGTTCGAAGCTCTCGAGATGACAAATGCAGTTATCGGATTACTTTGGAATTTCTACGGTTGAATCAAAAGTAATTTAAAGGTCAAATTTGGCTAGGGTTTGTTCTTCCTCAATGATTGATGATGAAAACGAGTTTTTGAACTCATATACATGTATATATACACATATTCCCGTCCATAATACAATAAGAAATGACCAAAATGCCTTTAAAATTTAAATAATATCAAATTTGTCCTTTGGTGGACTATTTTTATAAGCTAAAGTAGATCGACCATAACTCTTTGCTCCATTATTGGATTTGGGTGAAATTGGTATCGTTGGAAGGATAATTCAAAGGGATTTCATTTCATATAAAGTAGGCCACCCAGTTCATCCTGTACAAGGAGTTAGGGTCGTTTGAAATTGACCCTGAAAATTCATTTTGATAGGCTAAAGTAAAACGGGTATGACTCCTTACTTAGATGATGGATTTGGATGAAACTAATTGCATTGGAAATAAGACTCAAATATATTTCTTTTCATAGGTCATAGCTCTCCCAGTTCATTATATTAAAGGAGTTATGATCGTTCAAAGTTGACCCAAAAATTCGGCTGGCCTCAGTAGTTTGTGTGCAGGAAATTTTCCTGCACATTTACTATTCCCAAATATCCCGGCCACCGTTTTATAATTTCAAACGTGCTAGATTATATTTGAAACCTATCCATTTTTGAAAATCTTTATATCATTGGAAAGCTTATTCAATAACCTTCACATAGAACTATCGACGGGTAAATTCCGATATAAATAAAATAAAAAAAATTAATTTCATATAAATAAGACCAATACACGTACTTGAATACGGGGTGTTACATTCTTCCCACCTTTCGGACATTCATCCTCGAATGTTAGCGTAGTTGTTCAACCGAAACATGTTCAATTCCATCACTAATATTCACATCATCACATAAATACTATGCATATATAAAAAAAACTTACTTGTTAATGTTCTAACTCCGTTTCTTGAACTTCCTCTTCATCTTTGAACAAATGAGGGTACTTAGATTTCTTTTCTTTCTCAGCTTCCCATGTAATCTCTTCCCTTTGACAATTTCTCCAATGTACTTTCACAGATGCTATCTCTTTACTTCTAATCTTCTTAACTTGGCGATCTAGAATAGCAATAGGCACTTCCTCATAGGTAAGATCTTTAGCAACTTGCACATCCTTAGTAGAAGTGATATGTGATGGATCTCCAATGCACTTTTGAAGCATTGACATAAGAAATACCGGATGTACTAATGAGAGCTCTTGGGGTAGCTCTAATTCATATCCAACTTGTCCAAACCTTTGAGTAATCTTATAAGGGCCTATATAACGTGGACTCAACTTCCCTTTCTTGCCAAATATCATTACCCCTTTCATTGGTAATACCTTCAAAAATAACCAATCACCTATAGAAAACTTAGCCCTCTCCTTCTACTATCCGTATATGACTTTTGTCGACTTTGGGCTATTTTTAGTCATTGCTGGATTACTTTAGCCTTCTCTATAGCTTGATAAACAAGATCCGGTCTGAACAAAAGAGTTTCACCCACTTCAAACCATCCTATTGGTGATCTATACTTCCTTCCATATAAAGCTCATATGGTGCCATTTTGATACTTGAATGATAGCTATTATTGTAGGCAAACTCAATAAGAGGTAAATGATCATCCCAGTTGCCCTTAAAATCTATTACACAAGCTCGTAGCATATATTCAAGTGTTTGGATGGTACGTTCTGCTTGTCCATCTATTTGAGGGTGAAAAGCTATACTCAACTTCACTTGTGTTCCCAAACACCTCTGGAAAGACTTCCAAAATTTTGTGGTAAATTAGTTTCCCTGATCTGATATAATAGAAATTGGCACTCCATGTAATCGGACTATCTCTTTAATGTACAGCTTCGCATACTCTTCAACTGTGTAAGTGGTCCTAACTGGTAGGAAATGTGTGTTTTTGGTAAGCCTATCAACAATTACCCATATAGAATCGAACTTCTGGGATGTACGAGGCAAACCAATAACAAAATCCATGTTGATCATGTCCCACTTCCATCTTAGAAGATCAATGCATTGCATATAACCTCTGGGTTTTTGGTGCTCAACTTTAACTCTTTGACAATTTGGACATTCAGCTACAAATTCTACAGTGCTCTTCTTCATGTCATTCCACCAATACATATCTTTTAAATCTTGATACATTTTGGTTGATCCTAGATGAATGGAATACCTTGAATAATGTGCCTCTGTTATAATCTTCTTTCTTAGCCCGTCTACATCGGGCACACACAATCGGTTTTGACACTGAAGTACTCCTTCTCGCGTAAGCTCAAATGCCTTGGTCGCACCACTCTGAACGTTCTCCTTAAGCTGTAATAAAATAGGATCTGCATATTGCTTCTCTTTCACTTCAGCTACTAATAAAGATCCCGCAGCATTATGTACGATAAGCTCTTTATCCGGAGTTCAAGAAGGCGAACTTCCAAACTAGCTAACTGGTGAAGATCTTTAATCATCCCTTGCCTTTCTATAGGTGCCATCATAGCCTTATGACTTAACACATCAGCTACCACATTTACTTTCCCTGGATGGTACAAGA